>NC_042630.1:41841230-42189523 GCF_901001135.1 Rhinatrema bivittatum | reverse complement strand
AAAGAACTCCGGTCTAATAGAGGACCAGGTCAGAAGGAGGCTAGTGCTAAACCTGCACCTTGGATGGTTCCAGCAAAATAGCATCTTACATGCATATGTGTTGGTCCAACTCTGGAATTCCCCTAGATTGCCCCTTTTTTAAATGCAAATATGTGCGCACGGAAGTAAAAATATGCATGGAGATACTTTTACATGCATATATGCTAATTTTTACTTTTGCAAAGCTTTGAAATTCACATTTAATTTTTTTTTTATAATTCACTCATCACCTTTAAATCTTTATTGTTTAAGACATGTACCAGAAGAGACGATATCATGCCAAAAGACCTCCCCTTCCCCCGCTCTAGACCATTGAAGATAGTGAGCTGGGGCAATCCATCGTTGATCCTTCGGGTGCTATCAACTTGTGAGCCAGGGTAGAAATTATCCATTGGGAATCACACACAAAGATTCCTGCATCTAAAGGAGAAATGATAATCTCTCACTTGTGAGCAGCCTTAACTCTTTGCTCTACAAATGCTGAAGTTGACTTTATCACAGCCCAACCTGTACACCTTTGCACTTTTTAGAAGGGAGGCAGAGAGTAGCATCAGAATTTGTTAGGCGATGTCAGGTGACCATGTATTAGGGTTGTGCATTTGGTCTATTTGTATTTCTCTTTTAATATGCATATGTCTTCCCGCGTCAGAAACCGCAGCAATTTTATAACCTATGCATATATTATAAAAAAGCCTGGCTGCATGCACATGTGCCTAATTTTAAGTGTGCCTGTGTATGGATGTGCAAATCCCACTTCTATCTTTTAAGATGGAGGACTTTAAATGAGGCGCCACTGACGCCATTCCCATTTAAACCAGTTGGTCCCCAGTTTGCCCAGTTAAGGGGTAGGTCCTCCAACCCCCTCTCCTAGTTTAATAGCCTTCACTCCTCCCCAGTTAGCCCCAGCCCTTAAAATCCCGCAGATCTGCCTAGTTTTCTTTATTTTATAACTTACACCTCCTCCATAGCAGAAATAAATTTATGTGGCAGGGGTTCTGGGCGCGCGCCCAGGCGCATAAGCATTTCTGTGCACATCTCTGTTTCACGCCCCAAAACTCTCATGCCCCACCGAGACCATACCCACACCCCACCCTTTTTGAAAACTTTTAATATGTGCCTGATGTGGTAGCTGTGCGCAAATCCGGGTGGCTTTTAAAATCCGCTCGGCGCATTGAAAGCCTGACTTGATGCGCATGCCAGGCTTTTAAAATTCACCTTTAATTTTTTTTTTTTTTAATTTGCACTAAATCAAAGTAAGGCACACTAAATGGATTCAGTGTGCACAATTTTGATTTTGTGCCCACTAAACACAAAGAAATATTAGCAAAAATGAAAAGAAAAACAAAAAACAATCCAAAGAAATGGAAAACTGAAACAATTTTTCTGGCTGCATATCTTACCACATATTGATATATACATTTAGATGGTGAGGAGAAACTGGCCAATTGTTCAGCCCTAAGAATAGAGGTGTGCATCCGTTTTCCACGTATTTGTAATCCGCAACTTATTTTTTGCTATCTGTTAAATACGTGGGGAGGCGAAACGTATCTCGACTCCCCACGTATTAAACAGATTTCTGTTTTATTTGGCCTAAATAAAAATGTAAACCTCCCCACCCTCCTGACCCCCCCAAGACTTACCAAAACTCCCTGGTGGTGCAGCGGTGGGGTCCGGGAACTCACTCAGACCCTCGGTGCTAGTTTCATAATGGCGCCGATAGCCTTTGTCACAGGGGCTACGGTGCCATTGGTCAGCCCCTGTCACATGGCCATCGGCGCCATCTTGTGCTCCTACCACATGACAGGGGCTAACCAATGGCACCGGTGGCCCCTGTGACATAGTATGGGCAAAGGCTATCGGTGCCATTTTGAGTCCTGGCGTCGGACGGCAGGTCGCTCCGCGACCCCTGTTGGACCCACAGGGACTTTTGGCCAGCTTGGGGGGGCCTCCTGACCCCCACAAGACTTGCCAAATTCCAGCGGGGGTCCGGGAGTGACCTCCTTTCACGCCGTCCGTCCGATCCCAATACTCAAAATGGCGCCGATCGCCGCCATTTTGAGACTCATAATCGCCGTCCCGCCAATACTCAAAATGGCGCCGATTGCCGTCATAGTGAGGGCAAAGGCGATCGGCGCCATTTTGAGTATTGGCGGGACGGCGATTTTGAGTGAGTTCCCGGACCCCACCACTGGACCACCAGGGAGTTTTGGTAAG
This sequence comes from Rhinatrema bivittatum, assembly GCF_901001135.1. Lineage (NCBI taxonomy): Eukaryota > Metazoa > Chordata > Amphibia > Gymnophiona > Rhinatrematidae > Rhinatrema > Rhinatrema bivittatum. The sequence continues at coordinate 42,187,270 of NC_042630.1, read as the reverse complement.
TCTTGGGTGGGGTCATGAGGGTGGGGGGGGGGTTGTAGTTAATTTAGTAGTAACTTATTTGCAGATCGACAACTTATTGAATTCACCATACTTCCGCATGAAACGGAATTGACCCCCCACGAATACGGTATCGCGTACGCAACGAAAACTTTTTGCATGCACATCCCTACCTAAGAAGGCCTGATGATGTTGCATTGTGCTCTACCCTTATTGAAAATTTCTGCTTGATTTGGTTAAAAAATTTGATTTGATTTGATTAAAAAAGGTTTGGATAATTTCTTGGAGAAGAAGTCCATTACCTGCTATTAATCAAATTGCCTTAGGAAATAGCCACTGTTATCACTGGCATCAGTAGCATGGATTACACTTAATTTTTGGGTACTTGCCAGGTACTTGAAGCCTGGATTGGCCACTGTTGGAAACAGGATGCTGGGCTTGATGGACCCTTGGTCTGACCCAGTATGGCATGTTCTTATGGATTGAAAATGCAAGGAAGAAAAAATTAATTTAACATTTTACTTTTACATGTTAGAACCATTAATCCATGTGGGTTTTCATTTTGATCGTGAGACATTTTATAAGTGAAATAATATTTGCCAGGACTGTGTAAAACAGCGTCTTCTTTCATGCTTTCCAAGTTGCAGAATGTTTATTTATTTTTTTATTTTTTTATTTAAAAATTCTTCTATACCGTCATTGAGTTAGATAACCATCACAACGGTTTACAATAAGGCACGATAATAAAAGGAGTGGTATAGATTACAACTTAATCATGTGCCATCATAGTACAGTAACATTTTAATACAATAAACTATGGGGGTCATTTTCAAAGGAGTTACGCATGTAAATGTGACATACTATCGTAGCAATTTTCAAAAGCTATTTACTCGAGTAAAGTGCACTTACTTGAGTAAATCCTATGGACAATTCAATGGCATATATTGTAGCAATTTTGAAAAGCCCACTTAGTTGAGTAAAGTGTATTTACTCGAGCAAAAACCAGTTTTGCTCGAGTAAATGCTTTTTAAAATCTACCCCTATGTGTGTAAGTTAAGCTTGTATATTGGGACCAAATTAGGCAGTTTGTATTTAACCTTAGGGGTAGATTTTCAAAAGCATTTACTTGAGCAAAACTGTTTTTTGCTCGAGTAAATACACTTTACTCAAGTAAGTGGACTTTTGAAAATTGCTACAATATATGCCATTGAATTGTCCATAGGATTTACTCAAGTAAGTGCACTTTACTCGCGTAAATAGCTTTTGAAAATTGCTACGATAATATGTCACATTTACATGCGTAACTCCTTTGAAAATGACCCCCTGTATGTGTTTTGTGTGTTATTTATTTATTTTATTTATTTTATTTATTTAAGAACTTTTCTATACCGACGTTCGTAGGGCACATCACGCTGGTTTACAAATAACTGAAACAGGTAGAAAATACATTAAACAAAGGGAGGAGGGTAAGGGGAGCAGGCGAGAGGGGGAAGAGGGGGTAAGGGGTAAAGACAGCTGGAAATATAGAGGCAGCCGAGCGTGAAAAGACAGGAATTAACAATGATGAACAGTAAAAAACAATAGATATTTAACTATTTTACATAATTTCCTTGGTACATGTCCAAGGCAGGCAGAGTACGGTGGGGGGGGGGGGGGGGGGGGAGGAAGAAAAAACACAAGAAACAGAAACCGAGGGCAGGGAGGGAAAGGGGGATGGGAGGGGAGAAGTGGATGAGAAAGGGGAGGATGGGTTATGTTTGATTGATGTCTGGGTAGGCTTGTCTGAAAAGCCATGTCTTGATGCCTATTTTGAAAGTGTGTAAGGAGGGTTCAAGTCGTAGGTGGAGAGGGAGAGAGTTCCAGAGTGTGGGGCCGGCGATAGTGAAAGCTCTCTCCCTGGTATTGGTAAGGTGGGTGGTTCTGAGGGGTGGGGTGTGCAGGGTGCCGGCGAGGGTGGTTTTAGTGGGGCGGTTTGAGATTCGGAAGCGAGGCATGTCCTTGAGTCATGTGGTGTTTTTTTTGTGCAGTGTATTATGCAGGATGGTGAGGGGTTTATATTGAATACGGAAAGGGATCGGGAGCCAGTGCAAGTCCTTTAGGATGGGGGTTATGTGTTCAGTCTTACGGGTATTGGTTATTACTCTTGCCATAGCATTCTGCAAGATTTGTAGCGGTTTGATGGTGGAGGAAGGGAGGCCTAACAGAAGGGCGTTGCAATAGTCCAGTTTGGAAAGGATGGTCGTCTGCAGGACTAATCGGAAGTCTTGGGCATGGAGGAGTGGCTTCAGTTTTTTGTGTATGTGGAGTTTGTAAAAGCCTCCTTTTAGTAGGGACTGAATGTGTGGTTTGAAGTTGAGGTGCTGGTCTAAAAGGACTCTGAGGTCTTTTACAGAGGAAGAGGTTGGGTGGGTTAGGGGGGAGCAGAAATGGTGGAAGGATATGTGTATTCGGGTTGATTGGAGATGACGAGGATTTCAGTTTTTGCTGCATTGAGTGCAAGGTGGAGGTCGGCTAGGAGGGAGTTAATGGTGGAAAGGCAGGATTCCCAAAATTGTAAGGAGGCCTTGAGTGATGTTTGTATGGGGATGAGGATATGTACATCGTCAGCGTACAGGAAAAAATTCAGACCTAGGTCAGAGAGAAGATGGCACAGGGGGAGGAGATAGATACTGAAAAGTGTGGAGGATAGGGAAGATCCTTGGGGGACACCTTGTGTCAGTGGAATGTGTGAGGATTCACACTTATCAATTTGTACGACGTATTCTCTGTGGGTGAGATACGAGGAGAACCAGGATAAGGCCGTGCCAGAGATACCGATTTCTGCAAGCCGGGAGAGGAGGATTTGGTGGTTGACGGTATCAAAGGCTGCAGATATATCAAGGATCACAAGGAGGTATGATTTCCTTTGGTCCATGACTATGAGGATGGTGTCAGAAATTGCTAGAAGGAGATTTTCAGTGTTACGGCCTTTTTGAATCCAAATTGTGAGGGGTGGAGGATATTGTGGTCCTCGAGGAAGTTGGAGAGTTGGGTGTTAACTTCCTTCTCGAGGATCTTAGAGATGAAAGGTAGGTTGGAGATCGGCCTATAGTTTCCTGGGTCGGTGGAGTCAAGGGTGGGTTTTTTGAGGAGGGGTTTGACCACGGCAAGTTTGAGGGGATCAGGGACTTTGCCGGCGGTGAGTGAGCAATTGATTATGTTTACCAAGGGTTTAGCAATGGCGGTAGGTATGGCGAGGAGGGTTTTTGAGGGTATTGTGTCTGCTATGTGAGAGGCTGGTTTCATCTTTTTTAGGATAGTTTCTATTTCCAGGGTGGATGTGTGGTCGAGGGACCCAAGGCTGAGACTAGTGTTTTTTGGGAGGGGGGAGGTGGGGGAGGGCTTGGTGGGGAGACGTAGGAGGATGTTGTTGATTTTACTCTGGAAGTATCTTGCGATTTCTTCACATGTTATGTTAGAATTTCTTTCGTGGGAGGTAGGGGTGGAGGATTTTGTAAGGTCTGCAACATAGGAAAATAGGGCATTAGGGCTGAATTGGTAGCCATGGATTCTGGATGAGTAAAAGTCTCGTTTGGCTTGGATAGTAGCTTGACGGTAGTTGTGTAATGTCTGTTTGTATGCTGCTTTATGTGCAGGGGAGGGTTGTCTGCGCCAGATGCGTTCCTTGGATCGGAGGTCTTGTTTTGTCATTTTTAGAGCACTGGTGTACCAGGGTGTTTTTTTTATCTCTAGAGGTGATGGGAATTTCTTTATGTACCACAGGGCATAGTTTGTCAGCTATGGTAGTGGTGATGTTATTCCAAGACTGTAGGGCATCATCTGGGTTGGAGAGGTCAAGGTTCTTGGTAGCTTGGTCAAACGCAAGGGTAAGATCCTCTGATGAGCATGGTTTACGAAAGGATATAGTTTTGCGCTGTGTTTGTGAGGTCTTGGCAGAGGTGTTGGTAGTGAGGAAGGCATTGATGATGAAGTGGTCTGACCATGGAATGGGGGTAGCTGTAGGGGGGTTGGGTACTGAGATGTGGGAGTTAACAAAGAGGAAGTCAAGGGTATACCCTGCTCTGTGTGTTGGTGTTGTAATGAGCTGTTGGAAACCTAATGCTTTGAGGGTGTTTAAAAGGGTTTCGCAGGCGGGAGTTGTCGGGCAGCCGTCTACATGGAGATTAAAGTCTCTGAGAATGAGAGCAGGGTGGTCGAGCTTGAGGTTGTCAGCGATGAATTCTCACTTGCCCAGAATTCTCACTTGCCCAGAAGCTCTTGGTATACAGTAGATGTTGTGGTATACTGACGAGCTAGGCAATGTGAAGAGATTCAAAACATAGGTTGGGTCTTGTAATGTCAGGAATAAAAGAAGGTTACAGCGAGGTTACTTGTTGTGCTCAGAGAAGCTATGAGATTTCAAGAGGGACAATATCACTTGTAAGTATGAGTTATTTTTCAAATTCAGTCTGTGTCCATGGAATCACATTAAACAGCAAGCTGTTAAACCCTGTGTTGCCTGGCAAATTATTACGTCATCCTTATGTTCGAAAGCCCAAATGATTGGGTGTTCCCTAACACAAATTAAAAAGGTTCCATGGTACCTCTGAGAAATCAGAGAGACTTCCAGTGCTAGGATCCCAAAGGATAATTGCTGCATTCCTTGCCTCTCCTGTATATACCTTGATTGAGACCTGTTGGCCTCCCAAAGTCAGCCAAAGGATTTAAATTCTCCCTTCAAAACTGGTGCATCCTCTTTTCCAAGCCAGAAGAAACATCTGCCTGCATTCTAGGATAAGAGCAACATCTCCTTGTTATCATAAGGGGTAATCCTAATTTTGATTGGCTTTCATGAAATGTGAAGCTAATTGCTAATATGGAACAATCAGTATCTAGAATAAATTGTTTAGATATTATTTTAAGATTGTGAAACACATTTGATAGCTATTTAATTTCAACTTCATTCATTTGTGTATGTGTGTGTGTGTGTGTGTGTGTGGTAGTAGTGGTAGCAGTGATAATGGGGAAATGTTGCTATTGCCCATAGTTAGATTTGAAAGAAGACCAGATATCTATGGACAACAACCTAATTTTCAATTTCCTAGCAGCTCTCTATGCATAGTGCTGCAGGAGAAAGTACGAACAACAGCAAGAAAAAAAACCCCCATATTTCTAATTAATTCTGGATCCACAGAAAAGAATCCATCCCAGACCTTCAAATAAGTCAACTGGCTTAAAATCTTGGGACCAGTACATTTCTTTAGACCAAGTCTTGCCTGATAATGTCCTTCAATTGCTTGCCTGGTCTTATTTTTGCATTGCTTGAGTATTTTTATTTATTATATTCTGATGTTTGATCTTAATCTAAGTTTTTGTACCTGAGATAATGGAGGGTAAAGTGACTTACCCAAGGTCACAAGGAGCAACAACAGGACTTGATCCCTGGTTTCCTGGTTCATAGGCCACTGCTCTAACCACTAGGCTATTCCTCCTCCTGTTGTCATTGTAGCTGCCTCCATTGACAAAAAATATCCCTGATTTTATTTCACCAGTTTCTGAGCCACAAATCCCTTCCTATGAAGCTGGGCAGATCTACCTCATAGCTGTGAGATCCCTGTAGGGTCTGTTTGATTATTCATGTTTTGTAATTGGATCTCCCATCTAACCTCATTTTCTAAGGTAAATAGAAGCTGAGTGGACACTCCTTTAATGTATGTTATTAGTTTAAAGGCATCTTTTATGCTATTTCTTTTCTAACAAATGGATATCCTTTTATATTTGGATCCTAAATCTGAACCTAATGTTCCAAATGTAATGTGATGAATGTTTACAGAGTAGAAGGATAACATCATTGATCCTTGTTTCCATCCTCTATTTAATGTGCATCAGCACGCTCTCCCCTCTCCCTAACTTTCCTGCTGCCTGGCATTACGTATTTTACCAGTTTGTCATTATCTAGTAAACCAAGGTCTTTTTCCTTGTTAGTGATTGAAAATATTACCACATTCAACATTTATCATGCCTGCCTAAGCCTTTTCTCAAAATGGAGAGGAGGAGTAGCCTTGTGCTTAGAGCAGTGGGCTGAAAACCAGGGATTAGATTCCACTGTTGCTCCTTGTGACCTTGGGCAAATCACTTCACCCTCCCTTGCTTTGGGTACAAACTCAAGGCCTGATTTGCTAAGGCTTTTCTCCTGTTCTGTGTCTATGGGAAAAATGCTTAGTAAATAAGATCCTTAGATTGTGAGCCATCTGGGGATAGGGAAATATCTACTGTACCTGAACATAATCCACTTTGAAGTGCCAGAAAAATCATAAAATAAATAAATACCCTAAACTTGTCCCCATTAAATCCCATCTACTAATCATCTGCCTATTTGTCTAAGACATGGTTATCCTGCAATAAAATTGGCAAGTACTGCTGTAAATTTAAAACATGATAGAGTTTATCATCTACAAAAAAATGACAATATTGTTGCTTATTTCTCCTTATATTCTTCTTCTTCTTTCTTATTATAACCCTTTGGTTTGCTCTCATCTCTCTTGGAGCAGCTTCTGTATTTTTATTGTACTTCAATTGAAGATGATTGGTATTTAGCAGAATATTTTCAGAAGAAGGGTGCACATTTCGAGACTCCAGACTGATTCTCCTGTCTCACTGGGATCCTGGGTAGACCCATGTTTATTTATTAATTTATTACTCACCTGAAATTTAACCAAGAGTGTTCCAAAGATTGTAGACTGTTTGGTGAACATAATTTCTTTTAACGTATACTAAATCATCTTAGCATGTACTAAAACAATGAAATAAACAAATAAATAAATGAGAAATAGAAAACCAAAATGAAAGCAAACAAACATAGTTATTTTCCATGCGCATCCCTAGCCTTTGCATCCTACAGTTTCAGCTGCTGTTTCAGAATCTGCTCTTTCAAATTCTGGTTGTCCTTCATCTAAAATCCTGCCATAGACTTCTTGTTGGTCTTCGATCCTTCACTGCTCATCTCTTTCAACAGGTTGGCAGGGCAGTTGCCCATGCGTGTGCCAGCTTTCCAACTACCTGTCTCCTCCTCTGTTGCAGCCCTTACAACTGGCTTTTCCCATCAAAAACGTATTAGAATTTCAGCACTTACAGTACATAGTGTACTTAACTAGGGCAAATTTCAAATTAACCGCAGGTGCAAGATTCCCTGCCCTAGAAGGTTTAAAAAGCATTCAGTACAAATCATAACTTCCTCTTCTTGTCTTTTTTGCTGTAAGGGGGAAATTTTCAAATTGTCTGCATTAGCACAAAGCCCATGGGAACATTTTGAGCACGGAATTGACAGCAATGTTCAAAGAGACCATGCTTGTACGCCTCCTTTGAAACTTGATATGGGTACAAAGTGTCCACAGATGATTGCACCTCCTTTTGGCTAATGTTGAGTCAAACAGCAGAGTAACTTTTATGTGGAAATGAGCTCAGGGTGCAAAAATACTGTAGGTTGGGATATTTGGATGGGATACTACTTGCTATCGCTAAGAACATAAGAACATGACATACTGTTCAGACCGAGGTTCTATTAAGCCGAACATCCTGATTCTAACAGTGGCCAATCCAGGGTACAAGTACTTGGCAAGTACCCAAGCATTAAATAGATCCCATGCTACTAATGCCAGTAATAGCACTGACTATTCCATAAGTCAACTTGATCTGCAGCAGTTTATGGACTTGTCCAGGAACTTATCCAAACCTTTTTTAAATCCAGCTGTACTAACTGACCTAACCATATCCTCTGGCAATGAATTCCAGAGCTTAATTTTTTTTAAATTTTTTTATTTATACCATTTTAAAACATTTTCACAAGAATTACTTCTTGATTGACAACAGTAAGTTTACATACAGAGATCCAATAACTAAGAAATCCAAATTCAATATTTAAATTATCTTCTTACATTATAGTCCACAATAAAGGATCCAATACTCATAACATTTCTTATAATAGTTATATACTTAAAATAACTGAATGTTATCACAATTCCAAACACACTATTTTTAAATGTAATTGGGATATTCACTATTTTAAAGGTCTCAGTAGAGTTCATTCCTAAATTCAATTTACTATATGCTGGGCAGACTGGATGGGCCGTTTGGTCTTCTTCTGCTGTCATTTCTATGTTTCTATATTATTTTATCCTTTAAAAATTCAATCAATTGAAGAGAGGAAAAAAAACCAAAAGAATTACCCTTGTAACTAATAAGACACTTACAAGGGTGTTTTAGAAAGAAGGTAGCTCCTATTTGGAGCACCTTAGCTTTCAACAGTAAAAACTGTCTCCTTCTTTTCTGAGTTGATTTAGAAAAATCTGGGTATACTCTTACACTCATAGTTAGAAATTTTTCCTTACTATGTTTGAAAAATAATCTAAATACCCAATCTCTGTCAGATTCAAAAGCAAATGTGGTTAACAAAGTGGCCCCTGAACTTATTCACTGTCTGACGTTTCTAATATCTTGGAGATATTTAAATTAGAATTCCAGAGCTTAATTGTGCATTGAGTGAAAAAGAGTTTTCTCCGATTAGTTTTAAATGTGCTACTTGCTAACTTCATGAATGGCCCCCTAGACCTTCTATTGTCTGAAAGAGTAAATAAACAATTCACATTTACCCATTCTAGTCTTCTCATGATTTTTATAGATTTTCTATCATATACCGCCTCAGCCGTCACTTCTAACTAGCAGGCCGATACAGTAAGGAGCGGTAGGAGGAGGTAGTGCCAGGTGTACCCGCGTTTGCGGCACGCACAATCCGGATCTCCTACAGCTTGATACTGTATTAAAATTGCGTACAAATACTAGCCGCGTCCAACGCGCGTCCAACGCGTGTCCATGAAGCGCAATCAATTTTACTGTATAGGTGCTATACAGCACAGCGCCTATACAGTATCCTGGGTGCGCTGGTACCTGTCATTTCAAATGACATTTGAAATGACAGGTACCAGGAAGTAGATACAGGAGAAGGGCTGACTGACCCCCTAACTCCTCCCCCTCCAGGACTCCTTCCTCTCAACAGGCTAGGCCATCCTCTCCCTGAGCCCCAGCCTCCTCCTGACTCCCCCCCCAACTCCCCCCAAACATTCCGCTAGCCCCCGCTCACCTGCCCTGGCCACATCCATCTCCCGCGCTGACAGCTCCGGAGCAGCCCCAGTCCTCTCTCCCCTCCTCCCGGGGGCAGCCGGTGGTGAGAGCGGCTTCGGCAGCCCGGGGCGGATCGGGCGCTCCCCATGGCTCCCTATTCTCTAAAGGTAATGAGTGCACGCCGTGACCTCGGACGTCCAGCCGAGCGCTCAGGTCATGGCGTGTGACGACCGAGGTCACGGCGTGTACTCATTACCTTTTAGAGAATAGGGAGCCATGGGGAGCGCCCAATCCGCCCCGGGCTGCCGAAGCCGCTCTCACCACCGGCTGCCCCCGGGAGGAGGGGAGAGAGGACTGGGGCTGCTCCGGAGCTGTCAGCACGGGAGATGGACGCGGCCAGGGCAGGTGAGCAGGGGCTGGCGGAAAGTTTGGGGGGAGTTAGGGGGGGAGTCATGGGGTGGCTGGGGCTCAGGGAGATGATGGTCTAGCCTGTTGAGAGGAAGGAGTCCTGGAGGGGGAGGAGTTAGGGGGTCAGTTAGGGGGTCAGTCAGCCCCTGGGGCTGCTCCGGAGCTGTCAGCATGGGAGATTGGCATCCATGGACGCGGGCAGGTCAGGTGAGCGGGGGCTGGCGGAAAGTTTGCTTGGTCTTGTCCCGGGGAGTTAGGGGGTCAAGCAGTGAAGCGGGGCTGGCTGGGGCTGCTCCAGAGCTGTCAGCATGGGAGATGGACGCGGCCAGGGCAGGTGAGCGGGGGCTGGCGGAAAGTTTGCTCAGTCTTGTCCCGGGGAGTTAGGGGGTCAGGCAGTGAAGCGGGGCTGGCTGGGGCTGCTCCGTGGCCTGTGAAATTTCATCTCAGCTTGCCTGACGCTCCACACTAATGCAGGGGTAGGGGTAGGCAGTAAATTAGCAGGTTAAACGCGCTGCAAAACTGCAGGTTTAGAAAGTGATAATCGGGCCACACGTTACTGTATGGGAGGGAATAGCTAATCCAATCATTTACATCTCACATACATGCCATGGGCGGAAAGGGTTACCCGTTGATTTAAAGAGGCGGTAAGGATGGGTTAAAGGGGATAGTGAATCGCGGGTTGGACTAACGCGACCAAATTGTGAGTAGAAAGTGGGTTAGAAGCAGAGTAACCGCGGCCGCACTTTACTGTATTGGCCTGTAGGTGAGAGGCCAGAGTATACAGTATATTAGATTTTTATTCAAATTTGGGTATTTATATTAAAAAAAAGACTTTAAGAACAGTTTAAATAGTATGTTATAAATATATCAATGCACACTATAGGGACTTTTTTTGTCATCATCTTGGTTTAAGGCCTACAATCAAAAGGAGAGGACATGTTCTTAAGAGAAATGGAATTTTTCTCCTTTAGAGAAGAGATTATCAAGCCAGTGGAAACATATTAACCTGTTGTTTGGGGGATAAATAAAGAAACAGAACTATGGGGAATTTTCAGGCCAAACTGTGAAAAATTAAAGGCCAATCATTAGTCAGGCTTACATATATTTTGGTTGAATAATAAAGGCAGAAAGGATCTTTTTTTTCTAAAATAATTTTTAAGGGATGAACTAGCCAGCTTTTTAACTTTTCGTTTCTAATTCAAAAATATTCACACTATGATTTACAATCACACTATGATTTACAAACAATGATTTCAAGTTTGTGTCTCTAACACCGTCCTTTTTTGAAAGCTATTTATTTATTGATATTTTTATTTGTTTGTTTTACCTTTTATTGATTGTTTTACCCTGCTTCTAACCCCTGCCTCTTAACATTCAGGAAAAAACTTAAGACTTGGCTTTTCCGCCAAGCCTTCTCAGATCCCCCTGATACACATTAGACGAGGTTCTATGGATCCCCATACTATCTTCAAGTTTCTAATAAGATCCTCCCCTGACTCACCAATTGTTTATACTCGTTGTATACTGCGTTCCTAGGCCTTTTTTTTTCCAGCAGTCTATGCTTCCAAGTTTACTATCCTTGTTGAATGTAACTTTGTTCTTCCTGTTTAAACTATTGTTTTTGTTACAGTTCCCCAATTCGATGTAAACTGATCTGATATGGTCTTTTTAACCATGAAGGTCGGTATAGAAAAGTGCTAAATAAATAAACAAACAAATAAATAAATAAATACATTTGCATAACTGAGATATTTGGCAATTGCTGGCCCACTATCAATAATTTGATTTCTCTTAAATCATCATCACTTTCCTGAGCCTCCTTCAGGATGGGAGATACAGCTAAAATAATAATTCAGCTGAATTTCCTTCAATCCTGCCTCCTGCTTACCAACTGCTGACTCCATTCACCAAAAACTCTACACTACTCTAATATTCCTCAACATCCACCTCAATAAATACTGAGAAAGGTGGTTTATCCACAGAGAATGCCTTTGTATATCATCCTGGCCTGGTATCGACAATGACTTTCTTTTGATTCTTACTTCAGGTGAAAGACTCCATCGGAATGATCAGAGACAATCAATCTTATGTGACAAAGTTCATCCTTTTGGGCTTCTCTAGTGACCCCACTGTTCAGGGTTTCCTCTTCCTGGTATTCTCCATTTTGTATGTTCTCATCTTAATAGGAAATGTCACCATCATTTTGATAGCAATAGCAGACGCTCTCCTTCAGAAACCCATGTACTACTTCATCAGGAACTTGGCTATCTTGGACATCTGCTACACCTCTGTCACTGTCCCTGAGATGCTGGTGAACTTCCTCTCAGAGGACAAAAGTGTTTCTTTTTTTGGTTGTGCTACACAGATGTATTTCTTTTCCTTTTTAGGAGATGCAGAGTGTTGCCTTCTTGCTGTGATGTGTTATGACCGGTATGTGGCCATCTGTAGCCCGCTGCATTATGGTACCATCATGAATAAGAAAGTATGTGCCCAAATGGTGGCAGCTTGTTGGACTATTGGAATCGTGTATGAGTTTGGATCGACTGTCTTTGTCTTTACATTACATTTCTGTGGCCCTAATAAGGTTGATCATTTCTTTTGCGACTTCAATCCCATCTTAAAGCTTTCCTGCCAGGACACTTCACAGAATGAAATTTCTGCCTTCATTGGCACTGTGATACTGATTCTCATACCCTTTCTTTTTATCCTCATCTCTTATATTCGCATCCTTTCTACGATCCTAAGGATCCGTTCAGCAGAGGGAAGACGCAAGGCCTTCTCCACCTGTGCCTCCCACCTGATCTCCGTCTCTTTGTCCTATGGTATGGCAATAATTACCTATTTGCTTCCCAAATCCTGGCATTCCCCCATTGTGGATAAATTATTTGCTCTGTTCTATGCTGTTCTACTTCCGGTGTTGAACCCTTTGATCTACAGTTTTAGGAATAAAGAAGTGCTAGATATTTTGAGCAAAAGAATGGGTAGGAAAATGAATTCTCAAAGCTTTTAAAAGGAGAATTACCAGCAACTCAGGCAATAATGTCAAAGATGGTGAACAGAAATATCCATGTGACTGGGCAAACACACTATTTTTCTTATGACCTATTTAATTCTTAGTTCAGTGGACATGGAGAGAGTAACTTTGTTTCTTGATGATGTCACTGATTGCATATATCATTCCTCACTGCAGAGTGATATCAGTGAAAGGCCAGCCTTGAGAAATTCATTGTTGCTCATATTGTTGCAGCTTAATTGTGTCATAGGCATGCACAAAAAAAATAAAAAATGAACTTGAATTGAAATTCAGCCAAAAATTGAAGTGAAAGTGAAAAAAAACAAAAGAACTATACCGAAAAGGTTTGCTTGCACCTCGCCCATCCCTTCTCAAAACAATTACCCTAATTCTCAACCTAACTCTAACCCTCATTCTAGCCAGCACACTAATGCTAATCCTGTTTCTAATACAAATTTTCTTTACTTGAATCTTGGAAATACCCTGCAGTATTAAACACGCACACATATTTTTACTAGTGTTACTGCATTTTTTTCTACAGTGCACAGTCTTGCACAGACAAGCACTGCATACGTCTAGTAGCACCATGGAGCTTAGAATATAGTCAAAACATTCAGAACGTTTTCAGGTAATATAGTTATTGCTGTAAACATGGCTAAAATCAACAGTTTGGATTCGGCCTAAAATGGAGTCATGACACATCAGTTCAGGAAGATCATTCTAGGCATTCAGCACCTCTGAAGTATGTTGCCATTGGCTAAAATTCTAGAGCTGATTTTTCATCATTTCAGCCAGCATACAGGCCGATACAGTAAAAGTCGCAGGAGAGCGGGCGAGCATCCGCTCTCCCGGTGCGGGCACAGGCCACACTCCTGTGCATGCAATTTAGTATTCAAATCATGGCCCATGGTAAAAAGAGACTCTAGGGACACTAGTGTGTCCCTAGCACCTCTTTTTTGACAGGAGCAGCTGCTGTCAGCCGAAGCTCAATTTTGCCGGCGTCGGTTCTCAAATCCACTGACAGCCACGGGTTTGGAAACCGGACGCTGGCAAAATTGAACGTACGGTTTTCAATCCGCAAGCAGCGGGCTGATTTAAAATTTATTTTTTTAGTTTTTAATTATTTTTTACTTTTGGGACCTCCGACAATATCGCCATGATATTAAATTGGAGGGTGTACAGAAAAACAGTTTTTACTGCTTTTCTGTACATTTTCCCGGTGCCGGCAGAAATTAATGCCTACCTTTGGGTGGGCGCTAATTTCTGAAAGTTAAATGTGCGGCTTGGCTGCACATTTTACTTCCTGAATCGCGCGGGAATAACGAATAGGGCCATCAACACGCATTTGCATGCTGCAGGCGCTATTAGTGTCAGGGGGGGGGGGGAGTGGCTGTGGATTTTCGATGCACTATTACTCCTTACTGAATAAGGGGTTAAGCTAGCGTGTCAAAAATGCATGTCCAAACGTGGGTTAACAGTGCACTCTGCCGGAGTGCACTGTACTGTATCAGCCTGATAGTGCATATAATTGGTAGATAAGTTGAAAGTAGATTGCCAAAGGAGCTGCAGCCAGTTTATTGCAAAATCTATGACAATTCATACTGAAATGAGATAGAAAATGAATAATACTAAGACTATATGTACTGGTTTGAATGCATCAGCTATGCAATGGCCATTAAAAAATGTGGATTTTGTTTAAAACTGTATTTTGGCTATGTTGAAAATTCAAATAAAAAGCTGAGTCAGAATGTGAGCCTTGATTCATCCACTTTATTCACCTTAGCAAAAAATTACATAAAAAAACCCTTTCAAATAATGTTATCCCTCCCCTCAAAAAGTAGGCAAAACTCTTTTGTCTGTCATAACCAGAGATAGCGCCTCACCCAGGTCAATCTAAACAACCTGATCTAGTCCTGGTTTTATAGGTATGGCAGGCAAGATCAGTTCTTACCTTTCTTAGGGGAAATCAGAATTTCGCTGCAATTCCTGCAATGGGAGGTGGGAGTGGGGGGTGAAGCATCTTGTTCGGGTTGACCTGAGTGAGGTGGCAACCCTTTAAACAAATCAAACACTAGTGTTATCAGTCAAATACCTTACTAGTTATGACAGTTTTCATGCTTATTTTTTGATACACTTCAACTATTTTTAAGATTGATTTAGATTCACATATCAGCCTACAAGGTTTCGATTTTCGATATAGTATATCACTAAATAAGAAAGAGAAAAAAAATAATGATGAAACCAATGAATATACGTCTCTACTTAATGTATAAATTATGCAACTATGTATCTGTTTAGAGATATAAATAAATAATTATGTATCTATATAACAATATTAAATTATCTATGTAATATGTCACTAGCTAATTAACCAGCATTGTACACATGTAAAAACATATCTGTGTATATATGAAATTGTATTAAAGTTGATCATTATTGTATTTACAAGTTCTTTTTGTATCCTTTTTTCATGGATTCAGCAAGGGAGTTACACAACAATACTAAACAAAAACTGTCTTTCACAATTGACTGCAGTTGACACACAAGGAGACAAATATAAGTTCTGCAAGAGAGCATCACAGTATAACACGCAGGATGTAAAATGGATGGTGATAGTAGAGAAGACGTTGGGCCTTGCTATCCACAGAGTAGATTCTCAGAGGTGAATTGGATTGACTTAGGAGCAAAAGGCCACCATGCCTCCACCCTCCCATCCAGAAAATTGAAAGCTAATTGTTCATGAAGGTGTCAGCACATACTCAGTTAAAATTCCATAAGCTTGATTGGGGATAACACATTTTTCAGTGTTTCTTCTTCCTAATAATGTTAACGGACATTGAAAGATGAGAGTTTAATGTGTTCTGGACTAGGAGTCATTTTCCTCTGCCATCCCTTGTGCCATCCCAAACCTTTCTATCCCTCTAAAACTTCCTTAGCAGCAACTTAGAAACTTTGCATCCCCTTCTCCCCTATCACATGAATTTCAAGTTAAAAGAGAGATAGCCTTTGGAAGAGAGGAGCCACCATAGGGTCCATGAGTGCAGACTGTTTGAACTCTTATGCTGCCAGACTGTCTGCAGAACCTGCTGTGTCCCGAGGTGCTGTGTCCTGCTGTGTCCTGAGGTGGCAGAGGTGAAGGGGATTAAAGAATTCTGATGCACATCCCGGGAGAGACCGGCAAAAGGGAGCGTGCGGAGTGTGAGTCAAGATGAGCAGGTGGAGGGGATGATGGGGGTCAGCCTAGGAGAAGATCTATGGAGCAACAGAAGCATATGGCCGGCTTAGTTTCTTTTTCCAACATATCCACCCTATACACTTGCTTAGTGACTTTCACCTTCATCAAAGCACCACACAGCAACATGTGTATATCTTCACAGCAGGAATAACCAACTCTTGTCCTGAAGGTACACTGACAAGTTGAGTCTTTCTTCATATTCAAAATAGCCAAATTAGACTATTACTTAAACCAAAATGTGCAAATGTATTTATCATGATTATTCTCTATATAATATGCTTAATGCTGCATTCTGTTGTATCCCTTTATCTTGTCTGTCAGTGAGAATAAGTGGGCAGAGCAGAACAAAGAGGAGTTATTTTGCTCCTTAATTCAGTACTTCCTCCTCTTCCCCCAAATAATGTACTGCTTTTTGCCTAACTTTATTAGAAGAATAAGCTATCAATGAAGGTGACAGGGGTGGACCTTCAAATGGACTGGACTGAATGAGCCAGCTATGCAGCGACCATTAAAATGTGGATTTTATTCATAACTGCATTTTGGCTATGTTAGAAATTGAAACAAAAAGCTGAATAAGAATGTAAGCCATGATTCAGCCACTTAATCCACCTTAGCAAAAAAAAAAAAACAACAACAACAGCAAAAACCTTGGCCAGGTCATACTGAACAGGCTCATCTAGTCCTGATTTTATCCTCATGGCATACCAAGACAGTTCCTACACTTCTTAGAGGGGATCAGAACTACTCTGCAATGCATGCAATAGAGGAAGGGGGAACCAGGACTGGATTAAATTGTTTGGGCTGGACCTGAGTGAGATGGAAACCTTGTGATCAAATCAAATGCATGTGCAGTCATCAAATTCCTCACTAGCTATGTCTATCTGTTCCAAGGTGCATAAAATAAAAACATGGCTACAGTAGTTTTCAAACTAATCATCAACTCTGGTTCATGACCATAGGTTAATGCCCTTTTAAGAATCTATCAACCCACATGTCTTCTTAGGTCCTCCTAGTGTGGCTTGTGAGACATACCTTCCATCAAATGTGCTTGCCTTTCGGCGACAAGAAGACTGTGCCTTTTCAGTGGCTGCTCCAAAGCTGTGGAATTCCTTTCCAGAAAAGAGTCACTTATGTGATTGCATTAAATTTTTTAAATCATTATTAAAAACATTTTTATATAAGCAGGCTTATTTCTAGCCAGAGAGATGACAGACACAATTTTACCTTTTGCCTTATTTTAAAGGGCCTGATTCATCAAGGCATTTTCCCATAGAAAACAGAAAGGGAAGATAAGAACATAAGAACATGCCATACTGGGTCAGACTAGCATTCTGTTTCCAACAGTGGCCAATCCAGGGCATAAGAACCTTGAAGTACCCCAAACCTAAGTATATCCCATGCTACTGTTGCTAATAATAGCAGTGGCTATTCTCTAAGTCAACTTAATTAATAGCAGGTAATGGACTTCTCCTCCAAGAACTTATCCAATTCTCTTTTAAACACAGCTACACTAACTGCACTAACCACATCCTCTGGCAACAAATTCCAGAGTTTAATTGTGCATTGAGTGAAAAAGAACTTTCTCCGATTAGTTTTAAATGTGCCACATGCTAACTTCAAGGAGTGCCCCCTAGTCTTTCTATTATCCGAAAGAGTAAATAACTGATTCACATTAACCTGTTCTAGACCTCTCATGATTTTAAACACCTCTATCATATCCCCCCTCAGCTGTCTCTTCTCAAAGCTGAAAATTCCTAGCCTCTTTAGTCTTTCCTCATAGGGGAGCTGTTCCATTCCCTTTATCATTTTGGTAGCCCTTCTCTGTACCTTCTCCATCACAACTATATCTTTTTTGAGATGAGGCGACCATCTATAACGCCTCTATATTGCTCCATGGCAGACTCACCATGGAGCAATATAGAGGCATTATGACTTTTTCTGTTTTATTCACCTTTCCCTTTCTAATATTTCCCAATATTCTGTTTGCATTTTTGACTGCTGCAGTACACTGAACCAACGATTTCAATGTGTTATCCACTATGATGCCTAGATCTCTTTCTTGGGTTGTAGCACCTAATATGGAACCTAACATTGTGTAACTATAGCATGGGTTATTTTTCCCTATATGCCTCACCTTGCACTTACCCACATTAAATTTCATCTGCCATTTGGATGCCCAATTTTCCAGTCTCAGAAGGTCTTCCTGCAATTTATCACAATCTGCTTGTGATTTAACTACTCTGAACAATTTTGTATCATCTGCAAATCTGATTACCTCACTCGTTGTATTTCTTTCCAGATCATTTATAAATATATTGAAAAGTACAGAGGGTTAGATCCCTGAGGCACTCCACTGCCCACTCCCTTCCACTGAGAAACTTGTCCATTTAATCCTACTCTTTGTTTCCTGTCTTTTAGCCAGTTTGTAATCAATGAAAGGACATTGCCGCCTTCCCATGACTTTTTACTTTTCCTAGAAGCCTCTCATGAGGACCTTTTTCAAACGCCTTCTGAAAATCCATAATATATCGGACTTGGTAGTGTGTCCATCAGTGCTCACGCATGTTCCCCAGCCCGCCAATAGATGGCGCTGTAATGCTTGCTAATGTTGCTCTTATCCATCTCAGCATAAAAGTAAATCTTCCTAAACATCTGACTGCTTTCATAAAAAAGTGGTCTGGGGAAAAAGTAAAGCAAATGGTCATTTTTTTTTTAATTTATTTATTTATTCAATTTTTAAAACAATACAGACAGCAATATCCGCTTGTCATACAATAGGTGCAATAATCAGTTCAAAAAGAGACATATGTCGAATCATCATAGTACATTTTTCAATATACCATATATAAATCCAAAACATATAAACTCAAAAAACAAATTTAAGGTATCCTACCCTGTTATAAGGAAATAAGAGATAAGTTGGCAAAAAGATATAAGAGCAAAAACAGGTAATCTTAACACAAGAAATCTATGGTGCTACTTTATAATAACTCGGACTAGGATTCAGTGACAGGTAATCTGGCATCAAGAAAACTTCTTAACTCGTTTGGTTCAAAAAAGACGAACCTTTCCTGCTGGATTTTTACTACACATTTGCTAGGGTAATATATTGTACATTGTGCCCCCAAAGACTTTACTTCCTGAACCATTTGAAGAAAATTTTTCCTACGGATCTGAGTTACTCTAGTTATGTCAGGAAAAAAAAAATGACCTAGTTCCTGACATAACTAGGTCATTTTCTTTTTAATCCAAACGTTTTGCAGTATACTAAACAAATACAGAAATAAAATGGAAACAAGTCAGAAATAATGTAATCAGAATGTGTAGGAAGAAAGACATGAACAAAAGGAGAGATGAATAATAGCAAAGGGGTTTGAGATACACAGGCAAATAGGGGTAAGCACATATTTTCTCATTTCCTTTTATTTTTTTATTTTTTTTAGTTCTAACCCTCTGTAGGCTTTAAAGACTCTGTGCCTTCACTGTGCCAAAATAAATAAAATGCCCGGACTAGCTGTAGCCCCACAGAATGATAGCAGATCAAGACTGAAAGACCCATCCATAATATATTGGGCTTGGTAGTGTGTCCGTCACTGCTCGCGCATGTTCCCCAGCTCGCTTCCCCATGTGCCACGATCGGCGCTCCCGGGCCTTCATCTGCGCTACGAAGGGAGCGTGTGCTGTGAGACGTGCTCCATTCGCTGCATGCCGGAGTTTCCGCTGATATTTTCTGCTCAAGGTGAGGTAAGAGAGGGTGGGTGGGGGGATGCTTGAGTGTGGGTTTCAGAGAGAGGGAGCCTATATGAGGGGAGGATGATGCCAGTGAGAGAGAATGTTTGTGTGAGAGAGGAGAGGGGGTGTGGAGGAATGGACTGAATGAGCCGGCTATGCAGTGACCCTTAAAATGTGGATTTTATTCATAACTGCATTTTGGCTTTGTTAGAAATTGAAACAAAAAGTTGAGTAAGAATGTAAGCCATGATGCAGCCACTTAATCCACCTTAGCAAAAAAAACAAAAAACCTTGGCCAGGTCATACTGAACAGGCTTGGAGAGAGCTGTGCGATAGCAGGTGCATGTGGCTGGCTTAGTTTCCTCCAAACTGGCAACCCTTACTCTCACTCAGTAACTTTAATCTTCACAAGGCATCAGAGTTACACAGAGGCAGCACATGAATATCCTCACAGCTAACTCTTGTCTTGAAGGTACGCTGATGTGTTGAGTTTTTCCTCATAATCCAAATATCCAAATTAGACTGATTCTAAAACCAAATATGTGCAAATACATTTCTCATGATTATTTAATATGCTTAACGCCAAATTCTATTACATCCCTCTGTCGATGTTCCAGCTCTAACATATAAATGACGGCAGAAAAGGACCAAAATGGTCCATCCAGTCTGCTTGGCAAGATTCTTCTGATAGTATCTGCCATGCTGTGCAGATTCCCCCCATGTTTCTCTTTTACTGGGTGATCAGCCTTCTTGAAAATTCAGACAGTTCTGCTTGACGTCCTTTGCTTAAGGACTTTGCTATAGAAGCAGTCCTGTGCTTTTTACCTTACGTTTGTGTATCAGTACCCCAGATCATGAAAGTCAGGGCCTGTGTTGCTTTTCATTTAATCCAATTTCTCCCCCTCCCCCCACCCCCATCATCCCTATTGCACAAAGGAATCAAGGCTTATTGGTTAAGGGTAGTAATCTCATGCTTTATGTTACAGGTAATAACTGCCATTCTGCATAGGTTATCCCCATGCTTATCAGTTTCCCAGACTAAAAGTTGGGGCCTTTGTTGGTTGTTGTATGAATCCAATTCCCTTTTTCCCTTTGCTATTGAAGTGGAGAGCCATGTTGCAGTTAAGAACATAAGAACATAAGAAATTGCCATGCTGGGTCAGAGCAAAGGTCCATCAAGGCCAGCATCCTGTTTCTAACAGAGGCCAAAACCAGGCCACAAGAACCTGGCGATTACCCAAATACCAAGAAGTTCCCATGCTACTGATGCAATTAATATAACAAAAACACATAAAAAAAAATAACACATAAATGATATTCTTCTATGGGACCATCATATAAAGCCCAGATTTTAATATCTTTTAGAGCGCTAAATATGCTAATATATGCTAATATATTTTTTTAAAGCATCGATAAATCAAAGGGGTGCGGTTTTAATCATTGGTCCAATTTTTATGAATCGACACTGAGTTTGTGGTGGGTAAAAATGCTTTCTGAAGAAACAAGCAGCCGCGTCAATTCATAAAAATTACAGGACTGAAAAGAAAAGAAAGAACTTTTTGGTCTCTGAAATATGCTGATTCCAGCCCCTGAAGCAGCAGCTTTGCGAAACATGGGACCGTGTTGGGCATGATTTCATTTCAGCTAATGGGGAAGTAGTGCACTTTTTAAAAATAATTTTTTGTGAAATGCTTTAAAAAAAATCCTTAAAAAATTGGACCAGTGATTAAAACCGCACCCCTTTGATTTATCGATGGAGCATATTTAATGCTCTAAAATATATTAAAATCTGGGGTTTATATGATGGTCCCATAGAAGAATATCATTTATGTGTTATTTTTGGTGAATACATTTTTGTTGTATTTTATTACTTTTTCGTATTATCCACTAAGGCTTTTCTTATACTACTGATGCAATTAATAGCAGTGGCTATTCCCTAAGTAAACTTGATTAATAACAGTTAATGGACTTCTTCTCCAAGAACTTATCCAAACCATTTTTGAACCCAGCTACACTAACTGCACTAACCACATCCTCTGGCAACAAATTCCAGAGCTTTATTGTGCTTTGAGTGAAAAAGGTAAGAGCATCAATGCATCAAGGCTTATTGTTTAAGGATAGTAATCCCTGTACCTTCTGTTAAGGGTAGAAACCTCTGCATCAGTAAGTTACTCTCATGCACTCTTTTCTTCATTTCCATCCTCTAACCTTTAAGGATCCATAGGGGTAGATTTTCAAAGGGGTACGCGCGTAAGATATGCACGTACCCCCAGAAAACCTACCCCAAACCCCCCCTGCGTGCGCCGAGCCTATTTTGCATAGGCTCGGCGGTGTGAGCAAGCCCCGGGATGCGCGTAAGACCTGGGGTTTGCATAGAGGGGCGTGTCGGGGGCGTGTCGGGGGCATGCCGGGAGTGACGCGGCATTTCGGGGGCATGTTGGGAGTGACGCAGCGTTTCGGGGGCATGTCCGGGGCATGGTTCCGGCCCAGGGGCATTCCGAGGGCGTGACAGCAGCCCCTGGACCAGTCCCCGGACCGGAACATGGAGCGCGGCAGCCGGCCCGGCGCACGTAAAGTTACGCCTGCTTCCAGCAGGCATAACTTTCGGGATAGAGGTAGGGGGGAGGTTTAGATAGGGCTGGGGGGGTGGGTTAGGTAGGGGAAGGGAGGGGAAGGTGAGGGGAGGGCGAAGGGAACAGAGGCAGGCTGCGCGCCGACCTCGGATTTTAATGGATACACACGGCTACGCGCATGTCTATTGAAATCCCGCGTACTCTTGTTCGAGCCTGGTGCGCGAACAAAAGTACGCGTGTGCGCAGATTTATAAAATCTGCCCCATATTGTTTATCCCATGTCCATTTGAATTCTTTGATTGTTTTTGTCTTAATCATCACTCAGAAGGGTATTCCAGGCATCTATCACCCTCTCCATGAAGAAATATTTCCTGATGTTGGTTCTGAGTCATCTCCCTTGGAGTTTCATTTCATTACCCCTAGTTCTACGTATTTCTTTCTAATGGAAAAGGCTCAAAGTTCATGCATCACTAAAACCTTTCAGGTATCTGAAGGTCTGATATCATATCTCCCCTCTACCTCTTCTCTTCTAGGGTATACATACTTAAATCTTTCAGCCTCTCATCATAAGTCTTCCAATCCTGACCCTGTACCATTTTGGTCGCCTTTCTCTAGGCTGCCTCTATCCTGTGTCTGACATTTTTGAGATATGGTCTCCAGAATGGAACATAGTACTCCAGGTGAGGCCTCACTAAAAACCTCTACATGTGCATCAATCATCTCTTTTTAATTACTGGTTATTCCTCTCTATGTAGTTTAACATTCTTCTGGCTTTAGCTATTGCCTTGTCACATTGCTTCACAATCTGACAATGAAACAGTACTCTTCACACTAGAATGCATTTACTTTTCAAAGTCAAGTCACACAGGACTGTAAGCATAACTCCTAGATCTGAGGAAGGCAGCAGGATGGGCAGACAGGCAGGAAGAGGACTGCCACAGCTGGCAAGGTAGGTGGACAGAAAGGGGAAGAATGCGGGTATCAGAAGGGCTGGATGTTTCAAAAGGCACACTAGGTCAATGCGTAGGTTGGAAAAAATCTGTAGATGATAGGCCATCTAAAGATTTTCTGTCTCCCAACTCTGCTGAATCTAAGCAAAGAACAGTATGCTACTCCAGCCCATCTGCTGTCAGGCAGCCTTCAGGGAACAGCATAAGATAGTAGGGATGTGAATCGTTTTTCAACGATTAAATTTATCGTCCGATAATGTTAATATCGTCTTAAATCGTTATAGAACACAATACAATAGAAATTCTAACGATTTATCGTTAAAAATCGTTAAATCGTGTTAGTGAGCACTAACAGAAAATGATACAAATTGACACTTTCCAGGTCAGTAAAGGTCAGTTAGGAATGAATATGTGTTCCTATTGGCTGGCTGCCCTCTTATCTATTGATGTTACCAAGGTTCCCACTGAGGTAATGGTTGGGGGGATGTGAAATGGAAACAGTTGGAAGCTTGACAAAAAAAGTAACGTGATGATCATCACTCATGTGACTAGAACTTGTTTGTTTATTATTTTTGTTATTTTTGTCA
This sequence comes from Rhinatrema bivittatum, assembly GCF_901001135.1. NCBI lineage: Eukaryota > Metazoa > Chordata > Amphibia > Gymnophiona > Rhinatrematidae > Rhinatrema > Rhinatrema bivittatum. The sequence continues at coordinate 42,163,679 of NC_042630.1, read as the reverse complement.
GGAAGCTCCCCCCTGTCTGTGAAGCCAGCCTCTCACTAGTAATGCAGGGAAGGAGCTGTCTCACCCTTCACCATCCTCCCCCCCCCCTCACCCACACACCATTCACTGGCTGGGACATGGGGAGGGGAGGAGTGAGGGTCAGGAAGCTCCCCCCTGTCTGTGAAGCCAGCCTCTCACTAGTAATGCAGGGAAGGAGCTGTCTCACCCTTCACCATCCTCCCCCCCCCCCCTCACCCACACACCATTCACTGGCTGGGACATGGGGAGGGGAGGAGTGAGGGTAGGCAGCTCCCCGCTGTCTGTGAAGCCAGCCTCTCACTAGTAATGCAGGGAAGGAGCTGTCTCACCCTTCACCATCCTCCCCCCCCTCACCCACACACCATTCACTGGCTGGGACATGGGGAGGGGAGGAGTGAGGGTCAGGCAGCTCCCTCCTGTCTGTGAAGCCAGCCTCTCACTAGTAATGCAGGCGGGATAGGGCACTGCATGCAGGAAGATCACAACACCCCTGGTGTCAGGGTTAGGGCACTGTGTGCAGGAAGATCACAACACTCCTGGTATTAATAGGGATAGGGCACTGTGTGCAGGAAGATAACAACACCCCTGGTGTCAGGGTTAGGTCACTGTGTCCAGGAAGATCACAACACTCCTGGTATAGGATAGGGCACTGTGTGCAGGAAGATCACAACACCCCTGGTGCCAGGGTTAGGGCACTGTGTGCAGGAAGATCACAACACTCCTGGTATTAATAGGGATAGGGCACTGTGTGCATGAAGATCACAACACCCCTGGTGCCAGGGTTAGGGCACTGTGTGCAGGAAGATCACAACACCCCTGGTGTCAGGGTTAGGGCACTGTGTGCAGGAAGATCACAACACTCCTGGTATTAATAGGGATAGGGCACTGTGTGCAGGAAGATCACAACACCCCTGGTGTCAGGGTTAGGGCACTGTGTCCAGGAAGATCACAACACTCCTGGTATAGGATAGGGCACTGTGTGCAGGAAGATCACAACACCCCTGGTGTCAGGGTTAGGGCACTGTGTGCAGGAAGATCACAACACTCCTGGTATTAATAGGGATAGGGCACTGTGTGCAGGAAGTTCACAACACCCCTGGTGCAAGGGTTAGGGCACTGTGTGCAGGAAGATCACAACACCACTGGTATCAGGGTTAGGGCACTGTGTGCAGGAAGATCACAACACTCCTGGTATTAATAGGGATAGGGCACTGTGTGCAGGAAGATCACAACACCCCTGGTGCCAGGGTTAGGGCACTGTGTGCAGGAAGATCACAACACCCCTGGTGCCAGGGTTAGGGCACTGTGTGCAGGAAGATCACAACACTCCTGGTATTAATAGGGATAGGGCACTGTGTGCATGAAGATCCCAACACCCCTGGTGCCAGGGTTAGGGCACTGTGTGCAGGAAGATCACAACACTCCTGGTATTAATAGGGATAGGGCACTGTGTGTACACGAAGATCACAACACCCCTTGTGCCAGGGTTAGGGCACTGTGTGCAGGAAGATCACAACACCCCTGGTATCAGGGTTAGGGCACAAGTTCTAGTCACATTGACTGATCACATTACTTTTTTTGTCAAGCTACCAACTGTTTCCATTTCCCATCCCCCATATACTGTCAGTGGGAACCTTGGTAACATGAATAAATAAGAGGGCAGCCAATAGGAATACATATTCATTCCTAAACTGACCTTAACTGACCTGAAAAGTGTCAAATTGTATCAATTTCTGTTAGTGCGCACTAACTCCCGTTAGTGCGCACTAATCGGAAAAAACGATTTCTAACGATTTTTCAACGAAATAATCGTGCCTAACACGATTTTCTTCTCCTGCCACACGATTTCAATCGTTAAGACGATATGGCACACGATTCACATCCCTATAAGATAGGGTGAGGTTAGAGGGGTAGAGCAAAGAAGAGTTACTCTGCTTCTTAATCCAAACCCTGCTGCTTCCTCCCAAATAATATGCTGCCTTTTGCCAGGGGGCACATCTAATCTGATGGATGATGGATCAAGTGTGATATTTGCTGGGGTTTCTGCACATACATTGTTGGCTCAGTACATTGGCCATTCAGTCCTTCAATAGCCTTCAATACTACTCTTAATCTCCCTACATTTTCTTGTAGCTATCTTTCCTTTTATTTTACAACTCACTACCTGAATGGATTTTGCTTAAATGTCAAGTAATACAATCTCTGCATACTGTTTAATCCTATACATTAATAGCAATAGCCATCATCCATTCCAGCATGCACAAGTGTTCCCTAGTCTTGGAATGTTAAACTGGACCTGATCTCCTGATGTCTTTTAAGAGAATTGCATGTATTTGAATAGAATTTTAGCAATTTTTTAAACGTCTGATCCTTTAATGATTGCACCCTATACATTTCTTTTCAGTGTAGCAGACAGATCAGGAACATTTACTTATGAGGCACTGCCTCCCATGAGACCTTTCAGAGATCATTTCCTCTGGGTGCTGCCATATTGTACTGTAAATATTAGTGCTGGCTTAGCTTGCTTTAGCATTCCTTCTTTGATTCGAGAATCAAGGTCAGAGCAAAATGTAGACAAAATGCTGCCTGTTACAGTTTTGGGGGTATGAAGGGCCTTTTGGAGTAGAGTAATGCAAAGGAAAGAGGTGACACTCAGGGTTTTGCTAGAATGAGGAGCTGAGATTTTTTTTTTTTTCCCCAGGATGGGCTATAAACATGTTCCCAGGAAGGTTTGGCATGCATGTTAGACTGGCATGAATGATATATATCAGGAGAGTACAGCTGGAGATGGGGAGAGAGAGAGACATAAACAGGTAGAGAATTAAGAAAAGATGGGTGAAATGTAGGCTGACACAATGGAGGAGAGAGAGTGAGTGTGAAAAGCTGTCAAAGGGATCCCAGTCAGGATTGCCAGGCACTGAGCAATATGTGGTATTCCGAACATTGTTGTGTGAAATTGTCTGTAATAAAAGAAAACAGCAAATGCACATGCTCAAAGCCCTTGAGTACCTGCTTCTTTTTCTTCTTTAAGGAGATGCTCGAAATCTGCAACGTACTGAGCAGTAAAGTCTGAATTAGTCATTTTTTTTTTTATAGACATGAAGACAGACTGTGATTAATATTCCAAGTACTTTGCATAGGGTCCCATTCTTTCTTGGTTGTGCCCTAAGTAATTTTGATGACAGAGCTGAGGGATCTTTCAGGAATTTACGTTCAAGGCTGTGTGAAGAAGGATCCTCTTTATTTGCGTGAGCAAATTTCTAAGCTGATTCTGTAGCTCTGATTAGAAAGGTTTCTGGGGCTGAAAAATATCCCTTCTCCTTATATGTGTCAGAGACAGTATGAGCTTCAAGTACTTTAAGGTTAGTACAAAGTTATTCAGTTCATTATTAATTCACAAAGAGCAAGGGGAAATGTTTCTTCCTTAATATAAAATAATATGATATAACTCCTGTAAGGGACAGCAAGAGAAGTGGACATTTTATCCCTAATATAAAATTATATGATATAACTCGTTTATGGGGGACAGCAAGGGATGCAGTCATTATTTCCTTAAAGTGATTATATTATTGTGTAAATTACATGCCATGGACAATGAGACATTTATTTCATAAATTTAAAGTTATGCATTGACTCTGTCTCGTATTGGATCAGTAAAGGCACCTGGTGTTTCTGCCTCCTCAGAAACACCATGGGTAAAACTTGCACAATTTCATAGCTATCATGCACAATTTTATCGTGGTTATCTAGAAAAGGATGAAACAAAAATAGCTTTCGCACATGGCCTTCTGTAACATCTTCCATGGGTGAAAATTCCCCTTCTACTTTCAGCTCATTCTGAAACACTAATCTACTTGCCTCATAGGTGAGGTTGAAAAATATATTAATTTATTTTCTTTGTATTTCATGGGGGGGTTCCCATTTTTACCGAAACAAGCTAGTCCTTCATTGCATCAAGTCTTGTTTGAGTGTTATTAAGTGGATGATATATCTCTTTAAGTGCTGTTGTGACAGAGAATCTCTAGAGGGAGTGTGTATGCGTACAATATAAGATGGTGTTTGGAATGGGAATGTGCCCCTTTTTCGTGATCCTTTCTTCCTTGGAGGCTGGTTTAAGCTAGAATGAAGCCATGGGTGGGGAGTCTCTCTCTTTCCTCCTTTGCAGTCTCTGGCCAGTGTCCAGCAGGGCTATAGTGCTAGAAGGCTCGGAATGGACTTCTGGGCGGTGCTACTGAGCCACCCAGAAGGAATCATGAATTTTAAGTGTCTGCAATGCCATTCCTTGTACTGGAGAGAAGATGTGAAAGATGTGCGAGTACTGCATGTTATCTCATCATTTAAAAGAGGGATACATTCCCAGTTTCTATGCTGTTTGAGGAAAGGGAAACTGTGATGCCATTGAGAAACAGAGGAAGAGTGTTTTGCTATTATTGTTATTGTTGCTGTACATTAGTGCTGGGACTATGTGAACCTTGGTTTAATCATTGAATTTGAGTTTTCTTTGACTCTGGAAACTCCAGATTTCTGGTTTGAAGATACCTTTTGAGTGAGCCTATCCTTTACCCTAAGGTGTGGGTTCATGTCATGGGAGGCCTGTTTCAGTGAAAGAAGAGTAGGGTTGAAGACTTCAGGTTTCAGAGGGTGCAGTAAAAGGGGGTCATTGAGGGGAAAGAAAGACCTCTGGAATTTATTTTCCTGCCAATTTGAGAAGACTCAACCCTTACCTTTGTGCCAGGCCCACTGCACCATCTTCTTGACCAGTGACTGGTGCTTAACACACAAACAGGCATCAGACACTTTATCATTTTATGTGCCCTAATGAGGGGTTACATGCAGAAAAATGTGTGAACCCTCCTAAAACTTGGGGGATTTTGTGCATTTTTGCATGTGAATCCCCATTTTCAAAAGATTTAGCAGATTTTCTCCTTCGCAATGGTATAATTTAAGGCATAGATTGCTATGTGCAAAATTTTATTTCAATTCAAAATTAATGAGCTGCTGCAATGCAAGATCAGACAAAGCAGCTCATTTATTATGGGCTTTGTGAAGTCTGACACAAAAAAAAGGCTTTGCGGCTGATTTTACTTTTTCTGTTGGTCCCTGAAGCAAATTTTTGCTTAAATGTTTGTAACCCAACTGATTTACGTGGGTAGCAAACGTTCACACTAAATAAGTCAAAACCCCAGTGGCCAGTAGTTGTTCCACCTTCAGACAGCAAAATACTGCACGGAGCGGCAGTAGCCACAGAGGCATTCACGGAGCGGGATGCCAGTGGTTTGTGTTCCACCTTCACGGAGCGGAAGGTTGGAGGGCTGCCATCTCCAAAAAAAAACAAAAAACAAAAAACCAAAACAAACAAACAAAACAGAGGTTGGTAAGAGTATGGGGCAGGGGTGTGGCCGTTTATTGCGGCAGTTGCTACCCCTGATTGAGCTGGATGTTCATTGGGATGCGGATACGGCACTGCTCTCTGCATTGGTGGAGGGGTGGAAGGGAATTGGGGCCGGAGGGTGCTGGAAGCCAATAGTGACGGAGGAGGGGGAGAAAAAAAGGGGGGGGGGGAAGATTAAAAAAAAAAATGGATAAACTGCGTAGCTTGCTGGGCAGACTGGATGGGCCGTTTGGTCTTCTTCTGCCGTCCTTTCTATGTTTCTATGTTTCTATGTTTCTATGAAAATCACATGGGTCAGTACATCAACCTCACAATGAGAAACCCTTCTAGTCTCTCTGGATTTTTTTAAATGCTCCATTTCCCACTATAACTCGGTAAATCTTTAAACTTCTTCAGTCTCATTTGTATCCTTTTGTTATCATATTTCAGCAGTTGACTTGGCAAAACCTTATCCATTGGCACTGACTTCCTTTCTTTCCTGGGTTTAACCCTTTTTGAATGCCTGCGAACTCTCAGGATCTTGACAATGCCTAGATTTTTTTTGTTTCTGTAAAATTTGTTTCTCCTCCTTCTATCTTTGTTCATGATTTTTCCTTTTGCTGTTGTGTTCTCTTTCCTGTATATCATCGATTGGTCTCATCAACCTATTTCCAGCCATGATTTGGCCAAAAATGTTACCAATCATTACCTTTCTTGCAGGAATGAGGAGCAGCAGAAGTCATGGGAACAGGAAATCACAGTAGAGTGACCGAGTTCATTATCATGGGATTCAGCCTCAGTCCTCACCTTCAGAAGGCAATGTTTTTAATCCTTTTCCTAATCTATCTTCTGTCACTATTGGGGAACCTTGTGATTATTGCTCTCACATTGCTGGACTATAGATTTCACACACCCATGTATTTCTTCCTCAGCAATTTGGCTTTTCTGGACATTTGGTTCATTTCATCCACTGTCCCCAAAATGATGATTAACCTTGTGACCAAGGATAAGGCCATTTCCTTCAGTGGCTGTATCCTCCAAATGTATTTCTACTTAGCCATGGGAAGCATGGAGTTCTTCATGGTAGCCATCATGTCAGTAGATCGTTATGTTGCCATCTGCCAGCCACTGCGTTACAGTGTCATTATGAGCCGCAAAAGCTGTGTTCTGCTGATGTTGGGGTGCTGGATTGGAGGGTTACTAGATTTTATTTTACCCACACTTATGGTGCTCCGGTTATCATTTTGTGGTCCCAATGCCATCAACCATTTCTTCTGTGACAACTCTGCCTTGGTTCGACTTGCATGCTCCACCACCCAGAAAGTTGAACTGACGTTCTTCAGTATTGCTTCTCTTGTGATCCTGAGCTCCTTACTTCTAACATTGATATCTTATGTTTATATTATAACCACCATCCTAAGGATCCCTTCTGCCACTGGGAGAAGAAAGGCATTCTCCACGTGTGCCTCCCACTTTACTGTGGTTACCATAGTCTTCGGCAGCTGTATCTTCATTTATGTGAGGCCAGCTGAAAGCTCCTCATTGGATCTCACCAAAGGTGTGGCCTTGCTAAACAGTGTGATCACTCCTTTCCTGAATCCTTTCATCTACACTCTAAGGAACAAGAAAGTCATGGAAGTCTTGAAGGAAACTATGACCAGGAGTGTATCTACTGAGAGATAAGTTAAGTTACTGGACTGTGTGAGAGATGATATCACAATGTTTGGTGGCATGTAGGCTATTGAAAATATGTTAATAGTTCCTGTAAATGTCATGGCAGATTGCTTACTTTATCCTCATGAACAGCCTCTTTTTAAGGAGTGGACTGACCAATCCTCTGTGGAGGTGCCTTCAAGAAATGGTCTACAAACTACTGAATCCTAGCCTAGGGCTTAAACTAGGGACAATTTAGCTATGATTGTTGTATTTTATGAGATTGTTTATTTGATTATTTTGATTTTTTGGTCTGTTAGAAATATAACTACAAGAACACCTCATTACCATAAACACATCCCTCTTCCTATCACATGTAATAGTTTGATGAATCTAGCCCTGTGTCTTTTAAAATTCAATTTTTCAACTGAAATATAAATCAATTATTGTTTTAAAAACTCCAGTAGAATTACTGTACATCTTTAGACAATTGTTAAGTTGATCTAATGAAAGGTAACACAACTAGTAACAAATTAATGTGACACACTTACTCCAGCCAAAGGAAAGGGCAGGTCTCTTTTAACAACACTCATTGGCTCTTGTTCAAATTTATCAGAGTGCAGAATTTATACATTGGACAAAAAATACCACAAGAGGCTGCCAGGAGCATGGAGGCCAGCAGTCTGGCACTTCTAATTGGCAAATTGCTGTCACTGCTTGCTGAACTCACTCCCGTGCAGTTCAGGTCAGTTTGTTGGACCATGGAGAAAGGAGGAGAGGCCAGTGGTAGCAAAATCAGGGTTAGAAGAACCAGATTGCCACCCCACTCTCCTGTTGGCTGGGCTACATAGCGGGGCATGGTCACCACTTAATTTCTTGGCCATGGCAGGCTGTGGCTTGCAGGGATCAGTGGTTTCTTGTAGTAAGGAAGACCAGTTTCAAACTGGGCAGTGTACCTAGGAAAATACTTAATTATGGGTAAATGTCTTTGATAATTGTCCTGTAAAAATGTAATTTAAATAAAACCACCTTAAACCATTTTCTGTAAGGTACAATGTATGTCACTTTTCCAAATTCTAATACATTTGAAATGCATTCAGTGTCTTAGCCTTTTGTAGAATTATTTTATTTAATAAAGGTTCATTTAACATACTATGAGGAATATTTAAAGGCTTTAACTCTGGAATTTTGTTCTCCTTTATTGAACTGTAAAATAAATGGATTGTATATATTTATTGTATATATATTGCACCCCCGTTCTATGTAAACCAGCAAGATATGTTTTCATGATTGCCGGTATATAAAAACTCTAAATAAATAAAATAAAATAAAACATTTACAAATTAGTTTTTCATGGGTTTTTTTTTAATTGTTAATATGGGAGGTCCTTCATACCGTCTCTATCTCACATCCTTCCTTCTCCATTCTAGTCATTCTCTCTCACACCTGTCTCCAACCTTTCCATTTCTATCTTCTCTCCATCTTCCCCTACTTTCATCTTCTTCCAGAATCACCAGTCTTTCATCTTCTTCCCATCTTTTATCCATTACTCTTTAAACCTTTATACCTTTATCTAATCTCCTTTCAAATTGCTTTTAGTACTTGCCCTCTCCTCCATGCACCTTCCATCTCCCCTACACCATTGGAATATGATGGTGATAACAGCAGGAGGAGCCACGCCAAGAAACGTGCCATTTTATAACTTGCATGAATATATGCACACATGATATAACATAGCCTGGCAATGCATCATGTGCGCCAAATTTTAAGTGGGTGAGAGAAATTGCACACAAACTTGGTTTCTACTGCATAAATCAGAATATTTTAAAAGGGCCACATGCTGACACCATTTCCAATTTTACCAGTTTGTCCCCAGTTCAACCAGTTAAGAGATACATCTTCCAAACCTTCCCTGGTTTAATAGCCTTCACTCCTCCCAGTTATCTCCTGCCCTTAAAACCATGCCAATCTGCCTTTTTATCTTTAGTTTATAACTTACACGGCATACATAGCAGAAGTAAAATTATGTGTCAGGGGCCTCGTGCGCATTGGATCACGAAAATATTTATGTGCACATCTCAGCTTCTCACCTATGCCCTGCCCTGCCCCATTTTGAAAATTTCTGCGAAGGGTGCGCTGCGGCATTTACATGCATATCCACTTGGTGCACTCAAATCCAACATATTTGTGCATCCCTAATTAATGCACGTGTCGGACTTTTAAAATTCTCCTTACAGTCAAGGAATGGTAAAATAGCTTCCACTGATTCACTGGTAGTAGGGCTACATCTTTTGACCAAATGAAACAGCTTCTGTCGAAGTCAAATAGCTTCTGTTTCTAATCCTTGCAGGGGACACATGTCGTTACCAGAAGAAGTGTGCTGTCACTGCACTGGTGAAATCCTTGAGAATCCCAGAGATTGCAGGAATTATTTATAGATCATCAGGAAGGAAACATTGCAGAAATTTCATAGCAAAGTTTAGGAGAAGTTACCCACAGTTAACATCCCTTTATTCCTTCCATCCACTTTACCCAACAAAAGTATATATTTTCCATAGTAGCAAATGTAACATTTTTAAAATTATATTGAAGATTGCTAAATGAAAAAAGAGGAAATGTGTATCAGAAGAATGCATTTCTAGGTGTGACATTTGTGCAGTTGTCCAGTTTTTCTTAAAATGCCTAATGATGGCACAGTGTATTTATAGACTACTGAACAATCCTGTAAAATATAGATTCAACTTCAGCAGTATTTACCCCATCCTCTTTTCCTATGTTCAGCACAATTATAAAAGTGTTTAGCTCATGATGTCTATATGCAAGGATGAACGCTGCCTCAGTCTGTCCAGAATCTGATTGACAAACGTTGTACCTGGCAGGTGTAGTCATGCATAACAACATCTTAAAATCTAATGGACATAATGGCTTTACTTTCTATCCTAATCCTATGAGACCCCTCAATTGTTTTTTTGATCCAATCTCTCCTTCTCCCATCCATTGTGGCTTGCTATTGTATCTCTGCATCAATACTTCTAATAATTGACAGTGCATTCACACTTGAAACATACCCATAGTTTTCTTCCCTGAACAAGCTATGCCCGGTATATGCTTTTTTAAATTTCAGTTTTTTACTGGCGCTAAAAAGTACATGTGAAAGTTAGCATGTATTTTTAGCAGGTTGAAAATCCACTCTGATAAATTCAACCACTCTTTCCGCATAATCCCCTGATTTTAGTCACATAGGGTCTCATTTTCTATAGTATCACAGGCCTGCGGTACTTTAGAAAACTGCGGTGTAGAAGGTGTAGTTATTGGGCGTGAAATAGGCAGCGAAAAGGCCCTTACCTTTTTGCTATCCGCGCCGTCCTCGCAGAGTCGGCCCCGGTGACGCCCTGACTCCTCCTCTTCCGGGGCCGACTCTGCCCCGATATAGGTAGCGCAGGCATGCGATAGCCTTAGAAAATAAGGCCCATAGTTCCCAGCTCAGGTTTGGAAGTTTGCTTCTAAGGGGACGATTTTAAAAGTGCCCAGTTTAGTGGATAGTCTGAGGGTACTTCTTTTTTTTTATCTATGGAGTTTGCACCAAATTTGAAAGGCAAACATATGAACATATTTTCCCTTTGAAATCTGCCATGGAAACAAAATGCTCAGAAATTTTGCTAGTGATTTTTGTGCAAGTAGACATTTATGGAAAACAGCACGCATAGGTCTGAAAATACAATCTATGGGGTAGATTTTAAATACTTGCGCGAGCGCGTACTTTTGTTCACGCACATTTCGGAGCGGCCTCGAAGGGAACTTTCCTTCGCCCTCCCCCCACCTTCCCCTCCCACCTTCCCCTCCTTTGTGCGCGTCGGCCGGCAGCCCCGCTCCGTCCTCCGGTCCCGGGGGCTGGTCTGGAGGCCTCTACCACACCCCCGGGCTGGCGCCACGCACCCGGGCCCGCCCCCGAAACGCCGCGTCGTTTCTGGAACGCCCCCGGACACGCCCCCTCCCGCCCCTTTTCGAAAGCCCCGGGACTTACGCGCGTCCCGGGGCTTTACGCGCGCCGGCGGCCTATGCAAAATAGGCCGCCGGCGCGCGCAGGGCTTTAAAAATCCGCCCCTATGTGCATTTGTTTCTGATCATGCTGATAACAAGCCTTCCCTTCCCAGCCCCAGAATGCCTCTGCCAAATGCGGCTGAAATTATCCAGGCGTACAGCATCATGTGTCATTTTAAGTGGACTGACTGAAGGCAAATTTTCTGACAACCAATTTCCTCAGTGAAATTGCTATTCATCCAAAAAGGACTTTGAAAATTTCAGTTTAATTGCATACATAGCTTACAGTAAAGTATTCAAAAGGACAAGGCTGTTCACACATATCTGAGAATAACATAGACCCAGTTTTCAAAGTCCAGTTTGTACATTTACCGAGGTGTGTGTGCTTCAAAGTACAAGCATAAAACTGCAATTATGCACAATAACATAAATGTAGCCCTATGCCTCTTGGACCATCAAAAGAGGTTCAAGCATTTTGCATAGCTATGTCACTATCTAAATTGAATAGTTTATGTTGACCTCTAGAGTACTATGTGACCTAATAATGATAAAGAAAAATATATGAATAATTTTAATATTATATTATATTTTGCTTTTTAACATATGTATTAAGGGTTTCCCTTCCTATTTGGTGCCTATGATAAAAAAATACCTAGTATATCTGACTTAAATTTATATCTGGTATGTATGTATAGTGACATCTTATGAAATCATCACAGACTCAGTACAGCCAAGATCAGGACGTAAAAGTGTGTGTATGTGTGTATCTCTCTCTCCAATTTATTTTGAGATGGATAGGTATATACAGAGGTGGACCATGAAATCTATGAGGCCGATGCAATACAGTGCGCTTAGCCCAGTGCACTATATAACCTGCAGTTGGACGCGGGTTGTAGAGGCGCTAACTAATCCTTGCAGGGGACACAATAAGGGGACTAGCTCCTCTACAATGCATGTCCATCGCAGAGTGAAACTAATAGTGCTCATCACATGCAAATGCATGTGAATGAAGCTATTAGCTATTCACTCTCTATGCAAAATAAAAAGTGCGTCTAGGATGTACATTTTAGCAATCAGAAATTAATGCCTGCTCGGAGCAGGCGTTAATTGCTGAGTGCTACTAAAACTAGTACAAAAAAGCCGAAAAAAATACTTTTCTGTACTGCCTTCTACTTAATATCGTTGGGATATTAAGTAGGAGGAACAACTCTTTAAAAAAATAATTAAAAAAAAAAGTTAAAAAAAAGCACTGGCAGGGGTTAGGAAAATGGATGCTGATAAAGTTAGCCTCCATTCTCCGAACCTGATTACTGGCACCAAAAGGAGTGTATAAATCAATATTAAAGTGTTGGTCACTTAATATTAATTTATTCATTCCTTCACTTATTGCCAATTGGTCCTTTTCGCTGACATTTGTCAGTGAAAGGACCAATCCCCTTGAAGGACAGCCTTCTGAAAGTGATTGGTCCTTTCACTGACATGAGACAGTAAAGGGACTAATCGGCAATAGGAGAAGGTGTGAATAAATTAATATTAAGCGCCTGACACTTTAATATTGATTTATTAACTCCTTCTGGTGCCCCTAGTTAGATTTGGAGAATGGATGCTGAATTTCTCAGCGCCCATTTTCCTAACCCCTGCATGTGCGCTGGTTAGGAAAATGGGACGCTGATAAATTCAGCATCCATTTTCTTAACCGGCGGAAAGCCACCTACAGAGGACCTCTCTCCGGCTCGTGCTGTCAAGGAGGCGCTAGGGGCGGGCAATCGCCCCTAGCGCCTCCTCGACAGCGCGAGCCCTAATTTAAATATTGCATCGCACCCCCAGGAGAGTTGGGCCTGGGGGCGCGTTATGAAAGCACACAGCGCCCGCTTTCAGCGCAACCTTTTTGCATCGGCCCCTATATGTTTCAGATGCTTCTAAATCTTTCTGTTCTGCTTTACCATAGAGCTGCTTAGAAGCTGTAGATCCATTTTGCATGAATCGGGATGGTACCTTTCAAACCGGCCTGCGAGCCCACATTGCCGCACACACGTCGGCCCACACCCAGCGACACGGCAAGTTTTATAACACATTCCTGCAGCTTCAGTGCTGTAAAATAGCCTGGCCATACACACGTGTGCCAAACTTTAAGTTGGCATGTGCATGTGCACTCAAATCTCACTTCTGCACACAGACGCCATTCCCAGTTGTACCAGTTTTTCCCCAGTTCACCCAGTTAAGAGAATTTCTCAAAACCACATGGTTTGATAGCGTTCAAACACCCCCCACCCCAATTAGCCTCAGCCCTTGAAACCCCACATATCTCCAAATGTTTCTTTATTTTTTAACTGAAACATCATCCATAGCAGAAATAAAGTTACACAACAGGAACACATAAGTATGTATATGCATATCTTAGGTTCATGCCCTGAAATGCCCACACCCCACCTCACCCCAGTCCAGACTACACCACACCCCATCTCTTTTTGAAAACTATTGAGATGTGCATGCTCCGGGAGGTTTGCACGTATCTCGGCAGCTATTAAAGCTTGCTCAGCACAAACGAGCCTGACACATTGACACATCCCCTAACTAATGCATGCATCAGACTTTTTAAATTTACTTTATACTGTTTCTGAATGGCAAAAAAAAAATGTTTATCTCTCCTATTTTGATCTATCTTCCTCTCTTATCCTTATTAGAAATGTCTCCACCCAGCGATTGACATCAGTGTTCCAGTTGCCGGGGACTCGCAACCGGCGTCACTCATCCAACGCTGCTTCGGGTCAGCTCCAGGCCTCCTAGTTGCGGCAGGGAGCCACCACCGCTGCCACCATTAACCCTTGGCCCTGCCGCCGCTGTCGTATCACTGCGTCCTCCTTCAGAGCACCCTAGGCATGCGCGCACGTCCCACTTCTAAATTTAAAGGGCCCACAGTGGGAAAGTGCCAGTGGTCCGTGCTGATGACCTCACTGCCCCAGGACTATTTAAGGCAAGTCCCTGCCTGCAGTCATTGCCTTGGCAATAGGTCTCCATGCTCCTAGCATTGTGCTTTGCTGTTCCTGAGCTCTTCCTCATCCCAAGCCTTCTTCCTTGGTTTGACTTGGCTTTGACTTCGGACCAGACATTGACTATGAGCTACGCCGCCTGCCATGACCCTTGCCTGGACATTGACTACGAGTTATGCCGCCTGCCATGACCCCTACCTGCTGTGTAAAATTCAACCTAGTGAAAATTGCCTAAACCACATTGTCAAATTTTCCAATCACCATATCCCAAAAATTAGGGATTATTAGAATTCTATAAAATTTTGTGAAGGGGTGATGATTTCATATTAATACTCTGCGTCCCACCCATGGGGGTCGCTATCCATCTGCTTTTTAATCATTAATGCACCTCCTCCATCCTATATTTAATTCTGAAATGGGTTTTTAAATCTGTTCTGATAGTCTTTTAATACAGCAAATGACAATAAAATTTGTTTAATTTCCTATAAATATTTTTTTCTTAAAAAGTTTTTTCTTTTTGTGCACAACTGCCTCTAAATTTCTCACACCGCCCGCAATAATATTATAATCTTTATATTGTGAATAAATGGTCCTCTGTTTTTTTCACAGTATAGAACAATATTGTACTTAGCTGGACATTGACTACCAGTTTCGCTGCCTGTCTCGATCCTTGCATGGATCTTTTCTTGGGACTCCTTCTCCTGTTCCAAACTTGGCCTCCACTACAGTCTCCTCTCTTGCCTGACTCCCTCCTGTGAAGAGACCCCCATGTAGGTCCAGCTGGCCCTGGCACCTGAGGGCTCAAATTGAGGGGAACTTGGGCTGGTAGTGGTAAAGCTCCAGTGGGGTCTCTGCTGCCTGTTCAGCCTCACCTACCAATGGTGGGGGCCTGTGGGGCTGCTCCCCATAGGCCCCCACCAAGCGTCTATCAGCATAACAATCAGAATCACATGGAGCAGGGGCAGAGGAAATATAATGACCATGCTCAAATCCTGAAGCCAAGAATGGATACCTGTATTTTATCATAAATACACTCTGAATTTCTCAGTTTTAAAAAATTACTAGTTAATAAAAGCCACTTAAGCAAATCATTAAAACATGGATTTATAATAAATATCAATTCCAGGTATATTTAAAAATGAAAGTATATTAAACAATAAGATTTATATTTGATAAGAAACATTTATTGCATGGAATTTTCTATCTTTTTTCTAATCATGCTTACATCTATGATGTATTAGGAGAGAGGAATCAATTTCAGTTGAAAAGCAAAAGTGCACACGCACATTATTATTATTTTTTTACATTTCTGAGCATTAATCTCTGTTGAACATGACCTCATTATCATCTTCATTTGGGTTCTTTGCAGTTGGTGGTGGCCTTTGTCGAACAATACAGCGGTTATTCAAGGATGCTGTTGTACACGATGAGTGTTAGAGACCACAGAAGCCATTGTTCCAAAATTATTTTATTTATCCAGTGAAAAGTGACATAACCCCCGCCCCCCCCCCCCAAAAAAAAAAGAAACATTTAATTTCTCTGTGACCAATATTAAGCCATAGACCACACAAGATAGGCAATCCTCTCTTGCACGATCTGATGGGATAGTAACGTCATCCATCTCTCACTTAACTGAAGAACTGATTCCCAGTTTGATGAGAAAGTTTTAGCAACATATCCACAATCATTGTATAAGGAAGGAAAAGTATTGTAAGGGATGAGGAGATATTTAATGGTTAATTCAAGTAAGTCCTTGAGACATGAGTTGAACACTTTTTTTTTTCTGGCAGTGATTCTACGATCCTGGCAATTTCTGAATTTTGTTTCCCTTTGCACCATGAAACCAGCTGAAAAGAAGGCATTTCTACCTAATTTGGATTTTCTGATTAACCTGAAACCTGCAATCACAGCGCACCAGCCTGTTGATACTATGACAATATTTATTGCCGGAAAGGATGATTTCCTGAGACTAGAAAGGCATCAAGCCAACATATGCAACAACATTGTTAAACCACATCAACAATGAGGAAAGTAGCAAATTCATAAAACCTCCTTTTGTGCATATATTTTAGTGCAGTAGAGAGAAGCCAGACACATTGGGGAAATATCTGCTTTTATGACAGTTGATTTTCTAACAGTACCCTAGCATTTCCAGCTATCCGCCTTTCCAGAAGTCAAGAAGTATTTTATTTATTGTCTAGCTAAAAATGTTGTAAAAATGACAGTAAAGAACATTTTAAAGAAAATCATGGCAGGACAGATTGTATTTTATTTAGGAAAAGATTATTAGCATAGAAGAATATATATATTTTCATGTACACAGCTATAAAATATTATTGATTTCCATCCCCCAAATTCCCAAATACTATTCTATGATATATATATATATATATATATATATATATATACTGTAAATATAGTGGGGAAATTATAGCTATATTTAGCTTTTTGAAAAGAGCCATGTGCCTTTTAGTTGACATACACTGAAAAGAGATTCAATATCATAATATGTATTATAGTGATAGTACAGTTGTACAAAAGCAGCATACAAGATAAAATCACATGGTTAGAAAATTCAGCTCTGGTGAAAGTTGAGGGTGATAAGAGGAAGGTTAAGTGAGTTACTTGAGGTTATCCAGAGAAAGATTTGAAATCAAATGAACCCAATTTTTTTTTTTAATTCTGAGCTGTTTTCCTAACCACTGAATCACAATACCCAGCATAGTAGAGTGGATTTCTTTGCTGCTTACTGCTAGTCATATAACTTCAACTGCTCTTGTGTTGCATTAGTGGACCCTTCGGCCAAGGCAGGATTGGCACAACCTGCAGGGAGGAACCCTATAGCTTCCTACCATTGGCAGGTGGACTCAGCCAGCTCTCGTTCCCCTCAAGTTGAGCCTTTGAGTGCCAAGGCTGACAGGTAAGGTCCTCTGTTGATGGGGGAGGTAGTTATCCTAGGGTAGCTGTGTCAAATCAGATAGAGGTCAGAAGAATCCAAAGTACAGGCGATGGTCAGGCATATCCAGTGGCAGGCAGCGGTCAAGCATATTTGAGATCAGGCTGAGGTCAAACCGAGTATCCATCCGAAAGAGAAGAAGGGATGCATAGGCAGGGTAGGTCAGGCACAGAGAAGTACAGGCGGGCAAGGAAAACGGAAGACAAACCTGGTACTGAAGACAAAACGCTGCAACGGTAGACAAGATGCAGGAGTAGGGGGACCAGTTGCAGAGGCAATGAGGGCAGGAGTGAGTGAGCCCTTTATAGGGCATTCATAGTGACATTATCATCCAGTGCCACAGGGCCTTTCCTGCCAGTAAGCCTTTAAATTAAGAGAGGTTGAGGATGCGTATTCCTAGGGAGAGGTACATCATCTGGGGCTGGCGACATCGGGCTGCATGAAGAGTCCGTGGCATCTTGATGCAATAGAGCATGGTGGACCATTGCATGGAGCTTGGGCAGCACGTTGGGAGCAGGCAGGAGTAGCCCAGCTAGAGAGCTGAGTGTGGCGGTCTGCAGAAGTAGTCTGCAGACTGCCAAATGAAACATCTTGTTTCTTAAGTGTTTTCTACAGCTAGTTTCGTCATATCCATGTTTATAATTCTCTTACTCAATACTGTAAAATATGTCAATTTCTAGATGAAAAATGTTGTCCATTCTTGGTCTAAGAACTTTCATCCCAACATTTTGAAGCATTCGGAGACCTTCAAAATCTAATACAAATTATGTATTTAAATCCATTAGAAGCAGTGAGAAAAATAAAAGCCAAGAGTAGTCTATGTTTTCTTTAAGGAATAGCATGATTTAACAGGTTTGTGTTTTCCAAAGTATGCCCTCATCTCTCAGGCTTTCTGAAATGGTGTTTAAAGACATCCTTCATCAGCACAGCCCCAGCTCTGCCTTCACAGTCTGTGAGAGGGTCAGTGTGAAATCCTCTGGCTCAACATGGCGAGACATCATCAAGCCCAATAAAAACAATGATTTTCTTTCAACACTGTAGCTTTTGAAAATGAAATACCATTTAGCCAGTCATGCTAAATTATCATTTGCCCTGTCTTGTTCAGAATCAACTAATATAACCCGCATTTTAAAAAAGATCTTTGTAACTGTTTCTCTCAAAATGTCCTTGATTTTCTTGTTCCTTAGGGTATAGATTAAGGGATTTAGGACAGGATTTATCACACTGTTCAAGATGGCCACTATTTTGGTGACATCCAATGAGGAACTATCTTGCTGTGTCACATAGATAAAAATGCAGCTGCCATAGACTATAGTGACCACAACAAAGTGTGAGGCACATGTGGAGAATGCTTTCCTCCTCCCTGAAGATGAAGGGATCTGTAGGATAGCAGTGACAATGAAAATGTAAGAAATGACCGTTACAAGAAAGGAGCTCAGGATCACAGTGGAGGCAATGCTGAAAAACAGAAGTTCAAGCCGCTGGGTGGGGGAGCACGCGAGAGTAACCACAGCAGCTGCATCACAGAAAAAATGGTTGATGATATTGGAGCTGCAGAATGGCAACATAGAGGTCATCACCATGGGTAAAATAAAACACAGGAACCCCCCTGTCCAGCACCCTATCAAAAAGTGGATGCAGCGTCTCCCGGTCATTATGACATTGTAGTGCAGTGGGTAACAGATGGCGACATAGCGATCTACCGACATGATACCCAAAATAAAGAACTCTGTGCTCCCTAGGGATAAATAGAAATACATTTGGAGGATGCAGCCACTGAAGGAGATACGATTATCACCTTCTGCAAGGCAGATCAACATTTTCAGGACAGTGGATGTCATAAACCACATGTCTTGAAAGGCCAAATTACTGAGCAGCATGTACATTGGTGTATGCAGTCTATAGTCTAAGCACGTAATTAGGATGATAATGATATTCAGTGCTAGTGATAACATGTAAATTAGTAGCACACTCACAAATGCACAGACTTGTAGTTGGGCACTGAGAGGGAATCCCTGAAGAAAGAAGTGACTCACAGCACTCTGATTTCTCACTTCCATGGATGTTTTAGCCACGATACCTGGCAAAAAAGATGAAACAATATTAATGAATAAGAAAGCACTATTAATACAGTATAATTAAATCACAGCACCTGTAAAAGGGGCTGTTATCATGAACTAATCAATTCTGCAATATTTCAAAAATTTTCTATCTTGTGTAAGAGTAAGATCCATGCTCAGATGGCACCTTCAATACATTTGATGGACATAAGTAACGTAGTAGTTTTATGTATAACTTAGTAACAATAGATTGTTTTGGTCTATAAATATATATGAGTCCCATTATTTAAGATTAAAGCTATATTGAAAAGCATTTCGTCAAAAGGCACACCCACAGCATGATTGACGGATCCAAGGACCGCCCCTTAGCTTTAAAATTTGCAAAAAAATATATATTTTTAGAATCATATTTTTCTTTGATATTAATATTGTTTGTAAGTTATCCCAATGAAAGATAACACCTTTCGGTTTCATCCCAGCAATTTGGCACGAAAGTGGGGTTTAAAGCTGGCTTAGCAGTAGCGTTGCGGTTCTTTTTTGAACGGATGGAGATGCTGACCAGGTTATGAAATATAAGGTAACATTATTTTGATAGTTATAATTGCTTGGATACACTCTGAATTTTTCAGAGCATTAAGTTTTGGTAATTGAAAAATCGGACATACAATGCACCCGATTGTATCCTTCTGTTACGCTGCCCTGAATACTAGTAATACACGAACGGCACTCGTTCATGATTTAAAACAAAGTTTGAGGTTGGTGAATAAGACACTCAATATGTCCGACAGTAGATGGTTTCACTTAGATCGCAGATTTTCTTAGCATCGGCTCGGCAATAATATATGAATAACTTTTAGAGATTTGATTATTAATAAAATATCGGGTTCCCCTTTATGGTGACTATGGTGCCATAAAATATATATTACTTCTCTGATTTCCAATGATATTTCATTCTTTATATTTAGTAGTGGCTCAGCAATTAATATTTTATGTGTGACTTAATGCCAGTGTTACTTATAATCATAACCTCAGGTATTTGACTCCATTGGAGGAGCCATTCCCATATTAAAAATAGGTATTAAAAATAGGTATTATAAATAGGTATTAGTTAAACATTTTTTCACATTTTATAGGTATTAGGACATGCTCCTGGTCGATTGTTTATTTTATTTTTTAATATTAAACAGTAGATATTTAAAGCAGATAAAGCTACCGGTGGATGATTTTTGCATTAAGTTTTCATTGGTATTTATCATACAACTTTGTATGGATTGGGATTTCAGATTATTTCAGATTTTTATGTATAGTAATGGCAATCAATTTTACTGGACCGACCATTCACATAAGTCCATTGTTGTTTCCTCTCTTCCCCATTTTTGGATTGATGTTCCTAAGAAGAGTCATTCGAGCTGTATAATCAATGCATAAGTCTGATTGGCACACCAATAGATGACTTGCATGAATATGATTAAGAATCATATCTTAAACAAAAGGTCAGTCTATTTTTACAACTAGACATGTTTTTTAATTAATTAAGTACCTACTTATATGATTCACTGTTTTCACATATATATATTTTAGATTTGAAATCAAAGTGGATTATATATACTAAGTGCAAATTGCTATACTGCTTCTGCTAAACCTGAGACCAAAAAGATATTGAAGGTAAAATTGTTAGTTTAATATTTTAATATCAAAATTATAAGCTTTTTTATTTATAATAGATAGACAATGGTATCCTCCGATATGGGCAAATTCTAACTGCAAAGGTTAAAACATTTTTTCAAAATATTTTTTATAAACACATTTTATTAATATTTTTATTAATATATGATTTTTATAACTGTTTATATATGTCACAATTACTACATGTCTTCGTAATTTCATTTTAATTTTGATGGCAATTTTATAGAGTAATATGGATGATTTTTTATGTTAATTTATCAATTATGTATTAGTTATTTATTCTCTTGCACAATTTATCCGTAGCCCCTGAGGCAGCCGTTTTGAAGGCGGTGAAACTCAGCCAGAGTTGGGCTGATTTTAAGATGTCTCCATTTCAATAAAGTGTTCTTTGAGAAAGACCTTGGCATCTATTTTTTTGCAATCCTCCCTAGGGATACATAGAAATACATTTGGAGGATGCAGCCACTGAAGGAGATACAATTATCACCTTCTGCAAGGCAAATCAACATTTTCAGGACAGTGGATGTCATAAACCACATGTCTTGAAAGGCCAAATTACTGAACAGCATGTACATTAGTGTATGCAGTCTATAGTCTAAGCACATAATTAGGATGATAATGATGTTCAGTAGGGGTGTGCATTCGTTTTGAACTTAAATGTAAAACGCAACTCTTTTTTTTTTTTAACTTAAAAAAGTGATGAGGCGAAAACAATCGGATTTCCAACGTATTCAACATAGCTATGTTGAATACGTTGGAAATCGCGATCGTTGATCCTAAATAAAAATTTAAACCCCTCACCCTCCTTAATCCCCCCCAAGACTTACCAAAACTCCCTGGTGGTCCAGCGGAGAGTCAGGAAGCCATTCCTCTAGTCCTTTGCGAGGAGCACGTGACGGCCGCGTCACGTCGATGACGCGGCCGTCACGTGGTCCACTGGGGTTCCGCTCCTGGACCCCTCGTTTTGAACAAATGGAACTTTTGGCCAGCTTGGTGGGGCCTCCTGACCCTCCCAAGCTGGCCAAAAGTTCAGTTTCTTCAAAACGAGGAGTCGGGAGCGGAACCCTGGTGGACCACGTGACGGCCATGTCATCGACGTGACGCGGACGTCACGTGCTCCTCGCAAAACCACTGGGAGGAATGGCTTCCTGACTCCCCGCTGGACCACCAGGGAATTTTGGTAAGTCTTGGGGGGGGGGATTAAGGAGGGTGAGGGGTTTAAATTTTTATTTGCACATATGGACATAGACTCAACTTATGGAATTCTCCATATGTCCATATTGACCGCAAATGACCCCCCCTTTCGACTTATGGACTTATGAACATAAACTTTTGCTCTGCACATCCCTAATTTTCAATGCTAGTGATAACATGTAAATTAGTAGCACGCTCACAAATGCACAGACTTGTAGTTGGGCACTGAGAGGGAATCCCTGAAGAAAGAAGTGACTGACAGCACTCTGATTTCTCACTTCCATGGATGTTTTAGCCACGATACCTGGCAAAAAAGATGAGACAATATTAATGAATAAGAAAGCACTATTAATACAGTATAATTAAATCACAGCACCTGTAAAAGGGGCTGTTATCATGAACTAATCAATTCTGCAATATTTCAAAAATTTTCTATCTTGTGTAAGAGTAAGATCCATGCTCAGATGGCACCTTCAATACATTTGATGGACATAAGTAACGTAGTAGTTTTATGTATAACTTAGTAACAATAGATTGCTTTGGTCTATAAATATATATGAGTCCCATTATTTAAGATTAAAGCTATATTGAAAAGCGTTTCATCAAAAGGCACACCCACAGCATGACTGATGGATCCAAGGACCGACATGATACCCAAAATAAAGAACTCTGTGCTCCCTAGGGATAAATAGAAATACATTTGGAGGATGCAGCCACTGAAGGAGATACGATTATCACCTTCTGCAAGGCAGATCAACATTTTCAGGACAGTGGATGTCATAAACCACATGTCTTGAAAGGCCAAATTACTGAACAGCATGTACATTGGTGTATGCAGTCTATAGTCTAAGCACATAATTAGGATGATAATGATGTTCAGTGCTAGTGATAACATGTAAATTAGTAGCACACTCACACATGTAAAGACTTGTAGTAGGGCACTTAGAGGGAATCCCTGAAGAAAGAAGAGACCCACAGCACTCTGATTTCTCACTTCCATGGATATTTTAGCCATGATACCTGGCAAACAAATGAGACAATATTAATGAATAAGAAAGCACTATTAATACAGTATAATTAAATCACAGCACCTGTAAAAGGGGCTGTTATCATGAAATAATCAATTCTGCAATATTTCAAAAATTTTCTATCTTGTGTAAGAGTAAGATCCATGCTCAGATGGCATTGTCTCAGTAGAAGAAGGTCAAAAGTAAGTAAGGATGAATGTTTAATCAGCTAATATGATATCGGAATAAAAAGCAATGAGGGCACAATTCAATATTAAACTAAAACCAGTGAAACAGTTGGAAATAGATCAAAAAAATGAAATGTGAAATATAGTGTGAGCATTCAAATATTCGGAGAATGAGAACTTCATGGACAAGGGGTCATCACTGGGACTCAATTCCAAACAGCGCACATTGGGGAAAAATGCTCAGGTACTTTTAACCCACAGACTTCACACCAAATTTCCAAGCAAAACTACGAGCATGCTTTCACTTTGATACTTGCCACTGAGGAATGGCAAATTTTCAGATAGACCTATCTTTTTGGGTAAATCAATATTTGCCCAGGCAAATGGCTTTGAAAATTGACCTCCACATAAAGCTCAAAGAGAGGAGGCTGCAAACTAATTTGAGAAAATGCTTTATGCTGGGAGCATAGAACTTTAGTGATATAGCTTTCAAATTATTTTCCACTATATACACCTTCATTGTGTGATCTGTAGCTAGTCAGCCATTCACTTGACTCCTCTTTGCCCAGTGCTGGTGGGAGACAAAAGAGTGGCAAGACTACTCGCGATAGATACAAAGAGATGTCCTTATCTGCCATCATATTCATAGAAGCACAATGGCAGAAAAAAAATGTATGGCCTCTCCAGTCTACCCATCCATCCAATAATTTACTGTATTATTATAATTCTTATCACTTATTTATTTATCTATTTATTTATTTATTTATTTATTTAATAGCTTTTATATACCGGTATTCGTAGATACATCATATCGGTTTACATAGAAACATTACGCAAAAAATACATGAAACAGGGCGAGCAACTTGGAGTGGGGGAGTCAACGGACTAGAATAAAAACCAGCAGGAATAAATAATACATTTTATGACGAGAACAATAAAAGGCGTTAACAGAAAAAAATATATATACTGCGGATGTGAGATATAATCAGTGTTGTGGTGAAAAATTAAGTGTTAAAAAGGGGAAAAAAAGGAGAAAGGGGGGGGGGAGAGATTATACTATGTAAAAATTACACTGTGCAGAAAGGAGAAGGGAAAATGATTATAAGAGATTCCTTGTATTTATCCCATGCTTTCTTGATTTCAGACACAGTTTTTGACTCCACTACTTTCACTGAGAGCATGTTCTAAACATCCACCACCCTCTCTGTAAAGAAATATTTCCAAAGATTACTCCTGAATCTAATCCCTTTCAACCTCATCTCATGACCCCTCATTATAATGCCTTTTTTTCTATTGAAAAAGGCTCACCTCCTGTGCATATTTGAGTCTCTATGATACCTCTCCTATCTTAAAATTCCTCTAGGATATACATGTTTAGATCTTGACGTCTATCAGCATATGCCTTAGAGCAAAGACCACTAAACATTTTATTAGCCACCCTCTGCACTGACTCCATCTTGGTTATATCCTTTTTGAAGGTTGGGTCTCCAGAATTGCACACAGTATTCCAAGTGAGATCGCTCCAAGGACCTATACAGGGGCAGTATCACCTCCCTTTTTCTTCTGACAATTCCTCTCCTCTGCAGCCAAGCACCTTTCTGGCTTTTATCATTGCTTTATTCACCTGTTTGGCCACCTTAAGATCATCAGATACAGTTACCCCCAGATCTCACTCTTCCATTTTGCTCAGAAGAAATTCACCTCTAATACTTTACCTGTTCCTTTTGGTTTTTGCATCCTAAATGCATTTTTAGCCTTAAATCTTAGCTGACATACCTTAGACCATTCCTCGAGCTTCGCGTGTTTTGCTTGTGCAGTGCTATGTACATGGTCAGTACTATATAAGTGGCAGAGATAAAGAAACCACATGCATGATTTTGTCCTGTTGGTTCTATTAGAAATAATAAAAAAAAACAAATGGCCCAAAAATGTGTCATAAATACTCATACATATGACAGAATATGTAAAGGACAAACATTATTCCTTATGTCTCTACTTACCAAGCATTTAACTAGAATCAAGGGTCCTTTGTGAAGCCATCAAGTTCATCACTTTCAAACTTGTTATAGAGGCAGGCAAAAATAGAAGCAGCTTTCCAAAACATTAAATTCCCATGTCATCTCAGGAATTCCATGCAAATCAACACTAGAAAAAAAAAAAAAGATCGTATGATCTTGGCTGATTGGATTGACTACTGGATTTCTACTAGGACTGAAGGACTGATATAAGCGGACATCGTTTGGTGCCAACACATGACTTTGTCATTTGTTCACCCCTAGTGTTCCTTCAAAACATCACCAAGAAAATTTCAAGCCAAGCAGAGACCAGATCTGAGTGGCCTGTCTATGTATGGGGGCGCAAAGATTAAAATGAAGAACATTTTATTAACTTTCTGGTAACAGCTGGTGGCCTCTGGGAACTAATTATTAAATCATTAACCTTTTCAAAGACTGCCACACTCCGTCTCCTCTTGGGATGTTAAAGCAGAAAATGAATTCCAAGCATGAACACGTAAGCCAACTCATTTCAGTTAGCATTGACCTCTCAAATGTAGTACACACCCCACTATTACCACCAGTAACCAGAACCATAGCCAGGTTATTTGGCACCTATGGCCAAGAGAAAAAAATACACCCTCACTCTAAACACAAAATGCAGCACTATGAGCTGGAAGTCTCTGTTAAATATAGGGGGCTTTAATTTCTATTTTTACTCTACAGTTTCTTCCTGCTCCTTTTGGCTTCTAGTTCAATCAGAACCTATACAGGGAGCCTGAACCCATGAGCCTTATTTCTTTATAAAAATGTGTAACTCGCTCTATCTGCAATTCTAGTTGTGGTACAAAATTACATGCACATTAACAATTATAGATCAAATACAAAGCAGTCTATATTGTGCAGATGATTTTTCAGTACAAATAATAATCCGTAGCTGCAGTGATAATTTTTTAAATATTAATTATACACAGAGAAAACAAATATATCTTAACTATTATTTGTATTAACAATTATAACCATCAAAATGTTCACAATAAATATTTATACATTCATACATCAAATATTGTTCACCATATTAAATTAATTAGGTTTATAATGTTGCAATAATGAGCATGGAAATATTTTTAGATGTATCTTATGAATAGATCACAGGGTTAAGAATGAGACATATCCAATGTACCTTATGTAAGAGGCTGGGAAACTGCACGCTAAGGGGTAGATTTTAAAAAAGCGTGCCTTCGCGTACTTTTGTAGGCGCATCAGGCGCAAACAAAAGTACGCTGGATTTTAGTAGATACGCGCGTAGCCGCGCGTATCTGCTAAAATCCTGGATCGGCGCGCGCAAGGCTGCCGATTTCGTGTAGCCGGCGCGC
The DNA here is from genome assembly GCF_901001135.1 of Rhinatrema bivittatum. Taxonomy (NCBI): domain Eukaryota; kingdom Metazoa; phylum Chordata; class Amphibia; order Gymnophiona; family Rhinatrematidae; genus Rhinatrema; species Rhinatrema bivittatum. The sequence goes on along the minus strand of NC_042630.1, from coordinate 42,137,145 downwards.
GCCGAGCCGCGTAGCCTACTTCCGTTCCCTCCGAGGCCGCTCCGAAATCGGAGCGGCCTCGGAGAGAATTCGCTTTAGCCCTCCCCTCACCTTCCCCTCCTTCCTCTACCTAACCCACCCCCCGGCCCGGTCTAAACCCCCCCTACCTTTGTTGGGGGATTTACGCCTCCCGGAGGGAGAAGTAAATCCCCGCGCACCAGCGGGCCACTAGCGCGCCGAGACGCGACCCGGGGGCGGTTCCGGAGGGTGCGGCCATGCCCCCGGACCGCCCCGGGCCGAAACCATGCCCCCGGGCCCGCCCCCGAAACGCCGTGTCCCACCCCGAAAACACCACACCGATCGGCCCCGCCCCCGACACGCCCCCCTTGAAAAACCCCGGGACTTACGCGAGTCCCGGGGCTCTGCGCGCGCCGGCAGGCCTATGTAAAATAGGCGCACCGGCGCGCAAGGCCCTGCTCGCGTAAATCCGGGCGGATTTACGCGAGCAGGGCTCTTAAAATCCGCCCCTAAGATTATCTTTGAGTATGTGAGGTCAGTTGGATCACTGGACATATGCACATTTACAGACTTTGCTTCTGCTTTGTATAAATGCAAACTCAGTATAATAAAGAATACAAAGGAACTTCAAAATGAAATCCCAAGCATGTTGCTTCCCTCACCTTGCACTTGTCAGCACTTGTCAACAGATTTCATCTACCATTTGGACATCTAGTCTTCCAGTCTACATAAGAACATAAGAACTTGCCATGCTGAGTCAGACCAAGGGTCCATCAAGCCCAGCATCCAGGATGCTGGGCTTGATGGACCCTTGCTAGGCCACAAGACCCTTGCTAGGCCACAAGACTCTTGCAATTACACAAACACTAAGAAGATTCCATGCTACTGATGCAATTAATAGCACTGGCTATTCCCTAAGTAAACTTGATTAATAGCCATTAATGGACTTCTCCTCATCACCAGTTAGATGGAAATATAGTCGGCTGATTACTAGACTTGAGAAGCCTGATGTAAAAGAAAAGCCTTAAGATCACGTCTAAAGGTTTTACTATGGAGATTTAATCTTAAATTGGCCAGTAAGGAGTTCCACAGAAAAAGCTGATTTCTCTTATAGAAGATAAGAAAGCATATCTGACTGAGGGTATGTCGAGCAATGCACACAAAGGGGCGGATTTTCAGAGCCCTGCTCGCGTAAATCCGCCCAAAACCGGGCGGATTTATGCGAGCAGGGCCCTGCGCGCCGGGAAGCCTATTTTACATAGGCCTCCCGGCGCGCGCAGAGCCCCGGGACTCGCGTAAGTCCTGGGGTTCTCCGAGGGGGGCGTGTCGGGGCATGTCGGGGGGCGGGCCCAGTCGTCGCGGCGTTTCGGGGGCGTGTCGGCAGCGTTTTGGGGGCGGGTACGGGGGCATGGCTACGGCCCGGGGGCGTGGCCGCGCCCTCCGTACCCACCCCCAGGTCGCGGCCCGGCGCACAGGGGGCCCGCTGGTGCGTGGGGATTTACGCCTCCCTCTGGGAGGCGTAAATCCCCCGACAAAGGTAAGGGAGGGGTTTAGACAGGGCCGGGCGGGTGGGTTAGGTAGGGGAAGGGAGGGGAAGGTGAGGGGAGGGCAAAGGAAAGTTCCCTCCGAGGCCGCTCCGATTTCGGAGCGGCCTTGGAGGGAACGGGGGTAGGCTGCGCGGCTCGGCGCGCGCCAGCTATACAAAATCCATAGCCTTGCGCGCGCCGATCCAGGATTTTAGTGGATACGCGCGGCTCCGCGCGTATCTACTAAAATCCATATCTGACTGAGGGTATGTCGAGCAATGCACACAAAGGGGCGAATAGCCTACTTTTGTTTGCGCCTGGAGCGCAAACAAAAGTAGGCTATTCGCGCGCCTTTTAAAATCCACCCCAAAGATGATTGCAGTTGATGTAATGGTTGATGCACTTTCAACAAGGTGCTAGCCCAAAGACAAGTGTCTGGATTTAGCAATTTAGCATAGGTGTGATGGGACTTCAGTTGGGTCTTGAACATGGAGAGCAACAGCTCTAGAAATCCTATAAATCACAAGTTGCTCTGAAGCATTAAAGCACAGCCTAAAGCTACAGGTAGACAGTTTAAGCTATCAGTCACAGAGTTCCCATTTTACAACCTCGTCCCATAGCTAATAAATGTGTGAATGTGGAGTTATGCATCTGTATTTGGGATGCTTTGTGTCACATGGGCCTGCAAAGACATCTGCTGACAACACTGCCTCAGCGGTTTCAGAGCCAATGCTGACATCAGAGTGCTCACCTAGCAGGCCTTCACTTACAGCCTTTAGTAAAGCACCTGTGCAAAATTGTGGCATTCCCACAAGGCACTACAAGCTAGCATACCTCGCTGTGCTTTCATGCACCCATACAAAGATACACCCTGATGTTATGTTGGTTAGGTTGGCTTCTCAGGCGACACAAGGATGCTTGTCAGACTGTGTGAAGGCAGGATTGGGAATCAGATGGTGTCATGCTTTCATTTGTATTTGGAAGTCACCTCAGAAATGTCAAGTCACAGTATAGTTTCTGATGACTAAGAGCACCCACATCTCCTAAGAAAAGGATCACATCGAGGGATCCAAGATGGCATTGGCACTCATAGTCTGAACACCGTGGCAGTTTCCTTCTCTAGATTTCTTCAATTTATTGCCTGAAAATGCCCCATTCTGCCAGGAAAAGACATGCAAGGGAGAAAACCTACCCTGGGGTTGGTCTTGAGCCGGCTGTGACTGGCCCGGTGGATGGCCACTCCACTTCCATCAGCTGGGAACTGTGAAGGAGGTGCAGGTTTCCCTGCCGGACTCGGATAAATCTTTGTCCCCGATGTGGAGGGAAGCACCGGTGAACCCTGCTGCACTTAGGAACCTGTAAGAAAACCTGATTACGTCGCCTGCCGATGATGCAGGCTGTCAAAATCTGCAGGAAGGGAGCTCTTCTCCGGGAAGAGGTAGTGCAGACCCTGAAGCAGTTTTGCTTGACTAGTCTGCCGGCAATGCAGTCATAGGAGAGCATTCTTTGATGAATTTAAGGGGATTTTCTACCCCTTTGACAACATGCCCGTGATTTTCTTTGGTGAGACCTGAACAGGTAACTTTAGATTCCCTATGGGAGGCAATTGAAGTGATGCGGAATCTGCTACACCCGCTTTGAATATTTCAGAATTTCTTGAGACTTCTGACTCTGCTCAAGTTATTCAGGCAACATTCATAGTAATTTTTGTATTAGAATTTGATAGAGACTGGATATTGAAGCTTTTCTTTAGGCATAGATCAGATCCTTTTTTAAAACTTCAGGTAGGATTTTTCCTGATGTGTCTAAGCAGACACAGAAGAAGAGAAAGCAATTTTTGCTCCTCAGACCAAAGGTCCTGCAAATAGGGGCCTTTTTCTTATTAAAATTTCCTTGTAAGTGCTATATCAAATATAAGGAAGCTTCATATTTTTTCTTTCTTCCATCACAAATAATTCAGTTTCTGAGTGACAAAACTGTAATCTCTCAAGGAAATGTTGGGTAAATTTCATTATTAAGTCTCCTAAGATGGCTGTGTGTTATCTCTCCTTATTATGTTTATACCACCTTTCAAGTTGTTCACCTATTTCTTTATTTTATTTTATTTGTATTAGTATTTTTTTGGAATATTGGTATTGGATCCTGGGGATTGTGGACTTAATTTATGAAGTGATTTTATTATTATTATTATTATTATTATTATTATTATTATTATTATTATATGATGTTTTTCTTCTTTGATTGTAATTTGAACTTCATATATTTTCATTATTCAAGATTTGTTCTTGATTTGTAAATTAATAAATGCATAAATAAAAAAAAAGAAAAGAAAAGGTTCACATTATTGAAGCCAGTGCAAAGGTGAGTTAAAACTGTTTGCCTTGCCTGACCTGTCATATTTATTTAGTTATTTATTTATTTAGGAACTTTTTTATACCAGCATTAGTGGGCACATCATGCCGGTTCACATTCAACAAAAAAGATGGAAAAATACATAAAACAGGGCTTCAGGGCTTGGGGTGGAATCAAAAGGAATGAAGAGGCCAAGGTGGAAAAATAGAGGAACAACTGGTCAATAAAATTGCATATCTGTAAAAAATAACAATGTGTTTAATGGCAAGCATAAAACGAAAACAGCTATATACAAGGGTTCAGTGGCATACGCACGGGTTCGGAACAATATACAGTGTACATGGCAGAAATTCAATATTCAATATACATGGCTGGTTTCAGATAGGGGGGGAGGGGGGCGAAGAGGTTAGTCAGGGTAGGCCTGTTTAAATAACCATGTTTTTAATTTCTTTTTAAATTTGACTGGGCAAGGTTCAAGGCGGAGGTTTGTAGGCAGGGAGTTCCATTGTGAGGGACCTGCAATAGAAAAGGCACGATCCCGTGTGGAGGATAGGTGTGCTTTTTTGAGGAAAGGCAAGTGGAGGGTTGCTTTATTGATTGTTCTGGTGGGTCGATTTGGGTTTGTGATACAGAAAGGAGAATCGAGCCATTTGGAGTCATGAGAGTATAAACATTTGTGGATGATGGTGAGGGTTTTATATAGGATACGAGATGGGATGGGGAGCCAGTGAAGGTCTTTGAGGATGGGGGTGATGTGGTCGTATTTATATGCATTTGTGATTATTCTTGCTACGGCATTTATTCATATTTATTATTCATAGGTAGCCTTAGTTAGATATGGAGATGTCACAGTGCTGCAATCCCTTGGCTGGTCTAGCTCAGGGCTAGTCATGTGGTACCTAGAAAATATGCAGAGTAGTTTGCTTGTTGCGATAGCTAGTAGAGGTTATAGTCCTATCTGAAGACACCCTTAAAGCACATAAGCTGAGTACTCCTGGGGTGAACAGCTTGTAGAATGGTCCGTTTCCAAGATCAGTCGCCACCTTTCAGGGGTTTTATGGTTTCAGGCCTTTGCTGATCCACATGGCTGGCAGGACTTGTTAAAACCAAAAAACAAAGAAACGCACAACAGTAGCATCCACAAGTTTCAAATACACACAATATTATCTTACATATTCAAGATACAGCTGATGGGGTTACAGTGGACCATCATAACACCCACAAATGCATTTTGAATAGCGTTGAAAAGTGAGTCATGTTTAATCATAGGTCCATAACAAAAGTTCCCTTTTTTTGAATTTTAAATTTGCAAATAAAATTTGGAAAGTTACTTCCCTTTTCTCAAATGGCAAAAGCTGCACTGTAACGAACAAATTATTGAAGATCACCCTGAGATCACCGACATGTCATGTTTCGATTGAAACTCTGCATCAGGGGTGAATATTGTATTGGTGTCGGCTTTACTGTTCAACGAGAGACTGTCATGCTGGCATTAAAGCCAGGACTTGTTGCCAAGCTGGAAGACTTATTGTCCTATAGGCTGTACCTCATGTGTTACTTTTCCAGTTAGTGGTGAGCAGAGCAGGTGCGATGATACACTCTTAATCATCAGCTCTGTATATAGAATATAGGCTATAGAAGCTGTTGTCAGCTGCTGACCTCAGGGGCCTACAACCTGCCTCGTTAACCTGTCACTGTGCTGAATGTATTGTGCAGCTGCTCCCAGAGGTATCATGTGGTTGGAATGATGGCTTAAGCACTTTCTGTGTTGGTTTCTTTCAAGACAAGCATTTCCTGCCCTCTGAGGGCTTGAGGGACCCATGTCAGTACCTCTGACAAAGTGCTTCTTATATATGCTTCTCACAGATGTCTGTCATGCTGGCAGGTATACCTAATCTTCAGGGCGTACTTTGGACTCTGACACCCTCATTATCAACTTCGGAACCAGGCAGCCATAGACATCAGTGTTGTAGGATTACAGACATACCAGGAACATACTCATTGGCTATGTGTAGGTGTGCAAACTGCTGGAGATAGTCAGTCCCTAAAAAAAGGACCAACACATAAGTGTGACTGTGTGCATCGGGATGAGTGATGTGTGCTGCTGTTAGCCTTGTATTACATCTGTGGCTAGAGGTGATGTTTGCCTCATTGTTCCCTCCATTATGACACCTATGAATAGTCCAGAGCAGGCAATATATGTGCATCCATTTTGCACAGACTGTCTTTCGACACAAGTGATCCTGTATTTCCACTGTTTACAATGGGTGCCTCAGAGATACAATTTTATCGTGTATCTCTGAGAACATGGCATCATGCTTATTCTAAGACTATTCCACCTTTGGCTCATGCTGTTTCTTTTTTTGTGTTGAGAATCTGTATAATACTTGTTCATTCAGCCTTAGCAAACAGGTATTATACAGATCCACATGCCAGGCCAGTACAGTACAGGGAAGGTAGCCAGTCTGGAGTTCTAGTTGCTCCCAAGCAACTGCAGGCCTCCTAGCTGTCTGTTCTGGGGCTGTAGGGTTTGTCTAACTTACACAACTCCATCACTCCTCAGTTGTTACACAGCTGCTGACACGGTGTTAGAGCAGCCTGCAAGTAGAAGACATTTTGTTTAGGGTGACAGCTAAAAAAGGTTTTGTCCAGATTATCTTTTAGGCGGAGTGAGATCCCAATGTAAAGTCTTGTGGGGTGATTAATGTAACGTCCCTAACACCTCTTAGCCTTTACATGTACACTATGTACTCTCTGTCCCAGGCACCTGCAGCTCCCTAGAGATAAAACACACCTAGGGTTTTATGTCATTGTCAAGTAGCCCTCTGATTGAAGACTTATATCATGATAGCATTTAGTGGCAGGGCCAGAGAGAAGGATCATTGTTTGGTCAGAGGGGATATATCTTTACAATGTTATAGACCAATGGTCTGTAAGCAGTACATTATGACCTTTGCATATCTATACAACTGATTGGTCCCCAATATAGTGAAAATATAGCTAGTGCACCTCTAGCCAAGCATGTATTTATTTATCACGTTTTATATACCGTCGTTCGGTTTCGCCATCACAACGGTTCACAAAGTTTCGATGTTTAACAGAGCGTCAAAAAAAAAATTCATATACTTGTTAACATAGTTATCTTCGTCATTCTAAACATCATTTGGATTTTAAATTGTACAGGTTAACTTACTTGTTTCGGATTGATTCTGTATGTTTATTTGGGCCGGTGGGGAGGGGAAAAGTGGCATAGAGTCATAGGGTGTTTTGGAAGGCTTTGGTGAACATCCACGTTTTTAGATCTTATATGAAGGTTTTTAAATTTTGTTGTGTTCTCAGTTCGGTTGGGAGGGAGTTCCATAGTTCGGGGCTTCCAAGGGAAATAGCTGTTTTCCGAGTTGAGGTGAGTTTTTGACGCGCAGGTGGCATTTTTAAAAGTCCTTTGTTAGCTGATACATCTATTCCACCAGACTGCGTATGGAGATAAACACTAGCTACCTAGTGTCCCCATCTCACCTACATGCCCATATACCCAACATCTAAGAGTATACTCTCTGGAGAAAGCAGCTGAAGAGAACACTGAAGCTCCACAGTAAGGAGATTCCTGTTTAAGAAACATAGAAACATAGAAAGTGTTAAGTGATGGCAGAAAAGGACCCCAAGGCCTATCCAGTCTGCCCAGCAAGCCTCCAAAGCTATCAGTTTCCTATACCTATCAGTTACTCAGACCTCCAAGGTCATGGCTCTTGTTGGTTACTGCCTGAGTCCAATTTCCCTCCCTCCTGCCATTGAATCAGAGAGCAATGTGCAATGTTGGGGTTGCATCAGAAGTGTACTATCAGGCTTCTGGTTAAGGGTAGTAACCATCACATCAAGCAATTTACCCCCACCAAACAAGATACCCCCATGCTCATGTGTTTTCCCAGTCCCTACAGTTCATGTCTTTGTTGGTTGCTGTCTGAATACAATTACTCCTTTCTTCTTTTCCTCCTGCCATTGAAGCAGCGAGCAATAATGGAGTTGCATCACATTTTGAAGTCTATTTGCCAAGTATCTGCCTCACCAGCAGTTACCCACATGTGACGGCTAATTTGTTAAGGTTAGTATCCACCACAACAGCAAGATACCCCCATGCCTTACTTCATTCCCCTCCCCCTTACCTTTAGGGATCCAAAGTGTTTATACCATACCCTCTTAAAATCTTGCACCATTTTTGTCCTCACAGACATGCATGGGGGCTATTTTATAACATGCACATGCGTGTGCATGCATGTTATAAAATGGCCATGTATCTGGATGCTCACTGATGCATATGCTTACATGTGCATCAGTGAGCACCCTTTTGAAAGTTACCATTATGGTAAGTAACTTTCAAAGGGGCTGTTCAGTTTGGAGAAGAGAAGGCTGAGGGAGGATTAATAGAGGTCTACAAAATCATGAAAGGACTTGAATGGATAATTTTGAAATGGTTATTTACTCTTCTGGATAATACAAGGACTAGGGGGCACTCTTGAAGTTAGCAAGAGGATGTGGTTAAGGCAGCTAGTGCAGCTGAGTTTAAAAAAATCCATCCCTGCTGCACATCCCCACAATAGGGATGTGCAGCAGGGATGGATTCGTCCCATTCGGTATTCATATTCGTGGGGAGCCAAATTCATTGCATCCGTTCTCGGGGGACCCCGATCCGTTCATTAGTTACGTATGTATTCGTTTCCCAAAAAAACCCCATCCCAACCCTTTAAATTTAATTAACTACAACCCCCCACATTCCTGATCCCCCCAAGACTTACCAAAAGTCCCTGGTGGTCCAGTGGGGTTCCTGGCACGATCTCCTGCACTCGGGCTGTCAGATGCCAGTATTCAAAATGGTGCCGATAGCCTTTGCCCTCACTATGTCACAGGGGCTACTGGTTCCATTGGTCGACCCCTGTCACATGGTAGGAGCACAAGAATACAACAAATAGGGACATATACGTTTTTGATGTATTGGCAATCCACAACGTATATGTCCCTATTTGTTGTATTTGTGGGGTCACGAAACATATGGCAAACCCCCATGAATACAACGTATCTAACGAATAAACCCCCCACCCTCCTGACCCCCCCAAGACTTACCAAAAATCCCTGGTGGTCCAGCGGGGGTCCTAGCGCAATCTCCTGCATTCGGGCTGTCAGCTGCTGGTATTCAAAATGGCGCCGATAGCCTTTGCCCTCACTATGTCACAGGGGCTACCAGTTCCATTGGTCAGCCCCTGTCACATGGTAGGATCAATGGATGGTTGGCGCCATCTTGTGCTCCTACCATGTGAAGTCCATAAACTGCTATGAATCAATAGAAAATATCCACTGCTTGTTGCCAGCATTAGTAACATGGGATTTATTTAATGTTTGGGTTTTGCAAGGTACTTATGACATGGATTGGCCACTAGAGATGTGCATTGGGTGCCCGATCATTTTCGCTTTTGGGTTCATGTGGCCATGGGGAAATCTCATTTTCCCATGGATCGGCATTTTTTTTTGTAAAAAAATTGTTTTTCAACTTAGTGCGTGCTAACTTCCATTAGCGTACACTAACAAAAATAACAAAAAGTAACAACAATTAACAGTTAAAAATTAACTCCCGTTAGTACGCACTAACAAAAAACTGTTAATATTTGTTACTTTTTGTTATTTCTGTTAGTGCACGCTAACCCCATTAGCATGCACTAAGCTGAAAAATGATGTTTTTATGAAAATTCAGGGAAAATGCAATCATTTTATTGGTTTCTTGATTCATGATGATTTAGGAAATATCATACGAATTTCCTAATCATCAAAAAACGATTGCACATCCCTATTGACCATTGTTGGAGACAGGATACTGGGCTTGATGAATCCTTTGTCTGACCCAGTATGGCATATCTTATGTTCTTATGTTCTTAGCAAGAGCTATCAAAACTTTTAGCATATGATATTTTTTCATTTCCAGTTGTGGGCTTGCAAATATTTTTGCCAGTCCATGTATAGTATTCAGTATGGTAACTTAATTGCATAGGCATTCTGTCTGATCAAATTCCTTTGCATTATACAAACTAGTAACCATAGATGTTCTGTCCCTCTTTTGCCTCTCATTTGAAAGCCATGACTTGCTGTCACACATTCACAACAAATTTCCATCCCTGATCAAACTCTATTTGATCTGCATCTATTAGTGAATGTATAATGGACTTGTCTATTTGTAATAAACTTTGCAAGGATTCTCATGACTACATTTATTAAAGATGTATGTCTCTGTGAATCAGGGTACTGAAAACCTCTGCTCTTTATTGGTAAAGTCAATATATTGGCCACTTAGTGGACATTAGTCAAGACCTTTTTATATGTCTATCCTGTTAGCAAGGAGTTTTCAATGTCGGTGTTCAGATGTGCACAAAATTCTACTTCAAATCTGTCTAGGTGTATAGATTACTAGAGATGTGAATCGTGTGGCAGGAGAAGAAAATCGTGTTTGGCACGATTATTTCGTTGAAAAATCGTTAAAAATCGTTTTTTCCGATTAGTGCGCACTAACTCGAGTTAGTGCGCACTAACTCCCCGTTAGTGCGCACTAACTCGAGTTAGTGCGCACTAACTCAAAATGATACAAATAGACACTTTCCAGGTCACTGAAGGTCAGTTAGGAATGAATATGTGTTCCTATTGGCTGGCAGCCCTCTTATCTATTGATGTTACCAAGGTTACCACTGAGGTGATGGTTGGGGGGATGGGAAATGGAACTGGAAACTCATGAACACCAACAGAAAATGAAACAAAGTGTTCACACTTCCCAGGTCAGTAAAGGTCACTTAGGAATGAATATGTATTCCTATTGGCTGGCTGTGCTCTTATCTATTGATGTTACCAAGGTTACCACTGAGGTAATGGTTGGGGGGATGTGAAATGGAAACAGTTGGAAGCTTGACATGTGATGATCAGCACTCACGTGACTAGAACTTCTTTGTTTATTATTTTTGTTAGCAGACACGTGCATGTTGAATTTGCCAATCACTGTGCATTTTAGAAAGGTGGTCCTGGCTGGAACTGTACACAGTTCAAATATATGTAATTGATTGTTGGTAAGTGTATTTTTTAAGTAGCCACACTGGCACAAGTATGTTTACTTTTCCTCCTACTTAACTCACTAGCTCAGCTTTGTAAGAAGGGCTTCTCTGCTTGAGTGAGGGTCAGGCAGCTCCCCCCTGTCTGTGAAGCCAGCCTCTCACTAGTAATGCAGGGAGGGAGCTGTCTCAGACTTCACCATCCTCCTCCCCCCCCCCCCCTCACCCACACACCATTCACTAGCTGGGACATGGGGGGAAGTCAGGAGTGAGGGTCAGGCAGCACCCCCCTGTCTGTGAAGCCAGCCTCTCACTAGTAATGCAGGGAGGGAGCTGTCTCAGACTTCACCATCCTCCCCCCCCCCTCACCCACACACCATTCACTAGCTGGGACATGGGGGAAGTCAGGAGTGAGGGTCAGGCAGCTCCCTCCTGTCTGTGAAGCCAGCCTCTCACTAGTAATGCAGGGAGGGAGCTGTCTCAGACTTCACCATCCTCCCCCCCCCTCACCCACACACCATTCACTAGCTGGGACATGGGGGAAGTCAGGAGTGAGGGTCAGGCAGCTCCCCCCTGTCTGTGAAGCCAGCCTCTCACTAGTAATGCAGGGAGGGAGCTGTCTCAGACTTCACCATCCTCCTCCCCCCCCCCCTCACCCACACACCATTCACTAGCTGGGACATGGGGGAAGTCAGGAGTGAGGGTCAGGCAGCTCCCCCCTGTCTGTGAAGCCAGCCTCTCACTAGTAATGCAGGGAGGGAGCTGTCTCAGACTTCACCATCCTCCCCCCCCCTCACCCACACACCATTCACTAGCTGGGACATGGGGGAAGTCAGGAGTGAGGGTCAGGCAGCTCCCCCCTGTCTGTGAAGCCAGCCTCTCACTAGTAATGCAGGGAGGGAGCTGTCTCAGACTTCACCATCCTCCTCCCCCCCCCCCTCACCCACACACCATTCACTAGCTGGGACATGGGGGAAGTCAGGAGTGAGGGTCAGGCAGCTCCCCCCTGTCTGTGAAGCCAGCCTCTCACTAGTAATGCAGGGAGGGAGCTGTCTCAGACTTCACCATCCTCCCTCCCCCCTCACCCACACACCATTCACTAGCTGGGACATGGGGGAAGTCAGGCGTGAGGGTCAGGCAGCTCCCCCCTGTCTGTGAAGCCAGCCTCTCACTAGTAATGCAGGGAGGGAGCTGTCTTAGACTTCACCATCCTCCCCCCCCTCACCCACACACCATTCACTAGCTGGGACATGGGGGAAGTCAGGAGTGAGGGTCAGGCAGCTCCCCCCTGTCTGTGAAGCCAGCCTCTCACTAGTAATGCAGGGAGGGAGCTGTCTCAGACTTCACCATCCTCCCCCCCCCTCACCCACACACCATTCACTAGCTGGGACATGGGGGAAGTCAGGAGTGAGGGTCAGGCAGCTCCCCCCTGTCTGTGAAGCCAGCCTCTCACTAGTAATGCAGGGAGGGAGCTGTCTCAGACTGGTATCAGGGTTAGGGCACTGTGTGCAGGAAGATCACAACACTCGTGGTATTAATAGGGATAGGGCACTGTAAGAGATGACTGTAGTAGATTGAATAAAGATCTGATGTTTCTGCTCTCCTCACACCAAACAAAAACAACACACAAGCAGAGAAGCCCTTCTTACAAAGCTGAGCTAGTGAGTTAAGTAGGAGGAAAAGTAAACATACTTGTGCCAGTGTGGCTACTTAAAAAATACACTTACCAACAATCAATTACATATATTTGAACTGTGTACAGTTCCAGCCAGGACCACCTTTCTACAATGCACAGTGATTGGCAAATTCAACATGCACTAGCATTTCATGTGCCTGCTAACAAAAATAATAAACAAACAAGTTCTAGTCACGTGAGTGCTGATCATTACATTACTTTTTTTGTCAAGCTTCCAACTGTTTCCATTTCACATCCCCCCAACCATTACCTCAGTGTTAGCCTTGGTAACATCAATAGATAAGAGCACAGCCAGCCAATAGGAATACATACATACATATTCATTCCTAAGTGACCTTTACTGACCTGGGAAGTGTGAACACTTTGTTTCATTTTCTGTTGGTGTTCATTAGTTTCCAGTTCCATTTCCCATCCCCCCAACCATCACCTCAGTGGTAACCTTGGTAACATCAATAGATAAGAGGGCAGCCAGCCAATAGGAACACATATTCATTCCTAACTGACCTTCAGTGACCTGGAAAGTGTTTATTTGTATCATTTTCAGTTAGTGCGCACTAACTCGATTTAGTGCGCACTAACACGATTTAACGATTTTTAACGATAAATCGTTAGAATTTCTATTGTATCGTGTTCTATAACGATTTAGGACGATATTAACATTATCGGACGATAATTTTAATCGTTGAAAAACGATTCACATCCCTATAGATTACATAAGTTTAATTTCCTTAAGTTTTCAAAGTATCTTCCATAGCTAAAGGTCTATCTTTGTACTCTAACTTATCTTGGATCATCACACTTACTGAATGTAGGAAAATAATTTATCTGCACCTCTTAGGCTTTCATATATTACTTATCTAAATACCCTGAAGACGTAATTTGCTCTTTACTCTGCAATGTCTGATCCCTTGCTGATTTTTGATCAATCTGATAAAATCCACTGGCTGTCTGAACCATACTGCCTGGTTTATTATTACCAATTCTGTGGATTGATTAGTGGACAGAATTTAGAGATCTCCATTTAAACTTGGAATATATTTTCCTTATTTGGCTCACTTTATCAGATGACTTTATGTCCCAGATCCCAAATGGCACTGTTAATAGCCTTATGTCTATGAACTACCATCCATTCTTTGAGCTACTTCAGCCTTCTGCTAGCATAAACTTAGATATGTGGAATGGACTGCATTGCTGTAAGTAACCTGCTCCCCATCTTATATCTATCTAGAGTATATATCCTGCTATACCCACTTCCATATTTTTATAAATTGATTGATTATTTTATGTTGCACACTATATCAGGGAGCTCATGCCTGTTTTCTAGTATAACCTAAATAGACATGGGGTCTGAAATAAAAAAGATGTGATTTTGGGATGGCAGGGTGTATCCAGGGTGTGTTGAAGATGGCATTGAGCACATTGGATGTGGTAGGGGGCAGCGAGGTGTTGCTGCTTGCACACTGGATAACTTGTAGACTCTTTTATGCCTGAAAGATAAATGATTTGGCAAAGCAATGCTCTGAAAATGTTTACCTTAGATCATTCTTAGGTACATGATATGTACAAGGAATTATGAAAACTAATTTTTATGGAAGGCTTGATTCTATCCCCATCCAGCCCACCATTCCAATTACATTTTCATTTATCTTTTTCTATCTTGTTTACCCCATTGTTGCACCAAATCACTTGTGTTGCTTAATTTCACCCTACTTTTTATTATTTTAATGAATAGTGATCAATTTAACCTTGGAGTACCTGGGTACCAATTTTGATAATTTATATATATATATTGCATATATAGCGAGAGGGAGAGAGAAAGAAAGATGTAAGCGAAGACCAAATCTAATTGTTAAAAACATTTTCCTTATCCTTTTCAAATAAAAAGACATCCAGATTTTCTTTCCTACGGGCCCCACGGCATGCCGGTGAGAGAGAATATGTGTCGAGGAGGGTGAGAGGCAGCAGGAGAGTGTGAGAGAGAGCATGGGGGGGGGGGGGTGCCAGTGAGAGAGAATGTGTGTGTGAGAGAGTGGGTGACAGAGACCATGGTTGGTAAGAGGGGGGTGTGGAGGGTGTGAGAGAGAGCATGGGTGGGTGGGGGGATGCTTGAGTGTGGGTTTCAGAGAGAGGGAGCCTATATGAGGGGAGGGTGATGACAGTGAAAGAGAATGTGTGTGTGACAGAGGAGAGTGGGTGTGGGGGAGTGCAAGAGACAGCTTGCTAAATAAACTTTGCCAGACCTGGCTTTAGCAAATGTGCCTCCACGTCCCTTGCCTGGGTGAAAACAATATCATTTTTCCTTTTCAGCTAATGCTTCCATACAAGAGCATATGTGCCAATAAAAAGGCTCACCGCCCAGGCGTAGAACAGGTACAGTTGCTAGTTACCCAATATTTGACAATGTGAGCTCCAAAAGGGTTTCTCCTATTCTATGTCTATGGTAAACCCCTTGAAAATTCAGTGTTCATGAGGAGATCTACGCCTAAAAGATAAATGATTTGGCAAAGCAAAGGTCTGAAAATATTTCCCTTAGATAATTCTTAGGTACATATGTACAAGGAATAAATGCAAGGTGATGCATATAGGGAAAAATAACCCATGCTATAGTTACACAATGTTAGGTTCCATATTAGGAGCTACCAGCCAAGAAAGAGATCAAGGCGTCATAGTGGATAACACATTGAAATCATTGGTTCAGTGTGCTGTGGCAGTCAAAAAAGTTAACAGAATGTTGGGAATTATTAGAAAGGGAATGGAGAATAAACGGAAAATGTCATAATGCCTCTGTATCGTTCCATGGTGAGACCGCACCTTGAATTAGGGATGTGAATCGTTTTCCATATCGTCTTAACGATAGAAATCGTGTGGCAGGAGAAGAAAATCGTGTTTGGCACGATTATTTCATTGAAAAATCGTTAAAAATCGTTTTTTCCGATTAGTGCGCACTAACTCGAGTTAGTGCGCACTAACTCCCCGTTAGTGCGCACTAACTCGAGTTAGTGCGCACTAACTCAAAATGATACAAATAGACACTTTCCAGGTCACTGAAGGTCAGTTAGGAATGAATATGTGTTCCTATTGGCTGGCAGCCCTCTTATCTATTGATGTTACCAAGGTTTCCACTGAGGTGATGGTTGGGGGGATGGGAAATGGAACTGGAAACTCATGAACACCAACAGAAAATGAAACAAAGTGTTCACACTTCCCAGGTCAGTAAAGGTCACTTAGGAATGAATATGTATTCCTATTGGCTGGCTGTGCTCTTATCTATTGATGTTACCAAGGTTACCACTGAGGTAATGGTTGGGGGGATGTGAAATGGAAACAGTTGGAAGCTTGACATGTGATGATCAGCACTCACGTGACTAGAACTTCTTTGTTTATTATTTTTGTTAGCAGGCACCTGAAATGCTAGTGCATGTTGAATTTGCCAATCACTGTGCATTTTAGAAAGGTGGTCCTGGCTGGAACTGTACACAGTTCAAATATATGTAATTGATTGTTGGTAAGTGTATTTTTAAGTAGCCACACTGGCACAAGTATGTTTACTTTTCCTCCTACTTAACTCACTAGCTCAGCTTTGTAAGAAGGGCTTCTCTGCTTGAGTGAGGGTCAGGCAGCTCCCCCCTGTCTGTGAAGCCAGCCTCTCACTAGTAATGCAGGGAGGGAGCTGTCTCAGACTTCACCATCCTCCCCCCCCCCCCTCACCCACACACCATTCACTAGCTGGGACATGGGGGAAGTCAGGAGTGAGGGTCAGGCAGCTCCCCCCTGTCTGTGAAGCCAGCCTCTCACTAGTAATGCAGGGAGGGAGCTGTCTCAGACTTCACCATCCTCCCCCCCCCCCTCACCCACACACCATTCACTAGCTGGGACATGGGGGAAGTCAGGAGTGAGGGTCAGGCAGCTCCCCCCTGTCTGTGAAGCCAGCCTCTCACTAGTAATGCAGGGAGGGAGCTGTCTCAGACTTCACCATCCTCCCCCCCCCCCCTCACCCACACACCATTCACTAGCTGGGACATGGGGGAAGTCAGGAGTGAGGGTCAGGCAGCTCCCCCCTGTCTGTGAAGCCAGCCTCTCACTAGTAATGCAGGGAGGGAGCTGTCTCAGACTTCACCATCCTCCCCCCCCCCCCTCACCCACACACCATTCACTAGCTGGGACATGGGGGAAGTCAGGAGTGAGGGTCAGGCAGCTCCCCCCTGTCTGTGAAGCCAGCCTCTCACTAGTAATGCAGGGAGGGAGCTGTCTCAGACTTCACCATCCTCCCCCCCCCCCCCTCACCCACACACCATTCACTAGCTGGGACATGGGGGAAGTCAGGAGTGAGGGTCAGGCAGCTCCCCCCTGTCTGTGAAGCCAGCCTCTCACTAGTAATGCAGGGAGGGAGCTGTCTCAGACTTCACCATCCTCCCCCCCCCCTCACCCACACACCATTCACTAGCTGGGACATGGGGGAAGTCAGGAGTGAGGGTCAGGCAGCTCCCCCCCTGTCTGTGAAGCCAGCCTCTCACTAGTAATGCAGGGAGGGAGCTGTCTCAGACTTCACCATCCTCCCCCCCCCCCCCTCACCCACACACCATTCACTAGCTGGGACATGGGGGAAGTCAGGAGTGAGGGTCAGGCAGCTCCCCCCTGTCTGTGAAGCCAGCCTCTCACTAGTAATGCAGGGAGGGAGCTGTCTCAGACTTCACCATCCTCCCCCCCCCCCTCACCCACACACCATTCACTAGCTGGGACATGGGGGAAGTCAGGAGTGAGGGTCAGGCAGCTCCCCCCTGTCTGTGAAGCCAGCCTCTCACTAGTAATGCAGGGAGGGAGCTGTCTCAGACTTCACCATCCTCCTCCCCCCCCCCTCACCCACACACCATTCACTAGCTGGGACATGGGGGAAGTCAGGAGTGAGGATCAGGCAGCTCCCCCCTGTCTGTGAAGCCAGCCTCTCACTAGTAATGCAGGGAGGGAGCTGTCTCAGACTTCACCATCCTCCCCCCCCCCCCTCACCCACACACCATTCACTAGCTGGGACATGGGGGAAGTCAGGAGTGAGGGTCAGGCAGCTCCCCCCTGTCTGTGAAGCCAGCCTCTCACTAGTAATGCAGGGAGGGAGCTGTCTCAGACTTCACCATCCTCCCCCCCCCCCTCACCCACACACCATTCACTAGCTGGGACATAGGGGAAGTCAGGAGTGAGGGTCAGGCAGCTCCCCCCTGTCTGTGAAGCCAGCCTCTCACTAGTAATGCAGGGAGGGAGCTGTCTCAGACTTCACCATCCTCCCCCCCCCCCCCCTCACCCACACACCATTCACTAGCTGGGACATGGGGGAAGTCAGGAGTGAGGGTCAGGCAGCTCCCCCCTGTCTGTGAAGCCAGCCTCTCACTAGTAATGCAGGGAGGGAGCTGTCTCAGACTTCACCATCCTCCCCCCCCCCCCCTCACCCACACACCATTCACTAGCTGGGACATGGGGGAAGTCAGGAGTGAGGGTCAGGCAGCTCCCCCCTGTCTGTGAAGCCAGCCTCTCACTAGTAATGCAGGGAGGGAGCTGTCTCAGACTTCACCATCCTCCTCCCCCCCCCCCTCACCCACACACCATTCACTAGCTGGGACATGGGGGAAGTCAGGAGTGAGGGTCAGGCAGCTCCCCCCTGTCTGTGAAGCCAGCCTCTCACTAGTAATGCAGGGAGGGAGCTGTCTCAGACTTCACCATCCTCCCCCCCCCCCCCCTCACCCACACACCATTCACTAGCTGGGACATGGGGGAAGTCAGGAGTGAGGGTCAGGCAGCTCCCCCCTGTCTGTGAAGCCAGCCTCTCACTAGTAATGCAGGGAGGGAGCTGTCTCAGACTTCACCATCCTCCTCCCCCCCCCCCTCACCCACACACCATTCACTAGCTGGGACATGGGGGAAGTCAGGAGTGAGGGTCAGGCAGCTCCCCCCTGTCTGTGAAGCCAGCCTCTCACTAGTAATGCAGGGAGGGAGCTGTCTCAGACTGGTATCAGGGGTTAGGGCACTGTGTGCAGGAAGATCACAACACTCCTGGTATTAATATGGATAGGGCACTGTAAGAGATGACTGTAGTAGATTGAATAAAGATCTGATGTTTCTGCTCTCCTCACACCAAACAAAAACAACACACAAGCAGAGAAGCCCTTCTTACAAAGCTGAGCTAGTGAGTTAAGTAGGAGGAAAAGTAACATACTTGTGCCAGTGTGGCTACTTAAAAAATACACTTACCAACAATCAATTACATATATTTGAACTGTGTACAGTTCCAGCCAGGACCACCTTTCTAAAATGCACAGTGATTGGCAAATTCAACATGCACTAGCATTTCAGGTGCCTGCTAACAAAAATAATAAACAAACAAGTTCTAGTCACGTGAGTGCTGATCATTACATTACTTTTTTTGTCAAGCTTCCAACTGTTTCCATTTCACATCCCTCCAACCATTACCTCAGTGTTAGCCTTGGTAACATCAATAGATAAGAGCATAGCCAGCCAATAGGAATACATACATACATATTCATTCCTAAGTGACCTTTACTGACCTGGGAAGTGTGAACACTTTGTTTCATTTTCTGTTGGTGTTCGTTAGTTTCCAGTTCCATTTCCCATCCCCCCAACCATCACCTCAGTGGTAACCTTGGTAACATCAATAGATAAGAGGGCAGCCAGCCAATAGGAACACATATTCATTCCTAACTGACCTTCAGTGACCTGGAAAGTGTTTATTTGTATCATTTTCAGTTAGTGCGCACTAAATCGAGTTAGTGCGCACTAACGGGGAGTTAGTGCGCACTAACTCGATTTAGTGCGCACTAACACGATTTAACAATTTTTAACGATAAATCGTTAGAATTTCTATTGTATCGTGTTCTATAACGATTTAAGACGATATAAACATTATCGGACGATAATTTTAATCGTTGAAAAACGATTCACATCCCTACCTTGAATACTGTTTACAATTCTGGTCGCCACATCTCAAAAAATATATAATTGCGATGGAGAAGGTTCAGAGAAGGGCAACCAAAATGATAAAGGGAATGGAACAGCTCCCCTATGAGGAAAGACTAAAGTGGTTAGGACTTTTCAGCTTGGAGAAGAGACGACTGAGGGGGGATATGATAGAGGTGTTTAAAATCATGAGAGGTCTAGAATGGGTAAATGTAATTTGGTTATTTACTCTTTTGGATAATAGAAAGACTAGGGGCACTCCATGAAGTTAGCATGTGGCACATTTAAAGCTAATAGGAGAAAGTTCTTTTTCACTTAACGCACAATTAAACTCTGGAATTTGTTGCCAGAGGATGTGGTTAGTGCAGTTGGTGTAGCTATGTTTAAAAAAGGATTGAATAAGTTCTAGGGGTGTGCATTCGTTTTGAACGCATATGTAAAACACAACTTTTTTTTTTTTTTTTTTAATTTTTTATTTATGCATTTCAATTAAATAACAATAACGTAATCCATTCAAAATAGAGATGGGAACAAATACATCCTGACAGTTAATGCTAACACTAATATTATACCCATCTAAATTTCAATTGCAATAGTTAATGAAGTAATACCTCACAAAGTATATGTAAAGGAGCTTTATCAGAAGAATTTCTGGGAAGGTTCTTCCAACCAGATGTACAACTGAAATAAGAGTAAAAAAAAAACCAAACAGATTTCTCTCTATTTATTTAGCCTCTTGTTCTAGATTCACTCTCTCTTGGGGGTGTGAATCCAAGAATACCCGTAATTGAGATACCTCAAAGAAAATAAATTTCTGTTGCTGAAACAATATTTCGCACTTACAAGGGAATTTTAACAACATATTCCCCCCCTTTGCTTCTACTTCTGATCTTAAATTAAGAAACTTTTTCCTTCTTTCTTGGGACTGTTTAGATAAGTCAGGATAAATCCATATTCTGGCTCCATGGAAAAGAAGTAATCTATTTCTCATGTATAACTTGAAGACAGCATCTCTATCAATAGCGAATGGAAAGGACACATGCAATATGGCTCTATTAGTGATAACTGTATCTACCGTTGATTCAATGATCCCTGTTAAATCTAGGGAATTTTGACCCTCATTATTATTCTGTATTGGTGGTTTTTTAGGATTTACATAATAAATTTTCGAGATGGTAGGCATAGTAGACTGAGGCATTTTTAGAATTTCTAACAAATACTCTTTGAACATATTGTACGGAGAGATCAAGTCAACTTTGGGGAAGTTCAGTATTCTGAGATTTAAATATTTAAAGGAATTCTCCAATACTTCCAGTTTCCTATTTCGTACTGGAAAAATAGGAAACTTTTTTTTTTTTAAACTTAAAAAAAGTGATGATGCGCAACGCATCGCGATTTTCAACTTATTCAACATAGCTACGTTGAATATGTTGAACCTAAATAAACACTTAAACCCCCCACCCTCCTGACCCCCCCAAGACTTACCAAAACTCCCTGGTGGTCAAGCGGGGAGTCAGGAAGTCATCCCTGTATTCCTTTGCGAGGAGCACGTGACGTCGGCGTCACGTCGGAGTGACGCGGACGTCACGTGTTTCTCTGCGCTTCCGCTCCTGGACCCCCGTTGGACCCAACTGGAACTTTTGGCCAGCTTGGGGGGTCAGGAGGGGGGGTCAGGAGGCCCCCCCAAGCTGGCCAAAAGTTCCGGTTGGGTCCAACGGGGGTCCGGGAGCGGAGGTGCGGAGAAACACGTGACGTCCGCGTCACTCCGACGTGACGCCGACGTCGTGTGCTCCTCGCAAAGGAATACAGCGATGGCTTCCTGACTCCCCGCTGGACCACCAGGGAGTTTTGGTAAGTCTTGGGGGGGGGGATTAAGGAGGGTGAGGGGTTTAAATTTTTATTTAGGGAACCGGTGAACGTATGGACAGACCCTCAACTTATGGAATTCTCCATATGTCCATATTGAACGAAATCGACCCTCAACTTCAACTTATCAACTTATCAACGCAAACTTTTTGTCTGCACATCCCTAATAAGTTCTTGGAGGAGAAGTCCATTACCTGCTATTAATTAAGTTGACTTAGAAAACAGCCACTGCTATTTCTAGCAACAGTAACATTGGATAGAGTTAGTTTTTGGGTACTTGCCAGGTTCTTATGGCCTGGATTGGCCACTGTTGGAAACAGGATGCTGATGGACCCTTGGTTTGACCCAGTATGGCATGTTCTAATGTTCTTAATTATTTTACAGCTAATTCATTAATGGATTAAAAAAAACCCCAAGCTGAAATGACAATGAAGGAAATTAATTTGTAAGTGGGTAAAAGGAAAATGAAGTGTGGACCATGTATTTATTTTATTTTATTTATTTAAACATTTTTATATACCGGCATTCGTTGTGGACATCATGTCGGTTTACAATAAACAGGTTAAGTTTGGAAAATTACATTTTAACAGGGAAGTCAAAACTGGGAGAGGGGGTAACGATAGGCAGCTAAGAAAAGACAGAGTAAACGAAACAAGGTTCCTCGTGGAGAGGAGATGGAGTATAACAAAACATAGTTCCTCAATATGAGAAAAAAGGGAGTAGACGTATTGTGGTCTACCTTGTCACGGATTGATGCCTATTTCACAAAGCCTTCACATTAAATATATAATTAATTATGTGTTAAGCATATTAAATGTTTGCATTTCAATATTTTTGATGGCACCAAAAAATAACATTAAGTCATGATTTGCATGTTGGGAAAAATAGGACAATAAAGGAAGGATAATTTCAGGAGCCTGATTGCACAAATCCTATAGAGTGTTCCTTCTGCCAAATAATTAATTTCTTGCTACTTTAGATTAAGGAAAAAAAATCTACAAAAAAAATTTTGTGCAGGCAAAAATCTTCTGCAAAAAGTGGTATTTTGGACCAAGTATGCTAAATTTAAGCACTGCATGGGTAATAGGCCTTTGGAATTCTTTTACAAGAGGTTTTTATTTGCATGCATTTTTTCATGGAATTTTGTTTTTTTCCCAAAGTTGCAGGAAGTCAGTTGATAATGACGTGTAATTCATAATTGTGCCAACAAAATTGACTTGCAGGATTTTATGCTAACAGGAAATGGAGAAGGGGAATATAAGAGAACCATTAAATATTTATCAAGCTTCAATAATGAATAAGAAGGTGCATTTTCCATTTTAAAAAAGTAAATTTAAAGAGAACGGATCAGATATGAAATTGAAGGGAGGATGATTTAGAGGAACTGTGGGGAAATACTTTATTACAGAAGGGGTGGTGGATGTCTGGAACAGCCTACCAGCAGAGATAGCAGTAAGCAAAACCATGAGCTAATCTAGACATTCTCAGGACAGATTATGGAAGAATGGTTTGGAATATAATCTAGTTTCAAATAAGAAGAATAGAAAACAAATTACAGAAGAACTGATGAACTGTAGTAAAGTCTGAGCATTTTGCTAGGACGCATCCATTCATACTGGATGGATTGATGATATAATATAAGCATCTGGTAGGGTATTGAAATAGTGATGGTGATATTAGGGAATCCTGGATGGACAATATGACTAACCTACAGGAAGCAATGATTTGGTTGTGTTTAAGGTCAAAGTTGACTATGAAGGATCAACATTAGGGCTTTGAGAAATTCAGAGATATGATCAGGAGAGGTGAAAGGTTACCTAATATGGACAGAACACTAGCTAAGCCACAGGTATAAGGGTAAATATAAAATGCCGGCACGCGTAAAAATCGGAAAATATGTCTATGGCCATTTTGAAAGGACTGCAGAGTGCGGACACAAACGTATCTCCTGGTATGCGCGGAAGAGCTGGCTTAAAAAAAAAAAATGAAATGGGCTGGGCAGGGCCGTGGGCGGGCTGTGGGCTGACCAGGACAGCGCCATTAGGCACTGTCTCAGTGAAGTGCGTGCCAGCAGCCAACCAGCCTGTGCAAGTTGCTGCTGCTCGGGATAGCAGGTAAATAAGGGGAAAAAAAAACTAGTTAGAGGGTTTTTGAGGGTTGGGGAGGATAAGGGAAAAGGCAGGCAGGGTAGGTAGGGGGTTAAGGATGTTCCCTCCCAGTCTGCTCATTTATTGGAGTGGAATGGAGGGAACTGGGAAATGGCCCTATTGTTTCACCTTGTGCATGTAGCAACATCCCCTCCCTTTGTGCGTGTGAGTTGGCACTCGCGTGCAGGTGCCCGCGCTGATATAAAATCGGGTGTGCATGTGCGAGCGGGTAGCTAATCTAATGACATGCATTCATCATCAGTGTGTGCATGTTATAAAATTAGCACATCCAAAAAAGGGGCAGATTTGGGCAGGTCAGGGGGGCATTCCCGGGCAGGATCAACACTTAAACCTTGATTTTAAATCCGGTGAACACAGCGTGTTTTGGGCTGTTAGTTGCACATATTTACTACTAGAGATGCGCATCAGGTGCTGATCGTTTCCACTTTTGGATTCATATGGCCACGGGAAAATATCGTAGTCCTGTGGATCAGCATTTTTTTTTCGTCAAAAATTATTTTTCGAGTTAGCACGTGCTAACTCTCGTTTGCGCGCACTAACAAAAAGCAACAAAATGTAACGAAAACTAATGGGAGATAGTGCGTGCTAACTCCCATTAGCGCACACTAAGCCAAAAAACGATTTTTGACGAAATTTGGGTAAAGTGCAATCGTTTTATCGGTTTCCTGATCCATGACAATTTAGGAAATATCGTACAAATTTCCTAATCGTCAAAAAATGATTGCACATCCCTCTTTACTACTGATCCTGAACAGGTGTAAATCTAAAAAAGAACTCATTATAGGCAAAAATTGACTGGGTGAGGTGTCAGAGTAAATTGGGAGCAGTGCAGGCAGAAGAATCAGAGGCGTCTTGATGACCTACAAATAGACTGGGCAAACTGCTTAATTAAATGATAAAACTGGTCATTTCCTTCACACGCACATGTTTTAAAATGGGCTCACATGAGGGCGTACAATCTGACAATTCCTAAGAAAAGATATGCAAATAATGTTTCTTCACATAACCGCTTAAAATTAGGGGCACACATATGCATGCTAGGTGCATTTTAAATAGTATGAGCACACTTTCATGGATGATTTAACATTCCTGCGCTTGTGAGCTTGATCCAGCATATGTGGATATGTGTGCGTGTGCATGCTCGTTTTAAAGTTGTGTCATCCATATCTGGAGATTTTATTTACTGTTGAGTATAACACTAAAGTCAAGGAAGGAGGGATGGTCAGAGACTAAGTAGTGTAGGCAGAGGCAACTGGACAAACTGATTGAGCCATTGGTAGGGGTGTGCATTCGGTCCCTACGTATTGGCAATCCACAACGGATGTGCCAATATTCGTTGTATTCGTGGGGAAGCGAAACGTATCGTGATTCCCCATGAATACAACAAATTTTCGCCGAATTATTCGGCCGCCAATTTAAACAACCCCCCCACCCTCCTGATCCCCCCAAGACTTACCAAAACTCCCTGGTGGTCCAGCCGGGGGGGGGGGGGGGGGGTTCCAAGATCCATCCCCTGCACTCTCACACCCTTGGTATGTTTCAAAATGGCGCCGGTAGCCCCTGTGACATAGTAAGGGCAAGGCTATCGGTGCCATTTTGATTCCTGGCACTCAACGGCACGCGTGCAGGAGATCGCTCCCGGACCCCCACTGGACCCCCAGGGACTTTTGGCCAGCTTGGGGGGGCATCCCGACCCCCACAAGCCTTGCCAAAAGTCCAGCGGGGGTCCGGGAGCAACCTCCTGCACTCAGGCCGTATTGCCAGTATTCAAAGTGGCGCCGGCGCTACCTTCACCCTCACTATGTCACAGGGGCCGACGGTCGGCCTCTGTGACATAGTGAGGGTGAAGGCTAGCGCCGGCACCATTTTGAGTACTGACAGCCACTAGCCTTTGTCCTCACTATGTCACAGGGGCTGACCGTCGGCCCCTGTGACATAGTGAGGGCAAAGGTAGCGCCGGCACCATTTTGAATACTGGCAATACGGCCCGAGAGCAGGAGGTCATTCTGGACCCCCGCTGGACTTTTGGCAAGTCTTGTGGGGGTCAGGAGGCCCCCCAAGCTGGCCAAAAGTCCCTGGGGGTCCAGCGGGGGTCCGGGAGCGATCTCCTGCACTCGTGCCGTCGGGTGCCAGGAATCAAAATGGCGCCGATAGCCTTGCCCTTACTATGTCACAGGGGCTACCAGTGCCATTGGTCAGCCCCTGTCACATGGTAGGAGCAGAAGATGGCGCTGATGGCCATGTGACAGGGGCTGACCAATGGCACCGGTGGCCCCTGTGACATGGTAGGTCAAAGGCTATCGGCACCATTTTGAAACTGGTTCCGAGGGTGTGAGAGTGCAGGGGATGGTTCCCGGACCCCCTGCTGGACCACCAGGGAGTTTTGGTAAGTCTTGGGGGGTTCAGGAGGGTGGGGGGGTTGTAGTAAATTTAATTTTAGCTGGGTACCGAATAGGATTAGACGTATAACCGTATCGGTGTGCCATACAGATGTATGCAACTTATTTGCCCCCCGACAAATACATATCCCGAATGCAACGTATGTCGTCCCTCTGCACATCCCTAGCCATTGGTCTTTATCTGTTGATGTCCATTATGCTATTATGTTACTGTGGTTAATTGCTTTATCGATATTCCTTGCAGTTGAAATTCTCCAAGGCAGTTGCTCAGAGAAACCAGACTTTAGTGACTCAATTTGTCCTCCAGGGATTCTCACTCATCTTCACTGCTGCAGCTTTTCCTCTTTGCCCTCTTCTTGGTTATCTATGTTATGACTCTGCTGGGAAATACCATCGTCATCCTCATTGCAACAGTGGACACACAACTTCATACCCCCATGTATTTCTTCCTTAAGAACTTATCCTTCTTGGAAATCTGCTACATCTCTACCACAGTTCCGAAGATGTTGGTGAACTTTCTAGTGAAGGATCGAAGTCTGTCACTCATCAGTTGTGCAGTGCAAATGTATTTCTTTATCTTTCTGGGGACTACAGACAGTTTCCTGCTGGCAGTCATGGCATATGATCGGTATATTGCCATATGTAGCCCCCTGCATTATACTGTGATTATGAGGTGGAGGCTCTGCATTAAACTGGCAGCCACTTCATGGATAGCAGGCCTTCTGGTGGCGTCTGGGCAGAGTATTTTCATCTTCCGTTTACCATTTTCTGGTTCCAATGTAATTAACCATTTCTTTTGTGATTTACCACCGCTGCTGAAGCTGGCATGAGGGGACACTTATGGGAATGAAGTAAACATGATGCTGGCAGGAGTATTTGTGTTGCTAGTGCCCTGCCTGCTAATTTTGTTCTCTTATGTCCAAATCCTTGCTAACATCTTGCGCATACGTTCTGCGGTGGGGAGGCAGAAAGCTTTCTCCACCTGTGCTTCCCACCTGACCTCTGTCTCCTTGTTCTTTGGAACAGGCCTCTTCATGTACTTGCGTCCCAAATCAAGTCATTCTGCAGAGAGTGACAAAATTCTTTCCTTGCTGTATTGTGTAATAGCGCCCCTGCTGAACCCTGTGATCTACACCCTGAAGAATAAGGAAGTAAAGAGAGCACTGAGGAAGTCACTGGGTGGCAAAGAGAGTATCTGCATGAGACATACAAAAGGCTAGAAAGAAAAGCTTGTGAACTAATTTGGTAAACCCAGAAAATGTTAGTGGGTTTATGAGGTTAGCTTCATAAACTCATTTTGTTATCCAATGCGCATCTTTAGGAATCAGTGAGTCTGCATCAAATCTTTGTAAATTTGCTTAAATTTTCCCCAGATTTTCTGGATAAAATTTGACTTTAAGAATAAATGAAAACAATTTAGAAATTTACCTGATTCAAGTTTGACCTCAAAATGTTTACACATGTCTAGTCCCTACAGTATTTCCCCTCCAATGTCAAGGAATGGTAAAAGAATTTAAACTGCTTCATTGGTAGGAGGGCCACTTTTTTTGACTGAATGAACAGCTTCTGACTAAGGGGGTCATTCTCTAACGCTATCGCATGCGAAAAGGGACGTTTTGCACGCGAAAAGTCCTTTTTTCGCGTGCGATAGCTAGCTCGGGGCGGAGTCGGCCCCGAAAGAGGAGGAGTCGGAGCGGCACCGGGGCCAACGCTGCGGACACATCGCTGGTGGCGAAAGGTAAGATTCCTTATGGCCGCCAGTTTCGCGCGAAAGCCGGCAGCGATTGCACTGCCCCCCCGCCCCCCACTTTGCCCCCTCCCGCCCCCTGTTACCGCCGGATTCTCTAAGGTCACAGAGAATCCAGGCCTAAGTCAGATAGTTTATGGTTCTAATCCTTTCTGGGGACACATTTCTTCATCAGAAAAACAGTGCTGTCAGTGCACTGATGCAATCCTTGGTAATCGAGGAGATTAAAGCATTTTTTTTGTAGATCGTCAGGAAGGAAACATTGCAGGAATTTCATAGCAAAGTTTAGAATATACCATAGTTATCATCCTTTTATTCCTTCCTCCCACTTTACCCAGCAAAAATGTACATTTTCCATAGTAGCAGATATATCATTTTTCAAAAATGTATTGAAGACTGCTGAATGAAAAGAGAGGAAATGTACATCAGAAGAACACATTTTTTCGATGCAATATTTGGGCAATTGTCTTCTTAAAATTCCTAAAGATGCACAGGGTATTTATAGACTATTCAACAAACCAACAAAAAGGAAATTCTACATAGCAGTCCCCTACCCCATCCTATTTTCCCATGTTCAGCATCCAGAAATAAAGCAGTTTAGCTTATGGAGTTAAAATCAAGGAAGCATACTGCCTGAGATTGTCCAGATTCTGATTGATTATTATGACAGTTGCAATCATGTATAATAATACCTTAAAAATTAAAAGACCTGATAACTTATAGGGGTGGGAAGAAGAAAAATGATGGCTCAATTTTGTTTCATTTTTGAGGTTTTTCCCCAAAGAATGTGTTTTCTTTAATTTTTATTAAAAAAAACAAAACGATAAAACTATAAAGAAACACCCCCCCCCCCCCCCCCCCCCCCCCCCCCCCCCAAAAAAAAAGAAAAGAAATGGACCTCCCAACGCTTCCCTTCCCCACCACCCATCCCTCTCATCCAAAAAAAATGCTGGGGCAAGGATCCTCCTTGGCCCCACATCCAGTCTTGGAAGGATCCAACGATAAGGTCTAGGCCCAGTCCTTGTGTAGGACTAGGCCATGGTAGGCCAATTTGACCTTAGCCTAGGTCCCATGCAAGGCCTAGCCTAGTTCTGATGTCAGGGTCTTGGCCTAGGAGGGGGGCTGGTATGGAATCTTGGTCCAGAAACAGGCCCAATGCAGGAGTCCAGAATGGAGGCTGGGTCCCAATGCTGGGACCTTGGCCTGGACCAAGGCCTGATGCTGGGACTATAAATGGAGGTCGTTTCCAGGCTTGACACCTCAGCCTAGTCCAGGGACCAGTTTCCCATGCCAGGACCTTGGCATGGACTTAGACATGAAGCAGGGGCCTGACCTGCAGGCTGGGTTCAAATGCCTGGGCCTAAGCCTAGTCCAAGATAAACTGCATTATACCAAGATGGCAATCTCCACTGAAGACGAAGGCGCCAGATTTAATTAACTCCAGTGCATCCCCAGAAAAAGCAGTCATTTTCAAGAAGACAGAAGGAATAAACATACTGAGTCTAGATCTGGATCAGAGTCTAAGCCCTGGTGTTGGGATCCAATCTCCAGACTGGGCCCCAGTATCAGATCTGGACCTGGGACAGGACCAAGGTCCAGGCATTGCAACAAGGCCTCAGTCCTGGGTCCAGAATGAAGACCCAGCTTTGTGACCTGGCCTCCAGACTGGGACCCTGCACCAGGCCTGGGTCTGGTCTAAGGCTCTGGCATCCAGACTGAGCCTATGCATTGGACCTGGGCCCAGGCCATGGCCTAGGCCGAGTCACAGGCAACAGAACCTGGCCTATGGACCAGGCCTTTTCATTTGGCAAGAGACCGAGCAAAGCCCCAGCATCAGGTCCGTGCCTGGGCTGTGACATTGGATCCCCAACAGAGCAGGTAAGTGGAGACAATTATGGGGTCTCAGCTGAGGCTCCTCTATCAGGTTCAGGACTTGGTTGAGAGCCCAGCATTGTACTCAGGCCTAGGCTGCGCTCTTGTGTCAGGCTACAGGCTATGCCTAGCGGAGGTCCTGTCCTCTGGCCTAGGCCCATGAAATGGCCCCAGTACCAGTGTAACACACGGGCATAGGTCAAGGCCCCTGCTTTGGCCTATTCCCTAGGTGAATCCCCAGACTAAGGCCTGGGCCTAGTCTTGATGGATAACTTTTTTTATTTTTGGTTTTCAAAACAAAATTTTGTCTCATTTCCTATTTCATTTCTCTTGAATGGCCACCTCTATTGCCTTTTCTTTCTATCATTATCCCATGACACTCCCCTTTATTGGTTTCTTGATTAGTACCAATTACAATCTCTAAGTTGTCTTCAATAAAAGTACATTCAAACTTGAAACTTCAATTCACTCACATAATGTTGAATTTTAAAAGCCTGGAGTGTGCAATAATTAGGGGATGCATGAATAAGTCTGGTTTGTGCATGCTGAGTGATTTTAAAAGCCGCCCAGATATGTGCAAATCTCCTGCAGCACGCTTATCTCCAAAGTTTTCAAAAAAGGGTGAGGCACAAGCATGGTTTGTGAGGGACATAGGTGTTTGGAGCCTGAATCAGAGATGTGCGCTTAAATACTTATGTGCCTGGGAGCGGCCCCAGAACCCTTGCCATGTAAGTTAAATTTGCTAAAGAGCAGGAGTAAGTTATAAAATAAAGAAAAATAGGCAGATCTGTGGGGTTTAGTTTAAATTCTTTTTATTAATCATTGAAAGTTAATAAAGATAATTAACCAACATACAAGTTTTTGTGTTACATAGTTGTGCATTGCTATCATATAACTAACTAACAATGATTCTAGTGCAATCCTATATAGCTCCACAGAAATCCATTGTCGCCCATGAGCAGTGGTTCTGCAGCTGCATTTCCCCCCTCCCACCACCCTCCCCTAAATTGCAGGATCCTGAAGAGAAAACTAAAAGAGAACCTTACAAATGCCACAATTTTGCATTGTTAAATTTGTCACAGAAAAGTCAAGGGTAAAAACAAAACTAATCAGAGGGTAAGTCATTGATAATTAAATTTCGAGCCATTGGGGACAGAGACTAAATATATATTTCCCCAACGTTTCGTAAAGTTCCTTTTCTTTTTAAACCATTCAATTTTCTCTGTGTATTTATCCATAATATAAGTGTGATGAAGAAAATTATGAAACTGTGTTATCGTTGGTGGGACTTGGGAAATACATTTTTGCAACACACATTTTTTGGCAAGTAAAATCGCTAGCCTACACCACCACTGGACATATTTGCTAGAAAAGTTAATACCCCTAGTATCATCCCAGAGAAACACCTTAGTACTGCAAGCGAAAGAAGTCCCACACATTTTAAGCAAATGTTTGTGAACATAGTTCCAGAGCAAATACATTGTCAGGACCAAAACTGGTGCCCAAGTGTACCTCAAGGTCACCGCATTTAAGGCATTGCCCACTTCCATGGCTTCACATCTTGCTAGCTTGAGCAGAAGCTACATAGAATCTGTGCAAGAATTTGAATTGAATCTCCTTAGGAGGAATAGGTATGGAGAGAAACAATGCACGTGTGAAACGTCCCTTATAATAAGCAAGAACTAAGTTGGTTCCCAAATCTTTATTCCAACTATCCACCGTGATATCCCATCGGATATCACGGTGGATACCACAAAACTAATCTGTGATGAGTGGGGTCATCCATGTCCAGAAAATCTGATAGGATTTCCCAAGCATGATTGTGGGGATCTGGCAGAGTGTACATAGTGATGTAATTGCAAGTAAGCGTAGAAATGCTGAGGTGGGAGACCATAGGTTTCTTGTAGGGTGTGAAAAGTTTGTACAACATTAAAGTCATCTACCACATGAACTATTGCCTTGATGCCCTTAGCGTACCAGTCCATGAATATCTTATTTTGCATACTAGGTGAGAAATCTTTTTTCCCTAAAATGGGTAACCTGTCTGGGAAACTGCAACCTCCGGCATGTTCCGCTAGAATAGGTTGTATTAATATACTGTGGCGAAGATGAAAGGAGAGTATTTGAGGTGTTTTATGTAAGATATATGAGAGCCTCAATAGTTTGATTTGAAAATGTATGATCACCAAGGAAGTATAATAATGAGTATCCATAATCCAGTCAGCTGCATACCACAGCTGGCAAGCCACATTGTATACTTTAAAGTTGGCTAAGCCCCAGCCCCCATATTTCTTAGGATAATGAAGCTAAGTCAGAACTATTTTTTTTTTACCTTTCCACAAAAAGTGTCTCACCTGAACATCCATTACATTGGGAGTAACTGCATCACGTATAGCCACTGGGGAAGAACCATCATTTGGTAAAGTGCTATCCAGGTTGAGTGGTAAGTCTTGCCAAAGCTGTAATTTGGCATTGGTTTTATGTAGAATGGCTCTATGGTTTAGAGACTACACTAAAGCTGGGATATGAGGGATTAAAACTCCCAGGTGTCTTATGAAGTGTGGATCTCAGGGAATTGGAAAATCTGCTGGAATCTATGTATGTAATTTGGGCATGGTTAACAACACCTCAGATTTCTCCAGGTTCAATTTCCAACCTACCTACTTGCTCGTAATGAGATAATTCCTGCATTAGAGCTTCCCAGGATGGTTGTGGGGAACTTAGATGGATGGTGGAGATCATCAGCAAAGGGCATTAGCTTATGCTGTTCTGGCTAACCTGGTCATGGGGAAATTCCCTGAATGTGATTGTTTCTCTTAATATAGTTTAATAAGGGCTCTAACGTAAGAATAAAAATCAATGGGGACAATGGGCAGCCCTGATGGGTTCACCGGTGAAGGTCAAAGGGCATGGATAGGGAACCATCCTGAGGCTTTAGCATTATGGCTTTAGCACTGTGATATAGTGCATGCAGTGATACAGTGCTTGACAATAATAACCAGTGACACCCAAGGAATCCATTATTGCATACATGAAAGACCAACTAACCCGGTCGAATGCTTTTTCAACATCGAAGTTGATCAGCATGGAAGATATGTTTTGCCAATTTCAAATTTCCAATGATTTCCAACTCGCTAAACGATGCCCAATAATACCGTTGAATATTTTTTTTTAATGTTTTTTATAACGTTAAGTACTCTAGTTTAAAGATATCTTCAAGATAATTAATCATGAAATAAATTTTTAAGAGAGAAGGGTCTTTGGGTGATCAAGCTGCATAGTCCTTTCATACTGAAGTGATATCCATGGGCATAAAACTTCGCAGGAATGAAACCCAACCTTCTGCAAAGTCCATACAAAAAGGCACTCTGATAATGCCTAGTTATAAAGAAAATTCCATGACCCAAGCAATCCACCATAGATAATACCATGTATCAACAAGTAGGGTATCTACATAAAGAAAAGTCATTCTCCTGGCTGTGAATCCAAAATATTTACAAATTGCATCGCAGCCTCTATAGAGTCATAGATGCGAGTTCATTTTGCCATGTTACCTTCAACCTGGCTGGATATTGTAGCATGAATGTGACTTTATGGTGTATCAGCTTTGCACAAATCAGGATAAAAGCTTTGTGCTGTGCTACCATCAAACCTGAATAATCTTGAAAGATTAATATCGTATCGTACTCTAGCGAGTGCATTTTTTGATAGTCTAGCAGTATGTCCATTTTGTGGGCCGAGTTAAAAGATTTTGCTATCACTAGTCTTGGCCTGGTCCGGCCCGCTTGCTTTTGACCCAAGCGATAGGTCCTCTCCAAACCCAGCATGCATGTTTTGTAGGAAGGTGCAGCACCCGCGGAAGCCAAGTTTCCAACAATTCTGCCAGATCTACCTCTCTGATGTTCTCCGGAACCTGATGAATCTGAGATTTCCTCTACGAGATCTGTTCTTTGGATCATCTATTTTATGTGCTTATTTCTCTGTCTCTGATTTGTGCTGCAACTTTGGCCTCTAGCTGAGTAACATGGTCTTCTGTCTTCATTATCCTTGATTCAGCTTCAGTCAGCCCGAGTGTTAAACCTGGTAATAATTGGCTCATCTCATCAAACTTCTGATACAGCTTGTTGAATTTAACATCCAATGCCAACACCACTGCCTCCACCATTTTGGTCACTTTCCCACCTCGCTGTTCCAAGGATGGGGGTTTGCTAGCTGCCCATGCCATCTTAAGCTTTGTTTGGCAAAACTTATCTGGGCCACGCCTCTGGGGTTTCACTGCCATCCACTCTAGCTTGTTAGCTTCACACAATGAGAGGTCTGCAATTTTCAGCAGTGGGTCTCTGCCCCAAATATGGGTTCAGGGGAAAAAAAGGAATAAAAATAATAGTGTTCTGGAGGGAGGGAAGGCAGAACTCTGCAGGAACACTTACTACTCCTACACCATGTCACATGACCTTTCTTCTGCAGGGTTTTAAGGGTTGAGGCTGACTGGGGTGAGTGAAGGCTATTAAATTGGGGGGGGGGGCATGGAGGACTTATCTCTTCACTGAGTCAACTGGGGAGAAACTGGTAAAACTGGGAATGGCGTCGGCACACTCCCCCTTGAAAATCCCCTGACTTACGTGGTAGAAGCGGGATTTGCGCATCCAATTTCTCCATTTAAAAAATGTACTACTTCTTAAAAACCCCATAAAGGAAACAGTAAACAAAGGAAAGCTTGGATTTATAATATATATCAATTCCAAGTATATTTGTAAATGACAGGCTGTTATAAAATAGTACATTAAGAAATATGATTTATATTTTTTCAGGAGACATTCATTGGATGGAATTTTCTATCTTTTTCTAATCACACTTACATCAAGGATGCATTAGGAGAAGGGAATCTATTTTAGATGAAATCACACAAAAGCACACACACATTATTATTTTTTTTTTTTTAATTTCTGAACATTCATCTCAGTTGAGCATGACCTCATTATCATCTTCATGTTGAGTTCTTTGCAGGTGGTGGTTTACTTTGTCGAACAATACAGAAGTTATTCAAGAAATGATGTTGTATATGATGAGTGTTAGAGACCACAAAAGCCCTTGTTCCAAAATTATTTTTATTTATCCAGTGAAAAGTGGCATAAATTAAAATAAAAATTATATTTGTCCAAGATTAGGACATAGACGACACAAGATGGCCAGTAATCCCTTGCACGACCTGATGGGATGGTAACTTCTTATATCACTTACTTAACTAAAGAACTGTTTCCAATTTGATGAGACACATTTACCTACATATTTTTTACCAATGACGGTATATAAAACATCTAAAGAAAGAAAGAAAGAAAGAAAATAAAATCCAAAAAGAATGTATAAGGAAGAAGAAGTATTGTAAGCGATGAGAAGTTGTTTAATGGTTAAAACATAAGAACATAAGAAAATGCCATACTGGGTCAGACCAAGGGTCCATCAAGCCCAGCATCCTGTTTCCAACAGTGGCCAATCCAGGCCATAAGAACCTGGCAAGTACCCAAAAACTAAGTCCATTCCATGTAACCATTGCTAATGGCAGTGGCTATTCTCTAAGGGGCGGATTTTCAGAGCCCTGCTCGCGTAAATCCGCCCAAAACCGGGCGGATTTACGCGAGCAGGGCCCTGCGCGCCGGGAAGCCTATTTTACATAGGCCTCCCGGCGCGCGCAGAGCCCCGGGACTCGCGTAAGTCCCGGGGTTCTCTGAGGGGGGCGTGTCGGGGGCGTGTCGGGGGCAGGCCCGGTCGTTGCGGCGTTTCGGGGGCGTGTCGGCAGCGTTTTGGGGGCGGGTACGGGGGCGTGGCTACGGCCCGGGGCGGTCCGGGGGCGTGGCCGTGCCCTCCGTACCCGCCCCCAGGTCGCGGCCCGGCGCGCAGGAGGCCCGCTGGCGTGCGGGGATTTACGCCTCCCTCCGGGAGGCGTAAATCCCCCAACAAAGGTAAGGTGGGGGTTTAGACAGGGCCGGGCGGGTGGGTTAGGTAGGGGAAGGGAGGGGAAGGTGAGGGGAGGGCAAAGGAAAGTTCTCTCCGAGGCCGCTCCGATTTCGGAGCGGCCTTGGAGGGAACGGGGGTAGGCTGCGCGGCTCGGCGCGCGCCGGCTATACAAAATCCATAGCCTTGCGCGCGCCGATCCAGGATTTTAGCAGATACGCGCGGCTCCGCGCGTATCTACTAAAATCCAGCGTACTTTTGTTTGCGCCTGGAGCGCAAACAAAAGTAGGCTATTCGCGTGCCTTTTAAAATCCGCCCCTAAGTGAACTTAATAGCAGGTAATGGACTTCTCCTCCAAGAACTTATCCAATCCTTTTTTAAACACAGCTATACTAACTGCACTAACCACATCCTCTGGCAACAAATTCCAGAGTTTAATTGTGTGTTGATTAAAAAAGAACTTTCTCTGATTAGTTTTAAATGTGCCCCATGCTAACATCATGGAGTGCCCCCTAGTCTTTCTACTATCTGAAAGACTAAATAAACGATCCACATCTACCCGTTCTAGACCTCTCATGATTTTAAACATCTCTATCATATCCGCCCTCAGTCGTCTCTTCTCCAAGCTGAAAAGTCCTAACCTTTCTAGTCTTTCTTCATTGGGGAGTTGTTCCATTCCCCTTATCATTTTGGTAGCCCTTCTCTGTACCTTCTCCATCGCAATTATACATTGCAGGCTTTAATTCCAGACAGCCCTTGAGACATGACCTGAATACTTTTTTTCTGCCAGTAATTCTTGGACCAAGAAACCAGCTCATAATAAGGCATTGCAACCTAATTCAGCTTTTCTGGTCAACCTGAAACCTACAGTCACAGGACACCAACTTGTTGATACTACAGTAAAGCTTACTGCTGGGGATGGTGATTTCTAACACCAGAAAGGCATCAAGCTAACATAAGTGAACTTTTTAAACCACATCAGCAATGAGGAAGGAAGCAAATTCATAAATCTCCTTTTTTAAATACGGTAGCTTTTTATTGGAGTAGAGGAAAGCCGGACACATGGAGGAAATATCTGCTTTTATGACTGTTGATTTTCTGACACTACCCTAGCATTTCCAGCTATTTGCCTTTCCAGAAGAAGAATTTGATTTATTGTCTAACTAAAAAGGTTGTAATAATGACAGTGAAGAACATTTTAAAAACAATCATGGCAAGCCAGATTTTATTAACGTTTCCTTAGGAAATGATTAATGACATAGAAGGATAAATATATTTTCATGTGCATAACTATCAAATGTTGCTTTCCATCCCACAACTTCTAAATAGCTTTTCTAAAAAATATATATTTATGTAGCAGGTAATTTATAGCTATGTTTGGATTTTTGAAATTAGCCATGAAGTATGCTTTTCCATTGAAATACTATGAAAAGAGATTCAATTTTGTCATAATAATATTTATTATAGTCATAGTACAGTTGTGCACAAAGCAAGGCATATGATAAAATCACATGGAAATTTCAGCTGTGGTGAAAGCTGAGGGTGATAAGAGGAAGGTTAAGTGAGTTACTCGGGGTTATCCAGTGAAAGAGTTGAATCAAATGCAACCCAAGTTTTTTCAAATACTTTGCTGTTTCCTCCAACCACTGAACTACAATACCCAGAATACCAGACTGGATTTTTTTTACT
Source organism: Rhinatrema bivittatum (assembly GCF_901001135.1). NCBI lineage: Eukaryota > Metazoa > Chordata > Amphibia > Gymnophiona > Rhinatrematidae > Rhinatrema > Rhinatrema bivittatum. The sequence goes on along the minus strand of NC_042630.1, from coordinate 42,099,845 downwards.
GCTTACTGCATGACATTGCATCAATATGTGACCTGAGAGTTCAAGACATTTATATCATGACCAATTATTATATAACTTTTAACTTCACCTGTTCTTGTTTCTTAACAAGATAAATTTTAAAAGCATTGCTCATGCAAAAGCAGCCCAGTATTCGCGTACGTGCCCGAGCAGTGCAAATTTTAAGAAGCCGGGAAGTACTGCGTACATACCTGCATGCATCAAGAATAAGGAGACAGAAAAGGGGTGGGACAGGAGCATTCCCAGTTGGTGCCATGACTGATGATTATAAGCCCCAAATCTTGCAAGGCTGAACAAAGCAACAAACACCATGTTAGCTGCATAAATTTACTACTGCTCCTGATGAGGCGCAAGTAGGGAGATTTTGAGCTAGAGGGATCCTGAACACCGGGGGGGGGGGGGGGGGAAGAGAGAGAGAGAGAGAGACAATCACACTCTAGATATTAGAGATGTGAATCGTGTCCTCGATCGTCTTAACGATCGATTTCGGCTGGGAGGGGGAGGGAATCGTATTGTTGCCGTTTGGGTGTGTAAACTATCGTGAAAAATCGTTAAAATCGTGAGCCGGCACACTAAACCCCCCTAAAACCCACCCCCGACCCTTTAAATTAAATCCCCCACCCTCCCGAACCCCCCCCCCCCAATGCTTTAAATTACCTGGGGATCCGGCGGTGGTCCAGAACGGTGGCGGTCCGGAACGGCCCCCTCAATAGAATCGTGTTGTCTTCAGCCGGCGCCATTTTTCAAAATGGCCGCCGCAAAATGGCGGCGGCCATAGACAAAAATGATTCGACGGAGGAGGTCGTTCCGGACCCCCGCTGGACTTTTGGCAAGTCTTGTGGGGGTCAGGAGGCCCCCCCAAGCTGGCCAAAAGTTTCCTGGGAGTCCAGCGGGGTTCTGGGAGCGATTTCTTACCGCAAATCGTTTTCGTACGGAAAATGGCGCCGGCAGGAGATCGAGTGCAGGAGGTCGTTCAGCAGCGGTCCGGAACCCCCGCTGAACGACCTCCTGCAGTCGATCTCCTGCCGGCGCCATTTTCCGTACGAAAACGATGCGCGGCAAGAAATCGCTCCCGGAACCCCGCTGGACTCCCAGGAAACTTTTGGCCAGCTTGGGGGGGGCCTCCTGACCCCCACAAGACTTGCCAAAAGTCCAGCGGGGGTCCAGAACGACCTCCTCCGTCGAATCATTTTTGTCTATGGCCGCCGCCATTTTGCGGCGGCCATTTTGAAAAATGGCGCCGGCTGAAGACAACACGATTCTATTGAGGGGACCGTTCCGGACCGCCGCCGTTCTGGACCACCGCCGGATCCCCAGGTAATTTAAAGCATTGGGGGGGGGGGGGTTCGGGGGGGGGGGGGATTTAATTTAAAGGGTCGGGGTGGGTTTTAGGGGGTTTTAGTGTGCCGGTTTTCCTGCCCTCCCCCTTCCCCCGATTTACGATTTTTTAACGATAAATCGGGGGAATTGGTATTGTATCGTGGCCCTAATGATTTTTTGACGATTTAAAATATATCGGACGATATTTTAAATCGTCAAAAAACGATTCACATCCCTACTAGATATCGACCACTATAAGAGGGGCACTTTCAACCCCACCCCGGGCTTGCGTACTCTCTCCCAATCCTTCGCGCGGAGGAAGCCGGAGCAGGATGGCGGGAGGCAGGGCAAGCTGGGGTCCGGCCTGAGGGAACCGCCGCGGGGGGGGACCAGGTTACCACACGGCTGAGAGAAGTGCTGGGTCAGATGAGGACGGATGGGTCGCTGGCTCTTGCTGCCATGGCTGCTGCCCCTGGAAACCTCTATCTACCCCTTCGCTGTGTGATCTGTAGCCAGTCATTCACTTGACCTCTCTTTGCTCAGACCTGGTGGCAGTCAGAAGAGTGGCAGAATTCAAGATGACTCACGATAAACACAGGTCCTATTTTCTGCTGTCATATTCATGTTTAGCTTGGAGAGTATTATCTAAGTTGCAGAGATAAAGAAACCACATAAGTGATCTTGTTCTGTTGGTTCTACTAGAAATAGTCAAAAAGCAGATATCCAAAATATACAAATCTGTCATAAATACACAGACATATGACAGAATACGTAAAGTGCAAGTTCTCATCATCCAGTAAAAATGTTGATAGCAGTACATTTTTATGGATTATCATAAGGCTTGGGGATAACTGCACAGAGCAGCAGTAGCTACTCTTAAGAGAAATATGGGATAACCTGTACAGCGGGGCAGATACTACCATATGAAGCTTGCTGGGTAGACTGGTTGGACCAATTTGGTTCTTTTCTGCTATCATTTCTATGTTTCTATGAATAAGCATACCATGATATTTGGTGAAATATATCAAAACTCTTATTTTCACAAAATGTTCCTTTTCCAGAAAAGCCACATAGCTGCCACTCCTGATAATCTCCTCCTTCAGTTCCTCTCTGCCCTTCTGATCACTTTCATCATCTGAAGTGAGAATTCCCACCCAGGTCCATCGGAAGAGGTTCAGGAGCTGAATCAGGCCCTGGTACTGAGATTGATCATGTGGGGCCATACGATAAAAGAATGGGAAGTCAACCCAGTTATTTAGGAGAGCATCCATAGATCCATAACTGATCTGTGATTAAAATAAAAAATATATAAACCCGGGTCAAACAGAAGAGCTTGTCTTTCTTTCTTCCTTTATTTAACTCTTATCGCGATCAGTTTCTATGCTGCACATAATTTAATGCTGAAACATGCAGTCACACTAATTAAACTAGTCACACACATATAAGTACAAGGAATCCACTGGGACTTTTGCTTTGCTTTATTTTGCTATTAGATAACTTGGAAGCCCAAAGTGGTAAAACCAAAGCATGACAATGCTTGCACCATAAGGAGGCAAATAACCCAAAGCTACTGAAAGCTATATTAAGATAGTCCAATGGAAAGGTATCCATGCATGCAATGGGATAAAACAAGGACTGCCTCAGCCTGCCCTAAATTAAAAGGAGACAGCTGGTAACAATGTCTTCAGTTATTCCATAGTTTTGAGTTTTTGAGTCACATCTTTGAAAATGGAATTGATTATCACTCAATGACACATTTATAAAAGACTGGCATATGATGACAATGGATTGGGAAATTCACAAGAAAAAAATTAGTTGATAACTCTCCAAGGCCTGGATTTATCAAAATGTGGTAGATTCCACACCTGTTGTTAATGGTCCCAGAGAGAGAGAGAGAGAGAGAGTCTGGCCATGATGTCATTCCCATAAGTAGGTATTTGTATCCCTATGGTAGGCCCACCTAGTAACTCGAGGTGGGGTTTAGGTAAGAGTGTAGGGGGTTAGGGGCCACTTTGACATTCTATGTGACACCTACGAACAGAGCAGTGGTCTCTTGTGAAGATTTGATGGCCTTCGGAGTGAAGAAACTCACTCCAAGATGAGGTATGGGCAATGTTCTCTCCACTTAGCTTGATGTTACCCAGGTAGAGAGTCCATCAAGCTCTCTCTCTCTCTCTCTCTCTCTCCTTCCTTCAATTCACCTGAAATAGACCTTACAGGAGACATCGCAAAGGGTAGCTATCACAATTCAAAGAGGTGTAGTTAAAATTGGTGTTATGGCTGTGCGATAGCTCTTCGCAGACAGGCTGACCCAGCCCACTCTCTGCCCCTAACGCCTCCTATTTTCTGAATTTGCATCGCTCCATACGATATGGTGCTATCGCATGCGTTAACGGGGCTTTTCACATGTGATAAGCCCTTAACGCATGCGAAAATGCCTTATCGCATTTTGATAAATGACCCCCCAAGTTTGGTGCCTCACAAAAATGTTTTATGTTTTCATAAGTTCTGTGTAATTGTGCATTCACGTTTGCACTAATATTCAGTTGTTCCAGTACATTGCTGAGACATTTTCTGAGCAAAACCCAAAACAATCAGCGGATAATATTCAGTAGGGATGTGAATCGTTTTTCAATGATTAAAATTATCATCCGATAATTTTAATATCGTCTTAAATCGTTATAGAACACAATACAATAGAAATTCTAACGATTTATCATTAAAAATCGTTAAATCGTGTTAGTGCGCACTAACTCCCGTTAGTGTGCACTAACAGAAAATGATACAAATTGACACTTTCCAGGTCAGTAAAGGTCAGTTAGGAATGAATATGTGTTCCTATTGGCTGGCTGCCCTCTTATCTATTGATGTTACCAAGGTTCGCACTGAGGTGATGGTTGGGGGGATGGGAAATGGAACTGGAAACTCACGAACACCAACAGAAAATGAAACAAAGTGTTGACACTTCCCAGGTCAGTAAAGGTCACTTAGGAATGAATATGTATTCCTATTGGCTGGCTGTGCTCTTATTTATTGATGTTACCAAGGTTCCCACTGAGGTAATGGTTGCGGGGATGTGAAATGGAAACAGTTGGAAGCTTGACAAAAAAAGTAATGTGATGATCATCACTCATGTGACTAGAACTTGTTTGTTTATTATTTTTGTTAGCAGGCATGTGAAATGCTAGTGCATGTTGAATTTGCCAATCACTGTGCATTTTAGAAAGGTGGTCCTGGCTGGAACTATTATACACAGTTCAAATATATGTGGTAATTGATTGTTGGTAAGTGTATTTTTTAAGTAGCCACACTGGCCACCAGTATGTTTACTTTTCCTCCTACTTAACTCACTAGCTCAACTTTATAAGAAGGGCTTCTCTGCTTGTGTGTTGCTTTTGTTTGGTGTGAGGAGAGCAGAAACATCAGATCTTTATTCAATCTACTACAGTCAGGCAGCTCCCCCCTGTCTGTGAAGCCAGCCTCTCACTAGTAATGCAGGGAGGGAGCTGTCTCACCCTTCACCATCCTCCTCCCCCCCTCCCCTCACCCACACACCATTCACTGGCTGGGACATGGGGGAGGTTCAGGCAGCTCCCCCCTGTCTGTGAAGCCAGCCTCTCACTAGTAATGCAGGCGGGATAGGGCACTGCATGCAGGAAGATCACAACACCCCTGGTGTCAGGGTTAGGGCACTGTGTGCAGGAAGATCACAACACTCCTGGTATTAATAGGGATAGGGCACTGTGTGTACATGAAGATCACAACACCCCTGGTATCAGGGTTAGGGCACAAGTTCTAGTCACATTGACTGATCACATTACTTTTTTTGTCAAGCTACCAACTGTTTCCATTTCCCATCCCCCATATACTGTCAGTGGGAACCTTGGTAACATGAATAAATAAGAGGGCAGCCAATAGGAATACATATTCATTCCTAAACTGACCTTAACTGACCTGAAAAGTGTCAAATTGTATCAATTTCTGTTAGTGCGCACTAACTCCCGTTAGTGCGCACTAATCGGAAAAAACAATTTTTAACGATTTTTCAATGAAATAATCGTGCCAAACACGATTTTCTTCGCCTGCCACACGATTTCAATCGTTAAGACGATATGGCACACGATTCACATCCCTAATATTCAGTCACTGGCTGGATTGCAAAGTTAATCTGATAAACTTGAATTTTGGAGTGATATTCAGGAGTGCAGCAGCACAATTGAACATGGCCACTATCTTAAAGATATTAAGATGGACTTATTAAAATCCACTGCTAATTCCTGGGATAGGAAGCATGGAATCCATTGACCTTTTGGGATCCTATCAGGCAATACTCCCTCCAAGGAGTAAATAGCTGTGTGCAAATATTTTTTCCTGTGAGCAACAGTTTTTTAAAACCAACAATTTTTGAGTGACAGTATTAGTATTGCATTTCCGCATATAGCCTGAAGAAAAAATTATGTGAATAACCATGTAAAACCTGTGCGCGATGTTCTAAAATGTATGAGCAATATGTTCATGCACTCAGTTTAGAGGGAACTATGCTGCCAGGTACTTGTGACCTGGATTGGCCACTGGTAGAAACAAGATATAGGGCTTGATGGAACTTAGGTCTGACCCAATATGGCAAATCATATGTTCTTATATTTAGGATAGTTGGATAAGTTTTCTGACTAATTCTGAATATCAGATAACTTAGGCCTGTTTATCACAAAATGCACTACCTTAACAATTCACATAGATATTACTGCAGAGTACGATAATTTTTTCACACTTTGCAGTTTCACAATTCCTACTTACAGAGGTAGAGCGAGAAAGAGAGAAAGAGAAAGCACCTAGCTATAAGGCCCTTAGAAGGGGTAGGTATTTATACCTCTATATGAGGCCCATCTATACCTCGACGTGAGGTTTAGGTAGTAGTGTAGGGGTTAGGGGCCACTTTGACATTCAGAGTGAGATATATGAACAGAACAGTGCACTCTTGTGAAGATTTGATGTCCTTCAGAGTGAGGAAACTCACCCAAAGATGAGATTTGTACAATGTTCTCTCAACCTAGCAAAGTGTGATAAGGCCATATCACACAGCTTAATGCAAATGAAAAAGGTAGAGTTATTTCCTGTGTTAAAATTGTGCGATATGGCTTAGCAAATTGGGAAGCCAGCCCACTTGTTCAGAAATCCCGCCCCAAACTCCACCCATTTTCCAAATTTGCATCACACCATGCATTATGGCATTTTCACATGCATTAAAGGCCTTTTTTGGCATGTGAAAATGTCATAAAACACTTTGATAAATGACCCCCTTATCTAGCTAACTCCTCCTGGAAATGCCCTTTCAATGCCCCTATTTTTATCCATAAGAACATAAGAAATTGCCATGCTGGGTGAGACCAATGGTCGATCAAGCCCAGTATCCTGTTTCCAACAGAGGCCAAATCACGCCCCATGAACCTGGCAAGTACCCGAACACCAAGAAGATCCCATGCTACTGATGCTAGTAGTAGCTTTCCCTATGTCAACTTGATTAATAGCTGTTAAGGACTTCTCCAAGAACTTATCCAAACCTTTTTTGAACCCATCTACACTAACTGTATTAACCACATACTCTGGCAACAAATTCCAGAGCTTAATTGTGCATTGAGTGAAAAAGAATTTTCTCCGATTAGTCTTAAATGTGCTACTTGCTAACTTCATGAGTACCCCCTAGTCCTTCTATTATCCAAAAGTATAAATAACTGATTCACATCTACTCGTTCAAGACCTCTCATGAATTTAAAGACCTCTATCATATCCCTCCCTCAGCCGTCTCATCTCCAAGCTGAATAGCCCTAACCTCTTCAGCCTTTCCTCATAGGGGAGCTGTTCCATTCCCTTTATCATTTTGGTTGCCCTTCTTTTACCTTCTCCATTGCAACTATATCTTTTTTGAGATGCAGCGACCAGAACTGTACACAGTATTCAAGGTGCGGTCTTACCATGGAGTGAAATAGAGGCATTATGACATTTTCTGTTTTATTAACCATTCCCTTTCTAATAATTCCTACATTTTTGCCAGATAATGAGATATCTGGCTAATAGATGGATAACTGACCAAAAAAGTAAAATGTCAGCATTTAGCTGGATAACTTGTGTGTTTTCCAGCTAAATGCCTCTGAATATAGTGTCTCATTGTATATTTTTCTGTGCTATTATTTTTTTTATCCAATGATGCGCTAATACTCTAAAATCATAATGATCTGTTGGTGATAGAACCAATGTATTATTTCATATCATGTATTATTTCAACTGTACCTTAATTTTTGAGCCCTTTCATCTTTTGTATTTATACTGTATTCACACTTCATTTACTCTATCTCTTTTATATTTATTTTCTATATAATATTTATTACTATATTACTATGTTTAATCGGTTATCTATTCTATTTGTTCCATCATTATTGTTATTATTCTATTGTTACTTGTTTTATTGTTCAATTGTTCTATGTAAAGCCCCCTACTCTTTTTGGGCATTTAAAAGTTGTATGTAAACCGGATTGATTTGTAGTTCCTACAAGAACTTCGGTCTATAAAAATTTAAAATAAATAAATAAATAAAATATCATTGCCTTAGATTTTTCATTCCACTATAAATATAGTTATTTCCGGTGCTACTGCTGGTGATAATGTGTAAAAAATTATTGCCCACAGTGCTACCGGGCCCTACATTTTTTAACCCTGCCTTAATCCCTCCCCTTTCCTTCATTTAAATTATAAAGTTGCGATGGCGGTAGTTATTGCATGCATTAGGGCATTATTGCATGAGATAACATTCTTACACATTGCATTTTGAAAAATCACCCTCATTTTAACAAACTAATAGTAGTTATTCATCAAAATGTGTTATGGTGTTAACACCATAATGCAAGCAATAATAGTTTATCGCATGGCGCAAATGCAAATTTTTGGAAGGGGCAGGATTAGGGAGGGGGCAATATTACACTGTTTTAACACTGGACATAACTACACCTTTTTTCCTGGTGTTAAACTGTGTGATATGCCCAAAACAGCCTTAATGCAATTTGTGATAAATTTTGCAATTTGCATTTTGGCCCTTTCTGGGCTTGGGGGAGAGAGAGAGAGAGAGAGAAAGAGAAAGAGAGCCTCTGTGAAGGCCTTCACAGTATTCAACTATTTATATGACTATAGGAGGGACAGCTAATAGTTAAAGGTGAGGTGTTGGTGGTGGTTTAGGGGTCAGTTTTACATGCAGAGTGAGATGTACAAACAGCACAATACACCTCGGTGAAGATTTGAAGACATTTGAAGTGAGGAAACTCTCACAAAGTTGAGATTTCTACAATGTTCTCACCCTAGCCACCACACTGACACCTTACCTCCAGCTATCAGCTGGCCATCCTATAGAGATATAAATAGTTGACTACTATGAGGCCCTTATAAATACTCTCTTTCTCTCTCCCTGTCTCTCTCTCCCTCTTTCTCTCTCATAAAATAGAAGTATTGTGGGGCGCAAAAACTATACCATGGGTGTTATGCATGCAATATTATAACATTTTGATGAATCTAGGGGTTGGGGCCTAATTTTCTAAGATTTTTCACCCATTATTTGTCTATGGAGGAAACATATCTTTAATAAATCCTTAGATCTCTATTTTGACTGGCAAAGTGAATCTTGCTGTGTTCATGTGAACTAGTTCAACCAAGTCAAGCCCCAATTCTGCTGACATATTAAGCATGCTTTTCTTTGGTGTTCACGAAAATAAATTTCCTGTAAGGGCTCTACCATGATTAATAATAGTCCTAAATCTAGGTAGCAAATTATTGAATCAGATGTACAACTTTAGCAAGCTATCATACCCAGAGATCACCTGCATTAAACCAGGCAGTGAAAAAAAGAACAAATGAAAACAGTTAAGAATACAGCAGACCCAAGCAGTTATACAGACAAACAAGTTCTTGATATGCTGTGGATACCTATAGATCCATGTAACTCTGGTAATTGCATGTGATGTTTCTGAAGAGAAGCTTCCCATTAAACCAGTCAACTGGCCTTGCTGGTGACAACTAAAGCTAGGAACAAGGTTCAATATCCCTGATAAGATCATCAGAGTACCACATATTGAAAAACCTGCATCAGTGCAAGAGTCAGCAATATGGAAGCCCAGGGTGATGTTGGATAATATCTCCACATTTTGGTTAATCTCCTGAATGGTAAAATAAAAGGCAAAGAGATGCCAAAAATAATGTAGACTCCATCTAGAGCAAGTAAACATATATTTAATAGATATTCAATAATTTAATGATTCACATGTATTCAAATTGAGAAAAAGCATAAGCTATAGATATCTATGCAAATGCACCATAATCCTAAGCTGCAGCACCTTCTCCTATGCCACTATAGAAACCCACACCCAAAGTCTACAAGTGTTCCTCAACCCTGTCATGCAATACATTGTGCTTCCTATGTATTGCAATGCCTTTCTCCCAGTCCCCATATTTGTTCATTCATCTCAATTCCAATCTGCATCTCCCCTTTTTATTCCATTAGTGAATCCCTCAAGCACACATGGATTCAATCCTGACCATCAGGTACCCCCCCCCCCCTCCCCGCTAGTCCCAATGAAGGACTTAAAATCAATCATTGTTCTTTTATTGGCATTCCAATCCATTCCAATCCTATGCAAACCAGTTTGTCTTTTTAGACTGCTAATCGAAAGTGCCCAAAATATTAAGCATGGCAAATCAAATAAACAACATCCAGGAAGTTTGTCACCAAACTGTTTTTGAAGATTGAGGTCAGAACCATATTATTTAATTAATTATTAATTTAAAATGTTTTAATACCACCCAATTCAGCATCACTGTTCAAAGTAGATCCATCTCAAGCTTCCTTTGTCTCACTTTGCTCCCAGGTACATTGGTCCCTTTCCGGTACTCCGAAATTTAGGTCCAGTTCCTACAAACTTCGTCTTCCCTCCTCTCTCAAGATCCACAATGCTTTTCATATATCCTTACTAAAACCTTTGGTACTGTTTGGATTCTCCAGGAAGTCACCGGACCCTCAAGCATTGTCATCCGAAGCAGATGTGACATACCAAGTCCAAGACTTCCTTGATGTGCAGAAACGTGGAAAGAGATGGGAGTACTTCCTGTCTTGGGAAGGCTTTGGACCAGAAGAAAACAGCTGAAAGCCTCCGGCCAATATTCTCGATAAGGATCTTAGGAAGGGGGTTACTGTTATGACCATCGGCTGAAAGCCTACCACCAATATTTTCGATAAGGGCCTTAGGAAGGGGGTTACTGTTATGACCATCGGCCACGGCCATCTGCGGTCGACCCAACTCACGTCATGTCATGCCTGGCTCTCCACTCCTGGTGAACTCGTGGCTGTGGCCAGCTGCTACCACCACTTTCTTCCTGGCTCTCCATGCCCCATGTGGTGGCTGGGACCCCACTGACCAATGCTCTGACTCTGAGCCTCCTTAGGCGCGTGCGAGCGCGCCATCTGTCCTCCCTTTAAAGGCCCAATGGCGGGAACTCTAGGGTTGTCCCCGGCTGATGACATCACTAGATTGAGATATTTAAGCACCTCCTTTGGTCTATGCTAACTGACTTGGCAACGAGTTCCTGAGCTCCTCTGGTGCCTGGTCCTGTTCTCTGGACCTGCAGTTCCTGCCTTGGATCTCTGCTTTCTGACCATGGACTCTGGCTCTGAGAACCCGCTCCTCGGGGGCTTGCTCCATGCTTCCCCACTCCTCGGGGAAGTCGCTGCACTACTTCTCCAGAGGTGCTACCTCTATGCTTTCCCACTCCTCAGGGTAGTCTCAGCGCTACTACACCAGAGATCCTGTCTCTACGCTTCCAAGCTCCTCGGGGTCTGCCCTGCGTACTTCTGCATTGGAGACTCATCCTCTTTTCACGGCCAGCCAGCCCTGCGCGATTGGCGCTGACCCATTGGGGTCAGGGGTGGAGGATTCCTTCAGGCTTTGCTCCAGGCCCTCGGCCCGCGCCCTGATTCCAGCCGCAAGCACCCCTCCGAATGGCGGTAAGCCCACCCACCTACCCCAACGTCAAAAGGCGCGACCCGGAGCCCTTTAAAGGGCCACCGACGGTGCCAGGCCAGCCTTTTACGGCTGGCCAGCCCCGTGAGATTGGCACTGACCCATTGGGGTCAGGGTTGGAGGATCCCTTCAGGCCTCGCTTCAGGCCCTCGGCCCATGCCCTGATTTCAGCCGCAAGCACCCCTTCGAACAGCGGTAAGCTCGCCCACCTACCCCTACCCCGACGTCAAAAGGCGCGACCCAGAGCCCTTTAAAGGTACGACGACGGCGCCAGGCCAGCCTTTCATGGTCGGCCAGCCCCGTGCAATTGGCGCTGACCCATCAGGGTCAGGGGCAGAGGATCCCTTCAGACCTCACTCCAAGCCCTCAGCCCACGCCATGATTCTGGCCACAAGTGCCCTTCCGAACGGCAGTAAGCCCGCCCACCTACCCCGACATCAAAAGGCGTGATCCGGAGCCCTTTAAAGGGCCGACGATGGCCTCAAGCCAGACTTTCACAGCCGGCCAGCCCTGCACGATCAGCGCTGACCCATCGGGATCAGGGGCAGAGGATCCCTTCAGGCCTCGCTCCAAGCCTTAGGCCCGTGCCCTGATTCCGGCTGCAAGCGCCCCTCCGAACGGTGGTAAGCCCACCTACCTACCCCTACCCCGACGTCAAAAGGCGCGACCTGGAGCTCTTTAAAGGGCCGCCAACGGCACCAGGCCAGCTTTTCACGGCTGGCCAGCCCTGCACGATTGGCGCTGACCCATAGGGCAGAGGATCCCTTCAGGCCTCACTCCAGGCCCTCGGCCCGCACCCTGATTCCGGCCGCAAGTGCTCCTCCAAATGGCGGTAAGCCTGCCCGTCCTGGAGCCCTTTAAAGGGCCAACGATGGCACCAGGTGTCGCACACCTGGTATCGCTCGCGTAAGGAGCGCGACAAAGGAGCCTGCCCCTTTGTGCGCCCCTTCGTGCATTCCGGTGCTCATGGAAGCCTCCTGGTGCAACCTCTTTGCAATTTCACAGCCAGCGCTATTCTCATCTAATCCACAGCCTTAGAAGACTATGGAAATAGATAAGCTACAACCCTCTAAGATAAGCAGAGCCACAAGTTGTCAGCTATTCTCTAGCTGTCTGCAATCTCTGGTGACGTGAACACTCACTGCAACACCCAGATCAGCCTCACTATCTCTCCCCCAATCTATCTAAGCTGCCGTTTCATTCGCAGCCTCCACATCGGAGCACTGAAACCACCTTACCCATCGCACACAAGCGCCACGACACGAGAAGCATGATACAAGCATAACCAATCTCCATCTTATATCACCGTCATCTCTCTCCAAAAAACCTCTCCTACAACCCCAGATCCACTCTCCTAGGACACTCATCCCCATCATGACCTCCCCCCCCCCTTACTCAACTCCTGGGACTAATGCTATTCTCACTAACCCTCTTCAACGCACAATCTCTCACAAAGAAAACTGTCATCCTCAATGACTATCTTCTAGACGCAAAGCCAGACATCTGTGCTATCATGGAAACCTGGCTCAAAAATTCGGACATAGCCCTGATAAATCAACTACCAATACACCTTTACGATATTTTCTCACTTCCTAGACAAAAGAAACAAGGAGGCGGCCTCTTACTAGCAGCCAAAAAAGAGCTCAGGCTATCCCTACAGCTCATCAAGTCTACCGCTAAACTTGAGATAGGCCTCTTCAAGTCCAATCAGCTTCAAATCCTGCTCATTTATGCCCCCCCCCCCCCTGGGCTTCTAGACTCAGATGCCTCTCCTCTCATAGAAGCCATAGTAAAATACATAAACACAGATGCCCCAGCTATGATCTTGGGGGATTTCAACCTCCACGTCGACGCAAAACTGCCTTCCTCCAATTGTGCAGCCTTCCTCATCTCCCTCATGGCCATGGGCTTTAAACAAATAATAAACAAGCCCACCCACAAAGCGGGTCATACCCTAGACATCATCTTCATAAACTCCAGCCTATCGTATTCTACCGATCCTGACTGCATTCCAGTCCCTTGGTCAGATCATTCACTGATTTCCACCACTTTGACAGTGAAAGATCGTCTGACTTCTCCCCTCCTCCAATCTACCATACACTTCAGGAAAACATGCCCCTCAGATGTTATCAGTGAACACCTATCCAAAGAACTCCCTAACCTTGATCTCTCAAACCCTAACTCCGCTCTCTCCTCCTGGCACAATATCACAGAATCGATAGCCAACAAACTATGCCCCCCCCCCCCCCCCCCCATCAGTCAAAATAATCAACCAGACCCAGAAAAGAAAACAACCTTGGTTCTCCCCCGAACTTCAGAATCTGAAACAAGACCTCAGACACAAGGAAAGCAAATGGCACAAGGCCCCTTGCAATCTTATCTTGTCCGCCTATAAATGCTCCCTCGACTGCTACAGGAGCTCCATCCTATGTACAAAAAAAGACTTCTACGCCCTTAGAATTTATGACTTCCAATTCGATGCCAGGGTGCTGTTCTCTTATGTTTCCAAACTCACGAAACCCACTGCCCCAGCCATCCCAGATGACCAAGCACAAACGAAGGCCAATGATCACACATCCCACTTTCAGAAAAAACTCTCCAACCTGCTACCACTCCTTCCCACCAACACAACCTCTCCTCTTATCCCTATCGCTACCCCATCTTATGCTGGAGCTAACTTTGATTCCTTTGAACCCATGTCCACCTTGGAGATCGAGTCCTTACTAAAGATATCGAAGCCTTCTACCCACCCCTCCAACCACATCCTGACAAAACTGCTCTTATTGATCCCTGACACTATCTCCAAACCTTTGGCAGACATCATAAACTGCTCCTTATCACAAGGAATCTATCCAGACAGGCTAAAACTCACCACCCTCAAACCTTTGCTGAAGAAACCAAACCTTGACCCAGGAGAACTCACCAACTTCCATCCAATCTCCAACCTTCCTTTTATTGCCAAACTCATGAAGAAATTGGTCAACACTCAACTCACAGACTACTTGGAAGACCACAAAATTATCTCCCACTCAATATGGATTCCACAAAGCATGGAAACACTCCTTATCTCCCTCACAGACCATATCATCATGGGCCTTGAGAAAGGACACTCATTCCTGCTAGAACTTCTCGAAATCTCAGCAGCATTTGACACTGTGAATCACTCCATCCTTCTAAATCGCCTATCTGACATTGGTATATCAGTTACGGCCTTTAGATGGTTCAAGTCCTTCCTCAGCAATAGAAGCTACAAAGCTAAAATTAAGAACAAAGAATCCCCGAGCATCAATTCATCACTAGGAGTACCCCAAGGCTCATCACTGTCTCCCACCTTCTTCAACATCTACCTCCTTCCCCTATGCCAGCTGCTAACCAACTTAAAATTAAAACAGTATCTATTTGCCGACGACATACAGATTCTAATTCCCATAACAGAATCCTTAACGAATACACTCAAATTTTGGGAAAACTGCCTCCAATCCATCAACCTCCTCCTCTCAAGTCTAAACCTTGTCCTCAATTCAAGCAAGACGGAACTCCTCCTCATAACACCCAACCACACTGACCAGCCTCCACAGCCTCTTCCCAATACCATGGTCACTCAAGTAAGAGACCTGGGAGCGAGACTCGAAAACCGTTTGAACCTAAAAAAATTCATCAAGCACACAACCAAAGACTGCTTCTACAAACTACAAGTTCTAAAAAGACTCAAACCACTCTTCCATTTCCATGATTTCAGGACAGTTCTCCAAGCCACGCTTTCGCCAAAATAGACTACTGCAACGCTCTCCTACTGGGCCTCCCCACCTCCACCACCAAACCACTTCAGATACTCCAGAATGCGTCAGCCAGAATCCTGACAAACACCAACTGCAGAGAACACATCACTCCCATCCTCAGGAACCTGCATTGGCTCCCAATAAGTTACCAAATCATGCACAAGGCCCTTGCCATCATCCACAATACCATTCACAATCAGCTCCCTCTCGACCTTCAGATCCCACTTAGACTCCACACAGCTACAAGACCTATTAGAGAGGCATACAGAGGAACTCTGCACAGCCCCACAACCAAAACCATCCTTAAGACAGCCATCAGAGAACTGGCTTTCTCGACAGTGGGTCCAGCCATCTGGAATGCCATTCCTCCGGACCTCAGAATGGAACCCTGCCATTTGACATTCAGGAAAAATCTCAAGACTTGGCTGTTCCAACAAGCATTCCCTTAACTCAGCCTCCCCCCTTCTAACCTCCGCACTAACTCCTCCCTTACCCCACTCCCATCCCTGCCCCTCCCTCCCTTTCCTACTCCCATCCCCCAAGCCTCAGCCTGTCTCATTCAAGCTAACTTTATTGATAAATGCCATTAAGACAGAACTCGCCATACATGGCTCAAGGCATCTTCAATTCACCTTTGTTAATTTTTGACAAGTTCTCTTCCTCTAGCCGTAGCCTCTAGCTATGTTAGCTCCCAAGTTCCTACGATCCTGTTTATTGTAACTTTGGTTTATTCTTCTATTGTTTATGATAATGTTCTTGCCCCTTGTTCCTTGTAAACCGGTTTGATAGGATCGAGATCATGAATATCGGTATAGAAAAGAGTTAGATAAATATAAAATAAAGATAAATATCTTCTCTCCAGACCTGCCCAGCAATTTGATATCATTGAACTGACTCTCTCTGTCCCCGCTCCTCGGGGCACCCCACAATATTGATACAGTACAGCCGCCTGTGATCACGTGGATGTGACACAGGCAGTTCTCCTACACCTTCTCTCTGCTGGGCCACAGCCATGGTTCAGTTGCCTTTGTTTCCAGTCAACCTCGCCTCCCGATGGTGGGAACATGTGGGGCCCAACCCATCAGGTAGTGTCAACCCCCATCTCGGGCCAAGGGTCCATGAAACCTACAAAACCAAAAACGTATATCCAGCTGCCCTCTAACTCTTCTTCCTTCCTCCACAACATTCTCCCTACCGTCCTTCACCTGTACAAATGCTCTCTCATTATCCTCTCTTCATCTGACCCCCTGCCTCCTTCTCTTTCATCCATTCCTCTTTCAGAGCTCTCATTTGCCTCCTGTCCACCTCCTATTACAGCTTTCTCACATTTTCTTTCTGCTCTCATGTGAGTGAGGGGGTGCAGTGAATCAGGGATGGGAGATGAGTGAGGGGTCTGAAGCTGGGGGGAAAAGATCTGCAGGAACTGAGAGGGATGGAGGTGCAGGTGCAGGATGAAGGGAAGCACATGATAGTGCTACAGAAAGTGGCACTGCCCTCACTAGCTCCCCTCTCCCTTGCTGGCCTGTACTGCATGCATTTAATTTCCAGTTATTCCCCAGAGTTTTATTTTTTTTTCCCTTTGGTTTGGATAATGTAAGTCAAATGAAGCAGAGATCTCCCTCATTGTGATCAATTATATAAAAGAAGAAAAACAGCAAAATAAATAAATTCAAGTTAGGATTTTATTATCATTTAGCAGCCTTTCATGGTTCTATATGCAGTCCATAACTGCACTGTCAGTATATACTGTATGTCTACCTTTACCCTGGCGCAAGCTGTGCAGAGCCCAGGTAACAACATATCTTGTTAAAAAAAAAAAATCACTAAAATAAAGATGTACCAGATAAGGGTTAATTCCAAATGGAATTTCAGTTGGAAAGCAGAGAGAACATTTTTCCATTCATATTATTTTCTGAAGATGATTTTTCTGAGGGCATTTTTCACTTCTTGATTTCTGAAACTATAAATCATGGGGTTTAGCATGGGGGTGAGTACTGTGTACAGGAGGGCAAACATTTTATCTTGCTCCGGTGATTGCATTGAACTTGGCCTCATGTAGACACACATTATTGTCCCATAGAATAAAAGTACGACTGTGAGGTGGGAGGAACAGGTAGAGAAGGCTTTGCTTCGCCCATCAGAAGAATGGATTTTCAGGATGGCTACAATGATAAAGATGTAGGATGACAGAATTAGAAGAAATGGGATAAAAGCCATAAATATTCCTTCAGAAAGTACAAGTATTTCAAAGTTGTGAGTATCACTACAGGATAATTTTAGCAGTGCATTGGGGTCACAGAAGAAATGATTAATCTCTTTGGAGCCACAAAAAGAGAACTGAGATATGAAAACTTCTAAAGGAACTACATCCAGAGATCCAGCTATCCATGAAGCAGCCACCAGTAAGCTACAGATCCTTTTATTTATCATGAGTGGGTATCGTAAGGGGTGGCAGATTGCCACATAGCGATCATAGGCCATGGCAGCAAGAAGGAGGTATTCAGTACTTGTTAAAATTAGGAACAAGTAAAGCTGCGACATACATAAAGAGAAGGAAATTAATGTTTTCCCTTTAAAGAGACTTTGTAACAATGTTGAGAAAGTGACTGTGGTGTTACAGATATCGATGAAGGACAGGTTACTGAGGAAGAAGTACATGGGTTTGTGGAGATGATGGTCAGACCACATTAATGTTAAAAACCCAAGGTTTCCCAGAATAGAGATAAAGAAGGCTGGTAAAACTATTATATAAATAAAGATTTCCAGATGTGAATGTTTAGAAAATCCCAGAATAATGAATCCTGTGGTTGATGTCTTATTCTCCTTCTCCATTGTTTTAGTGACCATTAATCTGAACATAAAGAAAAAGGTTAAACATTGTAGTTGAAAGAATAATATATTTTTCACTAAACAGTAGTTCCAAACATGGATTTGGCTACAAGTGTTGAAAACCACTGAGTCATTTGGTTCTTCTCAAAATCATCAACACCTGCAGTTACTGCTTTTAAATAACTTATCATCCATTGCCCTCTCAGTTTTCATGTGATCCCTCCCTCCAAATCAACTAAAAAAAAGGAGCAAGAGCAGAGTTAAAATGTTCATGTAGGTAAAGACACAATTCTCAGAATCACCTTCTCAGGCAGATGAGAGATGAGGCAGTTCACAGCACAATTCATGGGCATGGAAATTTATAGAGATAGGACAGGAGAGCTCTCATCTCAGATCTTTTGAGGGATATTGATGAATGAGTAAAACACATGAGTTGAGTTATGCAAATATCACATATTTTACTGAGCTTTTCCCCTGTCCCACATCCTTTTCCTTATAAAATTCAGAATTTGGTTTCTTATTTTTTCAATTATGATAAATGTCTTGCATCCCATACATGACTCTATGTATAAAATTTGTTTGGAATACACACTAGAGATGTGCATTCATTTCAAAGAAATTGCACTTCTGAGACGAAAAAGGCCATGGCATGTTCAGTTCTTTCTGAATAGAATGAATTGAAAATGTCCTTGCATGAAAATTTCCAAACGTTTTGAGATATTTCCATTTCATGCACAACAAAAACTGAAAGTCACCCCGGAGTCCCACCTCCCACCCAGCAGAAATGTGTGGATCCAAGACTTACCTGGCTATGCTGAGCCTCTGCAGCTTCCTCAAACCCCCATTCCTCTCTATTAAAAAGAGCTGTGACAGTGGTTCTTCCTGGCCCCTACTTACCCTTCTCATGTGGTCTATAGGTCCAAAGAACCAGGGTGATGCCTACTTGTCCTCATACTCCATCCTTTAAAAATGGTATCAGAGTCCCTCAAGAGAGTGCTAAAGTGACACCAGAATGTGATAAGAAGTGTCCGGGGTGGGTGGGTGAAGACCTGCAGGAGGTTTAATTTTTAAATGTTGGTTCTAAATTGTTTAGTGGGAAGGTCCCTTCCTTTCTTTTTGGTTTTGATTTTGTGCTTTTTACTTCCTTTTGTTATTTCTGCTATGCTCTTTATTTAATTTCTAAAGACCATAATAAAAAATAAAGAAAATATACATACAAACAAAAAACAAATAACAAACACAATTATTCCCATGTACATCCATAATAGGCAATTGTTTAAAACAATATTAAAAACACCAGTATTATATTTCCTATCCTTTCTAATCTGAAACCATAGAAAAACAATTGTTTTGGTTTTGCAGTTTAGTGCTCTCTAGAATGCTAAAATGATTTAGCATGCACTGTATCACTAAATCCAAATCATAAAAATCATGAATCCTATGAAAACAAAAAACACCTCCCCTCTAGATTTGACAGGGACATTGCATGGGTGTGTTTGAAAATGTGACGCTGTGCACTATTTCTTAATAGCATCCAACTCATGCCTTTAGGAATCCCAGTTACAGGTTTGTGTGCTAGAGAACCCCCATGAGTAATTTTATCTAGGTTATTTATGGGAAAATTTTAAGACATTCCTTTTTAGGGGGCTCTGTCACTGGTTGAATGGAAGCTGCACACTTTATAAACTACAGCATATTCCTGCTCCAAATGTATACCTGTGTTTCCAAAGGAAGATTATTTATTATTTATTTATTTATTTATTTATTTATTTAAAGGTTTTTTTTAATACCGACATTCGTAGGCACATCATATTGGTTTAGATGGAACAAGAAAAGGCAACGTGTGAGATTTACAATGAACTGCTTTCATAATAACAATAACCCAGAAAGAAGTAAATAATAAATTGAACTGTGTATACAATACAAAGATATATTAAAATATTTACAACGCAGTAGGAGGAGGGGTGGTATCGGGTGGAAAATAATACAGACTGGATTCAGGATAATAGAGGTTTCTAAAGGGGAGGTAATTGTAATTGGGGAAAGACAGGAGGGGGGGAGCTACAAATAGCGTACCCTTTCTCTACCCATTTTGCAAACATGCATGTGCATATTTTAGACACGTAAAAAATGAAATAATGATGGGGGGAGGAGTCAAGATGGCGTCATGAGAGGGTGCATGCTCCTACCTGTGCCGGCGTTTTCCACAAGCAAATTTTTTTCCTTCTTTGTTACAATGCCTCCAAAGAGGAAAGGGAGACCACGGAACTACCCCTCTGCTCCTGCGGTCACCTCCGGGCAGAGAATGATAGAGCAGTGCACCTCAAGGCCAACAAATGTGGAGCTAGGAGGTCCGGCTGTCGGGACACAGGAAGGAGACCGTGTCCCGACCTCGGAAGAGGTTACCCTAAGCCCCTTAGACGAACGGCTTCCACCGGCAGTGAGAGGAACCTCAAAGCCGCGGCTTGAAGGGACGACCGAAGGGGTCGGATTTCTCCAGCCTGAGGGGACGACAGAGAGGAGGACCCTCTCACTAAATGCCCTGGACAACGGAGAGATTGGCGAAGGAGAATTAGATCAAGAAGGAGGAGGTGACCAGAGCAGTGGAGGTGAGAGGAACGCACAAAGCCCTCCTTTATTACCCGACGCCATTCTTAATATTATTAAGCCGGAGGTTGTAACGCTAGATGCAATCTGGCAAGTGACATCTGCTCTAGTAAAAGCTTTAGTTGACTGTTCTGGCAAAATAACATCAATGTCTCAACAAGTAGACAAGCTAAGTAGTTGCTTTTCAGAATATAAACAAGAAACAACTGGGATAGTAAAAAACTTGGATATGGAAATAAAACAGGTTAAACAAGTTCAAGCAACATTAATTCAAGACTGTGGAAATATAAATAGAAGACTTGAATTTGTTGAGAATAATTTGAGGCATTTAAACTTGCGGGTTTTAAATTTCCCCAGGGTGATGGTAGAATTGCCCAGAATGACTTTGAAACGCTATCTTTTAGAAGCTTTAGAAATTTCCTCTGACCAGGTCCCACCTCTGGATAAAGTATATTTCCTCCCGGTTCGTACTACCCAGCAAGTGCAAGTGCCATCAAATGCTTTAGAGAATTTGACAACATTCTTGGAAACTTCTACATTTGAGATAGTTGAAAGATCAACTTTGTTAATATCTTTCTTTAACGAGTTGGATATGGCGAAGATAATGCGTGCTTATTTTTAAAAAATCCAAGTCGTATTCATGGGTGGAAATGTAAGGATCTACCCCGATCTGACTAAAGTGACTCAGGCAAAGAGAAAAAATTTCCTGACATTGAAAAATGAAGCGCTAGCAGTGGGGGCAACCTTCCTTTTGCGGTTCCCCTGCAAATGCGTGATAAAACATGGAGGGAATAATTATATTTTCTATCAACCCGAACAGCTAAAGAATTTTATAGAAGCAAAGAAAACACCATCAGTAATAGGCAATATATAGTCTTTATAATGTGTATTTGGCCTAGCATGACGTTTTTCCTTATGAGAATTCATCCCTTTCTTTTTGTATTTCCTTTTGTCTCCTTTAATTTGCAGTTACTCCTCCCCAACAGGAGATAGGGGTCTAAAGGGTTTGATATAATTATAATGTGATTTTCTGAATATAGAAGATTGTGATGTTATTTCTGGAATTGTAATTTCCTTAATTTGTCAAACCATATTACTTACTCAAAGTGGATACTTTGTAAGTTTGTTAAAAATTCAATAAAGAAATAATTTAAAAAAAATGAATAATAACCGTGATTTATATGAGGAGGCAGATATCATATAAATTATGCACATATACTGTTCTGAAAATACTTATTTGTGTGGGCACTTGGAATCACCAGTTCACTGATAACTCCACCAATTCACCTAGACACTCTAGCACTCTCCCCTGAACCCCCACCAGATCCCCAAAACCTCCCCCCAAACTTCTGTCACTCAGCAGACATAAAAGTATTCAAAAAAGTTTGGTAATTTATTTGTGGACATTTTAAAAAATAGCAACTAGAGCATGCACTTCTGAATCCTGCCCAGCAGTGCCCTGGTCTGCCCTTTGTTTTCCTGATGAAACCAAAACTATGTGCTTCCTCCTCACATTTAGAAAATAGGATGTACTTGCACATGTGCTACTTACCGACTGTGCACATATGCTATTTTCTTTCAAGCTTGGAAACCCTGAGAAAATATATCATATAATCTATTTATCTTATAATCTATTTCACCATCTGCTACAGCAAACTGCATGTTTCATTTCAACTTCATCAAAACACAGAGCAAAGTATCCATGCATAGCAGAAACTTGCTTTCTGTTATAATGAACAATGATTTGGAAACCATGTTCCTAGATTGTGGCTATAGTAATGGTTCAAGAACAAGAACAATAAAGTCTTACTTTTCATGTGCAGTATATATTGTAATTCATTGTGTACATAGCTTATGCATTTTCATTGCTAGCTCATGGTGTGTTAAGTATTTCTAAGCTAAGAGAACTCACAATCTCTGTTTGTCCTAAAAGGATTAGTAATTCATTCTGTCTTTCTGATCTGAGATCAGCATGCCTATAGATGCATCATCAGTATAGATTATGTTTATTACTACATCTTATGAGGTCTGCATGTTGCATATAAGAAAAGGAGATCAAAAGAAATGTCATGCTGGGTCAGAATATGGGTCCATCGAGACAATCATCCTGTCTCTGACAGTGACCAATCCGTGTCTCTAGGAAATACCAGGCAGATCACAAAGAGCAGATCCATTTCCTGTTGCCCACTCCCAAGGATAAAAGATGGTCTTCCCCATATCTGCCTGGCTAATAATTGTTCATGGACTTTTCTTCCAGGAAATTATCCAAACTATTTTTAAACTTAGGTATGTTCAATAGCATTGTCACTTCCTCTGACAACAAATTCTGCAGCTTAGTTTTATGTTGAGTGAAAAAAAATGCTTTGCTAGTTTCTCATAAATCATCTACCTCTTAATCTCATAGCATTTTTCCAAGTCCTTGTACTATCTGAAACAGTAGATAACTATTCCCTATAATGCATGACATATTCACCATCAATAAGACTAACATATGATAGTTTATTTTGCAAAAAAATCATTCTTACTTCATGAGCATCATAGCTAAATTAAATCCAAGTGTGCAACTTGAATGCAATAACTAATTCTAGAAAGTAAGTTTGAATTGACTTACAGGGTGCAATTGTAGCACAGACAGTTGTTTATCCTCAAACGGATTTTGAATCAGCCTGGTAATAAAGATTGGTAAAGCTTCTGGGATCTGTTTGTTGGAGACAAGATAAATTGCACAAGACCTCAAAGAATAATAAAGTATACTCCTGAGTTTTAATTAACATTGTCTTATTCATTCTGTTCATGAGTAAGTTTCATTTCAAAGACCATGATTAGAAGTTGTGTTGACCTTGGGTGTTTGATATAGTGAAAGCTCAAGCAGCAGTATAAATGTCCAGCTCCTTGCCCTGGCACTGCTCAGGTAAGGGGAGGGGAGGGATGAAACACTATGCCTACCTGTGGGTATCAATGGAATGCAAAGCTGGCCTTCACGCTCCCAATAGCTCATAATTTATATATGAAAAAAATATAATAGGGATGGGCATTTGGGAGAAACATAATAGGAAATAAGATACAATTTTCTATTTCATTTTATTCTCAAAGCGAAACAATTGAAAGTACAATGAAATTTTATTGGTTTTCATGTGATCCATCAAGTGTATACATGAGCCTGACACTGGGACTGGGTCCTGGGCCAAGGCATGAGGCTGAGGACTCAACTAGGCATGGGTCATGGACTGACACAGTAGCCTTGGCCTAGGCCCGAGTGTGGTGGTGGGGCCTCAGCTGAGATCCCAAAAATTGTCCAAAATTACCTCCTCCATTGGGGATCCAGCATCGCTGCCAAGGCCCAGGCCCAATGCAGGGCTTGGTCTGGAGGCAAGTTCACAAAGCTTCGGAGGTCTTCCTTTTTCTATCTTTTTTCTTCTGATTTTGCTATTGAAATGACATCATCTGCTCTGGAGGCACTGGGGTAAATTAACTCTGACAAATCCTTCCAGAAGAGGGCAACATTTTCATGTGTTGGGCCTGGGATTGGGCCAAGGTCCTGAGGTCAGGTCTAGACCCCAGCAATGGGCCTGGGCTAGGCCCAGGTCCAGACATCTGGACCTTATATATGGATCTGGACGAAACATCAAGCCTCGGTCCAGGCCAAGTCTTAGCATCAGTACCCATTCTCTGGATATGGCTCTGGCATTAGGCTTAGGACCGGGCTAAGGTTTAGGCACCAGGACCCAGACTCTGGGACAGGCTCCAGCATTGGGTTGGGTTTGGGCTGAGGCCTAGACATTGGGACATGGTCTTTGGATTGAGCCTTCGTATCAGGCCTGGATCTAGGCTGAAGTTGATGTCCCAATGTCAGGACCAGTCCATGAAGATTAGGTCTTCCTAGGGCCTAGAGGAGGTCATGGTAATCTACAGAGGCTTAGGTCTCCGCAAGCATGAGAACTTGGCCTAGGCCTAGGCTTTGTCATCCGATCCCTCCTGCAACAGTAAGTAGGGGCAAAGGAGGTTCCTTGCACTGACATTTTTTTGGGTGGGAGGTATGAATGGTAGAGGAAGGAGGCCTTGGGAGACCCTATTTATTTATTTGTTCCATTTTTTAAATTTTAATATATATTCCTTTTTTTCAATACTAAATAAATGAAATAATCATTAAATAAAATGTAATTAGTGGGGAATCCCCCCCCCTCCCAAAAAAAAAAAAAAGCAAAGCAAAAAATGAAATGACATTTTTTTTCAATCTTCCCACCCCTATAATAAAAATAAAATGACTATCGAAACAAATAATTTGATCAGCAGGATTGGCACACCTTCCATGATGCCCTGTGCCCTGTGTCTGGTGCACCATATCTCTGGGTTCATCAGTTGCATGGTTTGCTGAGCTCAAGTATGCCATCCAAGGCACTCTGAGTGAGCGGCACTAGTGGAAGGGCACCATAGTGCTGCCAGTATTGTCTGCTATCTCTGTCATCAGATACAGAGCAGCCCCGTTGGAATTGCACGCAGGGCCTTAAAATGTGGAGGAGTGTTTTGGCATCTATAATCACCTGAAGAGATGCCTTGAGAAGGATGAAGAGTACTACAGTCCCACAGTTTAAGTAAGAGGAGAAGCACTGTGGCCCATAAGAACATAAGAATATGCCATACTGGGTCAGACCAAGGGTCCATCAAGCCCAGCATCCTGTTTCCAACAGTGGCCAATCCAGACCATAAGAACCTGGCAAGTACCCCAAAACTAAGTCTATTCCATGTTACCGTTGCTAATGGCAGTAGCTATTCTCTAGGTGAAGTTAATAGCAGGTAATGGACTTCTCCTCCAGAACTTATCCAATCCTTTTTTAAACACAGCTATACTAACTGCACTAACCACATCCTCTGGCAACAAATTCCAGAGTTTAATTGTGCATTGAGTAAAACATAACTTTCTCCAATTAGTTTTAAATGTGCCATATGCTAACTTCATGGAGTGCCCCCTAGTCTTTCTATTATCTGAAAGAGTAAATAACTGATTCACATCTACCCGTTCTAGACCTCTCATGATTTTAAACACCTCTATCATGTCCCCCCTCAGCTGTCTCTTCTCCAAGCTGAAAAGTCCTAACTTCTTTAGTCTTTCCTCATAGGGGAGCTGTTCCATTCCCCTTATCATTTTGGTAGCCCTTCTCTGTACCTTCTCCATCACAATTTTATAGGGATGTGAATCGTTTTTTGACGATTTAAAATATCGTCCGATATATTTTAAATCGTCAAAAAATCGTTAGGGCCACGATACAATACCAATTCCCCCGATTTATCGTTAAAAAATCGTAAATTGGGGGAAGGGGGAGGGCAGGAAAACCGGCACACTAAAACCCCCTAAAACCCACCCCCGACCCTTTAAATTAAATCCCCCACCCTCCCGAACCCCCCCCCCAATGCTTTAAATTACCTGGGGATCCGGCGGTGGTCCAGAACGGCGGCGGTCCGGAACGGCCCCCTCAATAGAATCGTGTTGTCTTCAGCCGGCGCCATTTTTCAAAATGGCCGCCGCAAAATGGCGGCGGCCATAGACAAAAATGATTCGATGGAGGAGGTCGTTCCGGACCCCCGCTGGACTTTTGGCAAGTCTTGTGGGGGTCAGGAGGCCCCTCCAAGCTGGCCAAAAGTTTCCTGGGAGTCCAGTGGGGTTCCGGGAGCGATTTCTTGCCGCAAATCGTTTTCGTACGGAAAATGGCGCCGGCAGGAGATCGAGTGCAGGAGGGCATTCAGCGGCGGTCCGGACCCCCCGCTGAACGACCTCCTGCAGTCGATCTCCTGCCGGCGCCATTTTCCGTACGAAAACGATTCGCGGCAAGAAATCGCTCCCGGAACCCCGCTGGACTCCCAGGAAACTTTTGGCCAGCTTGGGGGGCCTCCTGACCCCCACATGACTTGCCAAAAGTCCAGCGGGGGTCCGGAACGACCTCCTCCGTCGAATCGTTTTTGTCTATGGCCGCCGCCATTTTGCGGCGGCCATTTTGAAAAATGGCGCCGGCTGAAGACAACACGATTCTATTGAGGGGGCCGTTCCGGACCGCCGCCGTTCTGGACCACCGCCGGATCCCCAGGTAATTTAAAGCATTTGGCGGGGGGTTCGGGAGGGTGGGGGATTTAATTTAAAGGGTCGGGGTGGGTTTTAGGGGGGTTTAGTGTGCCGGCTCACGATTTTAACGATTTTTCACGATAGTTTACACACCCAAACGGCAACAATACGATTCCCTCCCCCTCCCAGCCGAAATCGATCGTTAAGACGATCGAGGACACGATTCACATCTCTACAATTTTATCTTTTTTGAGATGTGACCAGAATTGTACACAGTATTCAAGGTGCGATCTCACCATGAAGAGATACAGAGGCATTATGACATTTTCTGTTTTGTTCACCATTCCCTTTCTAATAATTTCCAACATTCTGTTTGCTTTTTTGACTGCCGCAGCACACTGAACCGACAATTTCAATGTGTTACCCCCTATGACGCCTAGATCTCTTTCTTGGGTTGTAGCACCTAATATGGAACCCAACATTGTATAATTATAGCATGGGTTATTTTTCCCTATATGCATCACCTTGCACTTATCCACATTAAATTTCATCTGCCATTTGGATGCCCTACTTTCCAGTCTCACAAGGTCTTCCTGCAATTCATCACAATCTGCTTGTGATTTAACTACTCTGAACAATTTTGTGTCATCTGCAAATCTAATTATCTCACTCGTCGTATTTCTTTCCAGATCATGTATAAATATATTAAAAAGTAAGGGTCCCATAAGAATTGCTCGCACGGAAGTGCAGGGGAAAATTATTCATTTTCATTGTTGGTTCATTTTTGAGATTTTTTTCCCATGAATATTGGTTTATGGAGTATTTGATTAATTTTATTCATGAGAAGAAAATGAATCAATCAAACCCCAAAAAGGCCAAAAAGGTAAAATTAGGCATCCCGGGGCCTCCCGTCCACCTACCAGAAAAATGACAGGGGCCAAGATCCCCCCAGTCCCTCCATACCCAGTCCAGTAGGGATCCGCTGAAGAGGCCAAGGCCTAGGCCGAGGCCTCAGCATTGCATAGGCTGAGGAAGCTTTATGTCACCATGACCTCAGCCTGGGCCTAGACCAGAGCCCAGACCCATGGCAGACCAGGCCTGATGCTGCAACCAGGCCTGGAGAATGGGTCCCAATACCTGACCTCAGCCTAGGTTGGAGCCCAGACCCAGACCCGCCACCATGACTCAGCCCAGTGGCCAGGTCCTGAAGCTGGTGCCTCGGTTCAGATCCACGCCTGACATCGTGACCTGGCCCAGAGGCCAGGTCTTGATACCAGGGCCTTGGTCAGACCAAGGCCTGATGCCAGGTCCAGGCCTGGAAGCTGGGTCCTGCCACATGAGCCTCAGCATTGGCCCAAGACCAGGCCTGGAGGCCATGTCTCACAGCCTCTCCCATGTCATCTTCTGATGTTGTTGCTGGAGTTGGCCCAGAGATAATTAACCCCAGCACATTCATCCTAGTGGACAGCACTATATAATGTCAGACTGGGCCTAGGCAGAGACTGTGATATCACGCTGAGGCATAAGTCGTGGCCCCTACTTTTGGCTTTGATCCATGCCCTACGCGAGGACCTGGCTTTGGGCGTAGACTTAGTCAGGGTGTCAGTGTAGTGCTAGGGAAAAGGCCTCCACCCATGCTTTGGACATCTTCCCATGTCTTAGGCAAGGCCCCTGCTTTGGGCCTAGGATTTGGCTCAATGCTTTCTTTTCTAACAGTTGCAACAAATAAAGTTTGTTTAATTCGGGGGGGGGGGGGGGGGACGACTCCCGATTCATTCCAAGGCCCCCAAATGAAATGAATTGCCATAATTTTTTGCTTTTTGAAATTCACTTGAAATGAATGCATATCTCTAATAGGATCATCTTCAGGATTATACACGTTGACAGTGGATTCAAGCTAAGTGTACATCTAGTGCCTTATCTTGAGTTATAGCTCCGGACGCAGAATAGCATTTCTTGCGACCTATGATTAGTCAAGCCCTGAGCTATATTGGCTTCATATATAAGCCAATTGCTGTAAAATGGGAACTCTGTGACTGATTTATTTATTTAGGGTTTTTATATACCGCCTTTCTTGATATATATATATCAAATCAAGTCGGTTTCCATATAACACAACTGTTGCCAGGGCGTTACATTGAACAATAAACATAGTATTGAACTGACGCCAGTGGCGTTACATTGAACAATAAACATAGTATTGAACAGGGAACGTGTATCTTTACATTAAACAGTCAACAGAATATTGAACAAAAAATGCAAATCAATTAATATTAAGTAATAATTGTGAAATAAAATATATAAAATATAGAATAGACGACAAAAAATGTTTTGATTAATAACTTAAATAAATGGTGCGAGTACTGCAGAATAGTTGATAAGATTGAGTTGTACAGGTAGAGTATACAGGAGACCGTGTTCCATGTTAAAGGACATAACCATGGGAAGGGGATCAAGAGAGGATCTTTCATATCAGGTGTGCAATAAGGTCGTGAGGGTCCTGAGGGTATGAGGTTGGTGGTGGACTTTGTATTGCGCTATTTTTGATAGCTTGAACTGTCTACCTGTAGCTTTAGGCTGTGCCTTAATGCTTCAGAGCAACTTGTGATTTATAGGATTTCTAGAGCTGTTGCTCTCCATGTTCAAGACCCAGCTGGAGTCCCATCACACCAAGCTAAATTGCTAAATCCAGACCTTCTATGGGCTAACACCTTGTTGAAAGTGCATCAACCATTACATCAACTGCAATCATCTTAGTGTGTGTTGCTCGACATACCCTCAGTCAGATATGCTAGCTTATCTTCTCTAAGAGAAATCAGCTTTTTCTGTGGCAGCTTTTTCTGTAGAACTCCTTACTGGCCAATTTAAGATTAAATCTCCATAGTAAAACTTTTAGACGTGATCTTAAGGCTTTTCTTTTACATCAGGCTTCTCAAGTCTAATAATCAGCCGACTATATTTCCATCTAACTGGTGATGATATTTTTGATGGTATAGTATGCTCCCTGTTGAGAGGATGTACTTATGTATATAGGTTTTTTAGTTTTATGTGTCCGCTTTATTATTTTATGTATGTTTTATTGTAATTTGCTTCAGCCTTTTGTGTGAAACAATTAATACATTTTATTAAATGAAATGAAATGAAATGCCTCTATCTCACCCACATGTGTCGGCTAGGACAGCAACCAAGGGGGAGGCCAAGCTATAGACATTGTGTCGACAGTCCTACACAAACTCTCTGGTGACACATGACTCTTTTAGACTCACTATCAGTCAGAAAACATGAGGCCAGATACATGTATTTGGTGTTTTCTTTACTTTGACTACAATTTTTCAAGTACAGTTCACTGCTTTATTGTCAAGATAAAGCCAAAGTAGGCATATGTGTTTTCTGTTACACACTGACTCAGACAGAGGAGCAGTGAGTGAAAGAAAGGTGATATTGAGGATAGCATGTGCAAACATTCTACCTGCCTCCCTTCAATGGAAGGGGAAGGAGTAGTAGAGGCGTAATAGGCAAAGTAGCTGTTGCACCCATCAGTCACAGACGGCTGTGACCTCTCATGCTCACCTCTTTTTTTCCTGCACTGTCAATCATTAGAAGAGTGGCTACCTCCGCCACTCGCCGACCTCCCCGGCATTCCCGGGACGATCTGGGTGCTACCATCTTACTTCTGGAATCACCTTTTGTTTACGTCACAGTGGGAACCTTGAGGGCTTCCCCTCCCGATGACATCAACCCGCTGGTATACTTAAGTCGACTGGCCACTGTTAAGACGAGCTAGAAAGGAGTTCTCTCATTGTTAAATCCGCTCCACTTTGGGATCGTCTGTTCCAGTTCTACTCATGGCATTGGGACGCTCTGGGTACCCGCTCCACGGGGGCCCTTCCGGGTCTCGGCTATCTGCTCCTTGGAGGGCCTTTCTGCCTTGGACTTCGCCTAACCCAAACCTTGGGTTCAGCTCCTGGAACTTCCTTCTGTGAGTACATTCTTCAGTTTCCTACTTTGTCTACATTGCTGGGATTCCACGGTGTACCCCATACCTTGGGCCACTACCGTTCGTCAGCATATCTCTTCCGTCTATCCTGATCTACAGGGTATTGTACCATGTCACAAGATCGTCTACCTGGTTCCTGTATCTTCAGACCTCTGCTACTTCATCTACTGACCAGCTATCCTCGGCTTCCCCCACACTGCCGCTACCAGATCTGCACTCAGAGGTATCTCTACCAGCTTACAGGAATCTCCTGGTCTACCCCGTGCTGCAGGCAACTACCGAACCTTCACATCTACAGTACTACCTTGAGTATTTCCTGCTCAAGAACTGTCTTATTGCATTTCCCACTCCTCAGGTTATACATTATCTTTTCTCCCTAATAAAAGATCTTTACAGTTGTGTCCTACGTCGCTGAGACCATGCCCTCCAATGGTGAGGCCCACATGGCTCCTCCCTGAGGGCGGAGACATTGCTCATCTTGGCCCAGGGTTCACTATTTCCAACAAAGTCATAACAATAGCATTCTATGAAACTTTGCCAAAGCTTGTTGCCACTCAGCATGGTGTCCTTGGCTTGTGTGGGTGCACATGGAGGATCCGGGGGTAGTCTGGAAGTATTTCCATTGGTATCCCATGGTTTAGAGTGAGATTATAGAATGCACAGCAAAGCAGCACTATATCTAAGAACATAAGAAAATGCCATACTGGGTCAGACCAAGAGTCCATCAAGCTCAGCATCCTGTTTCCAACAGTGGCCAATCCAGGCCATAAGAACCTGGCAAGTACCCAAAACTAAGTCTATTCCATGTTACCATTGCTAATGTCAGTGGCTATTCTCTAAGTGAACTTAATAGCAGGCAATACGGCCCTCGTGCAGGACGTCGCTCCCGGACCCCCGCTGGACTTTTGGCAAATCTTGTGGAGGTCGGGAGGCCCTCCCCAAGCTGGCCAAAGTCCCTGGGGGTCTAGCGGGGGTCCAGGGGCGATCTCCTGCACGCGTGACGTCGGGAGCCAGGAACCAAAATGGCGCCGGTGCTACCTTTGCCCTGTCACATGATAAGGGCAAAGGGCCACCGGCGCCATTTCTCTTAACGCAGTCGTGGTTAGAGAGAGGGAGATCGCGCCGGGACCCCCCCACTGGACCCCAGGTAATTTAAAACATTTGGGGGGGGTTTGGGAGGTGGGGGATTTGTTTTAAAGGTTCGGGGTGGGTTTTAGGGTTTTTTTGGTGTGCCGGTTTTCCCGCCCTCCCCTGATTTATGATTTTTAACGATATTTAAAAAAAGAAAAACACGATGATCAGATTTCCCTCCCCCCCCAGTCAAAATCGATCGTTAAGACGATCGATCACACGATTCACACCCCTACTTTATTTTGCTATTAGAGAACTTGGAAGCCCAAAGTGGTAAAACCAAGAAATGACAATACTTGCACCATAAGGAGGCAAATAACCCAAAGGCTACACAAAGCTATATTAAGATAATCCAATGGAAAGGTATCCATGCATGCAATGGGATAAAGCAAGGACTGCCTCAGCCTGCCCTAAATTAAAAGGATTTTTAAACAACTCAGGATAGCTGAAAATCAGAAACTATCAAAATACAAAAGGATCCAGCTATGTAAAGAACTCAATGTAAACTTACTTTGCAACCGTCATACATAGCCTCAGTAGTATATTGGCTTATAGTGTCAAGCCCTTGCAACTCTGGGCTTGAATAATCATAGGTTGCTGTAAGGATTTAGGAAACAAACACTGTGTCAAAACTACAAATGTTTGCTCTTGACGTTTTCCACCAGCCAGGGGAGTAATGTCTTACTACCTGAAGTGCACGCTCCGTTTTCCACCAGCCAGGGGAGTAATGTCTTACTACCTGAAGTGCACGCTCCACACAGAATTATACCAGCAAATCACCTCCCTGAAGTTCCCTGAGGAAGGAGTCTGACACTCCGAAACACTGCCGTGGGAGCGTGCACTTCAGGTAGTAAGACATTACTCCCCTGGCTGGTGGAAAACGGAGCGTGCACTTCAGGTAGTAAGACATTACTCCCCTGGCTGGTGGAAAACGTCAAGAGCAAACATTTGTAGTTTTGACACAGTGTTTGTTTCCTAAATCCTTACAGCAACCTATGATTATTCAAGCCCAGAGTTGCAAGGGCTTGACACTATAAGCCAATATACTACTGAGGCTATGTATGACGGTTGCAAAGTAAGTTTACATTGAGTTCTTTACATAGCTGGATCCTTTTGTATCTAAATTAAAAGGAAACAGCTGGTAATAACAATGTCTTCAGTTCTTCCATAGTTTTGAGTTTTTAGTCACATCTTTGAAAATGGAATTATCACTTAATGACAAATATATAAAAGACTGGCATATGATGACAATGGGTGGGGAATTTTACAAGAAAATATCAGTTGATAAATCTCCAAGTTTGGTGCCTCACAAAAATGTTTTATGTTTTCATAAGTTATGTGTAATTGTGCATTCATGTTTCCAATAATATTCATTTATTCCAGAACATTGGTGAGGCATTTTCTGAGCAAAACCCAAAACAATCAGAGGATAATATTCAGTCACTGGCTGGATTGCAAAGTTAATCTGATAAACTTGAATTTTGGAGCAATATTCAGGCGTGGAGTGGCACAATTGAATATAGCCATTATCTTAAAGATATTAAGGTGGACTTATTAAAATCCACTGCTAATTCCTGGGATAGGAAACATGGAATCCATTGACCTTTTGGGATCCTATCAGGCAATACTCCCTCCAAGGAGTAAATAGCTTTGTGCAAATATTTTTTCCTGTGAGGAACAGTTTTTTAAAACCAACAATTTTTGAGTGAAAGTATTAGCATTGCATTTCTGTATATAGCCTGAAGAAAATATTATGTGAATAACCATGTAAAACCCGTGAATGATGCTCTAAAATATATGAGCAATATGTTCATGCACTCAGCTTAGAGGGAACTATGCTGCCAGGTACTTGTGACCTGGATTGGCCACTGGTAGAAACAAGATATAGGGCTTGATGGAACTTAGGTCTGATCCAGTATGGCAAATCATATGTTCTTATATTTAGGATAGCTGGATACGTTTTCTGACTAATTCTGAATATCAGATAACTTAGACCTGTTTATCACAAAATGCACTACCTTAACACTTCACATAGATATTACTGCAGAGTACAATAACTTTTTCACACTTTGCAGTAAGTGTCACAATTCCTACTGAGAGAGAGAGAGAGAGAGAGAGAGAGAGAGAGAGAGAGAGAGAGAGAGAGAGAGAGAGAGAGAGAGAGAGAGAGAGAGAGAGAGAGAGAGAGAGAGAGAGAGAGCACCTAGCTATAAGGCCTTAGAGTAGGTAGGTATTTATACCTCTATAAGAGGCCCACCTATACCTCGAGGTGAGGTTTAGGTAGTAGTGTAGGGGTTAGGGGCCACTTTGACATTCAGAGTGAGATATATGAACAAAACAGTTCACTCTTGTGAAGATTTGATGGTCCTTCGGAGTGAGGAAACTCACCCAAAGATGAGATTTGTACAATGTCTCTCAACTCAACTAACAAAGTGTGATAAGGCCATATTGCATAGCTTAACACAAAATTAAAAAGGTGTAGTTATTTCCTGTGTTAAAATTGTGCGATATGGCTTAGCAAATTGGGAAGCCAGCCCACTTGGCCAGAAATCCCGCCCCAAACTTCTCCCATTTTACAAATTTGCATCACACCATGCATTATGGCATTTTTGCATGCATTAAAGGCATTTTTTTGCATGTGAAAATGCCATAAAGCACTTTGATAAATGACCCCCTTATCAAGATAACTCCTCCTGGAAATGCCCTTTCAATGTCCTATGTAGCAGCGATGAAGACGCATCAGACAGCTTTCATGGCAGGCAGGAAAAAGGAAGGGCTGAGCACACCTCAGAGCCCTCTTTTATTGTACATTCATACAAAGGCAGATGATGTGTCATCACATGATTGGCTACTTTCCCCATAGCAACAGACGAGTCTCTACACTATTGGCTTGGCTCAGGGGGTGTGCACGGATCATTTCATTGGCTGCTGAATTCTATACCTCCTGTCTTTGTCCTGCCTCTGACTAGGGAAAACCCAGCCCTTCTTTCAGGCTATCAGGGTTAATTATAAGCCAGAGAAATACATGAAGTCAGGTATCCTCTCCTAGGCAGAGACTTAAGCACAAGTGATGCTTTTATTCAGGCAAAGGTCAGGGAGAAGGGAAGTTAGTGTTTAACCCTGGTGAAATGGCTTGCTGGCAAAGCTTATAATTCCCACAGTCCTATTTTTATCCATAAGAACATAAGAAATTGCCATGCTGGGTGAGACCAATGGTCCATCAAGCCCAGCATCCTGTTTCCAACAGAGGCCAAACCAGGCCAAAGGAACCTGATAAGTACCCAAACACCAAGATGATCCCATGCTACTGATGCTAGTAGTAGCATTCCCTATGTCAACTTGATTAATAGCAGTTAAGGACTTCTCCAAGAAATTATCCAAACCTTTTTTGAACCCATCTACACA
Source organism: Rhinatrema bivittatum (assembly GCF_901001135.1). NCBI lineage: Eukaryota > Metazoa > Chordata > Amphibia > Gymnophiona > Rhinatrematidae > Rhinatrema > Rhinatrema bivittatum. Next base: position 42,064,649 of record NC_042630.1, on the reverse strand, counting down.
AACTACATTAACCACATCCTCTGGCAACAAATTCCATAGCTTAATTGTGCATTGAGTGAAAAAGAATTTTTTCCAATTAGTCTTAAATGTGCTACTTACTAACTTCATGGAGTACCCCCTAGTCCTTCTATTATCCAAAAGTGTAAATAACTGATTCACATCTACTCATTCAAGACCTCTCATGATTTTAAAGACCTCTATCATATCCCCCCTCAGCCATCTCTTCTCCAAGCTGAACAGCCCTAACCTCTTCAGCCTTTCCTTATAGGGGAGCTGTTCCATCCACTTTATCATTTTGGTTGCCCTTCTCTTACCTTCTCCATTGCAACTATATATTTTTTGAGATGCGGCGACCAGAATTGTACACAGTATTCAAGGTGCGGTCTCACCATGGAGCGATATAGAGGCATTATGACATTTTCTGTTTTATTAACCATTCCCTTCCTAATAATTCCTACATTTTTGCCAGATAATGAGATATCCGGGTAATAGATGGATAACTGCCCAAAAAAGTAAAATGTCAGCATTTAGTTGGATAACGTGCATGTTTTTCAGCTAAATGCCTCTGAATATGGTGTCTTGTATATTTTTCTGTGCTATTATTTTTTTTATCCAATGATGCACTAATACGCTAATAACATAATGATCTGTTGGTTATACATCCAATGTATTATTTCTTATCATTGCCCTATATTTTTCATTCCACTATAAATATAGTTATTTCTGGCGGTACTGCTGGCGATAATGTATAAAAAATTATTGCCCACAGTGCTACCGGGCCCTACATTTTTTAAACCCTGCCCAAACCCCTCCCCTTTCCCTCATTTAAATTATAAAGTTGCGATGGCAGACACGGTAGTTATTGCATGCATTAGGGCATTATTGCATGAGATAACAGCCCATTGCATTTTGAAAAATCACCCTCATTTTAACAAACTAAGGGGGTCATTTTCTTTTTTTTTTTTCTTTTTCTTTTGTATTTATGCAATTTTTACAGTAATTCAAGAACTTAAATCTTGTACAGAAAAAAGGTAACCGTACAATTATACAAGCTGTATTGAAATACAATTTTTTTTTCATAATTGAACCTTAACCCACAAAACTCCTTTTACGGTTCCTCTTGAGATCCACAAAATGGAGGGGGAGGATCATCCAAACCCAAAGGAAAAATAGTATTAACTAAATGAAGTATTACCAGATAAATGCAGTGCTAGTACATTTTCAAGGAGGACTTAGAGCCTCTTCGTGAGGTGTTTCAGCTGTTACCAGGGACTTTCCCACTAAGAATTGGGTTAACTGGGGTGGATCAAAGAAAACATATGTATTTTGTGAGTGTTTTACCACGCACTTGCAAGGGTATTTAAGGAAATATCTTGCCCCAATTAACAAAACCTGCGGTCTCAGGAGTAAAAAAAGCTTTTCTCCTCCTCCTTTTCTCCTCCTTTGTGTTTCACGAGAAAGATCAGGGAAAGCTCTGACCATAAGCCCCAAAAATCTATACTTCTATGCTTTATACTTAATTTCAGAATCTTTTCCCTGTCTATCTCTGAGGAAAAAGTCACAATTAGGGTTGCAGGAACAGCCATCTCCGTATCTGATGTTTCTAGGAGTGCAGTTATGTTCAAAAGTTGATCAACAATAGGTGCCATATTCTCAGCTTCTCCTTCTTGGTTTACTGCATCTTTTTTCAGCAAATAAAATATCTTTACAACCGGTGGTACTTGTTCCTCTGGAATTTTCAGTATTTCCATCATATTTTTATTTAAAACTTCCTTAGGTGATCTCATAGGTAGTTGAGAAAAGTTTATGTATCTTAAATTCCGACTCTTTGCATAATTTTCCAAATTTTCTATCTTTGAAACAATGATCTTATTGTCTCTCATCAACATTAATTGTGTTTGTTGAATTGTTTTTATCTCAGTTCGAATAGTTGCAGTTTGTTGGTCCCACTCCACATTTGCCTTTTCAAGCACTTCCAATTTCTTTTCATGCCCTTTTATTTGTTCTGTTACAGGCATAAGTTGTTGTAAAACATTAGTTCTCATCTCATTTATGGCTTCCCACAAAGTCTCAAAAGAAAACACATGCGGTCTTACCAAGGATGGTATCTCTATTGCGGGAATAGTAGCAGTCGCAGCTGTAACTTCTCCTCTCGTGGCACCATTTTCTTCACCGCCTTGCCCCAGCACTTCTATGGGGCTAGAAGCTGCCGTCGGGGCTTCGCCCGGCCTCGCTGGAGAAATTTCCTGCACGCTTTGGTTGGAAATTCCTTCCCCTGGGTAGAATGCCTCTCTCCTGGCAGCTGGATTAATAGGTGGAGTCCTCTCACCGGGACTCAAAGGTGAAAGTGAGCCTAGTAGAGAGGGGAGCTCAACTTCCCCTCCCCCACTCTGCAACGGCTGGTCTCCCGGTTCTCTGGCACTGCGTGTGACATGGGCGTCCATCGGGCCGGTCACCAGTGGTTCTGCGGGGTAAGAAGCCTTTGGTTTACGCTTCCTTCCCATCTTAGAGGAATAAAGGATCAAAGGGGGGTCATTTTCCAAGGTGTTATCGTGGGAGATAAATTCACAATTGTATATTCAGGGGGCGGAGTATATGGAGGGAGGGAGAGAGAGAGAGAGAGAGAGAGAGAGAGAGAGAGAGAGAGAGAGAGAGAGAGAGAGAGAGAGAGAGAGAAACTTGCTATTGTGCCTATGCCCTAGACAGGTATTTGTATCCCTATGGGAGGGCCACCTAGTAACTCGAGGTGGGGATTAGGTATGAGCATAGGGGGTTGGGGGCCACTTTCACATTCAACATGAGACGTACGGAAAGAACAGTGGTCTCTAGTGAAGATTTGCTGGCCGTTGGAGTGAGGAAACTCACTCCAAGAAGAGATTTGGGCAAAGTTCTCTCAACCTAGCTTGATGGACACTCTACCTGGGCAACAACAAGCTAGGTGGAGAGAATGTTGCCCACAGCTTGCAGCACCTAAGAGTGGACATAGGCTGTTTGGACACTTTCGTGTACTGCGAAGATTCATTGGTTGTTTTATCGCGTTGCACGATGGTTTTGCGATTTGCGAATCCAGTTCCGCAAATGGCGAACACATCGCGTGACGCGATGTGTCCCCGCTGCACGAAAAATGCCTTATTTGCATGGGACACGCGCCCTCATGCGTTACCACTGTGATATTGGAAAATGAGGCCCTGATAGGGTTATTCATCAAAATGCGTTATGGTGCTAACACCATAATGCATGCAATAATAGTTTATAGCATGGCACAAATGCAAATTTTTGGAAGGGGCAGGATTAGGGAGGGGACAATATTACATGGTTTTAACACCGGACATAACTACACTTTTTTTCCTGGTGTTAAGCTGTGTGATATGCCCAAAACAGCCCTAACGCAATTTGTGATACATTTTGCAATCTGCATTTTGGCCCTTTCTGGGCTTGGGGGGGGGGGGGGGGGGGGGGGGGGGGGGGGGAGAGAGAGAGAGAGAGAGAAAGAGAAAGAGAGCCTCTGTGAAGGCCTTCACAGTATTCATTTATATGACTATAGGAGGGCCAGCTAATAGCTAAAGGTGAGGTGTTGATGGTGGTTTAGGGGCCAGTTTTACATGCAGAATGAGATGTACAAACAGCACAATACATCTCGGTGAAGATTTGAAAACATTTGAAGTGAGGAAAGTCTCACAAAGATGAAATATCTACAATGTTCTCACCCTAGCCACTACACTGACACCTCACCTCCAGCTATCAGCTGGCCCTCCTATAGAGATATAAATAGTTGACTACTATGAGGCCCTTATAAATACTCTCATTCTCTCTCCCTGTCTCTCTCTCCCTCTTTCTCTCTCATGAAATAGAAATATTGTGGGGTGCAAAAACTATACCATGGGTTTTATGCATGTAATATTATAACATTTTGATGAATCTAGGGTTAGATGAGTGAGGGGGCTGACGCTGGGGAGGAAAGCTCTGCAGGAGGTGAGAGGGATGGAGCTGCAGGGGCAGGATGAAGGGAAGCACATGATAGTGCTACAGAAAGTGGCACTGCCCAACCTAGCTCCCCTCTCCCTTGCTGACCTGTACTGCATGTTTTTAATTTCCAGTTATTCCCCAGAGTTTATTTTTTTCCCTTTGGTTTGGATAATGTAAGTCAAATGAAGCAGAGATCTCCCTCATTGTGATCAATTATTTAAAAGAAGAAAAACAACAAAATAAATAAATTCAAATTAGGATTTTATTAACATTTAGCAGCATTTCATGGTTCTATATGCAGTCCATAACTGCACTGTCAGTATATACTGTATGTCTACCTTTACCCTGGCACAAACTGTGCAGAGCCCAGGATACAACATATCTTAAGTTAAAAAAAAAAAATCACTAAAATAAAGATGTACCAGATAAGGGTTAATTCCAAATGGAATTTCAGTTGGAAAACAGAAAGAAGTTTGTTTCCCCTAATTTTATTTTCTTATGATGATTTTTCTGAGGGCATTTTTCACTTCTTGATTTCTGAAACTATAAATCAAGGGGTTTAGCATGGGGGTGAGTACTGTGTACAGGAGGGCAAACATTTTATCTTGCTCCGGTGATTGCATTGAACTTGGCCTCATGTAGACACACATTAATGTCCCATAGAATAAAAGTACGACTGTGAGGTGGGAGGAGCAGGTGGAGAAGGCCTTGCTTCGACCATCAGAAGAATGGATTTTCAGGATGGCTGCAATGATAAAGATGTAGGATGACAGAGTTAGAAGAAATGGGATAAGAGCCATAAATACTCCTTCAGACAGTGCAAGTATTTCAAAGTTGTGAGTATCACTACAGGATAATTTTAGCAGTGCATTGGGGTCACAGAAGAAGTGGTTAATTTCATTGGAGCCACAAAAAGAGAACTGAGATATGAAAATGTCTAAAGGAACTTCATCCAGAGATCCAGCTATCCATGAAGCAGCCACCAGTAAGCTACAGATCCTTTTATTCATCATGAGTGGGTATCGCAAGGGGTGGCAGATTGCCACATAGCGATCATAGGCCATGGCAGTTAGAAGGAGGTATTCAGTACTTGTTAAAATTAGGAACAAGTAAAGCTGCGACATACATAAAGAGAAGGAAATTAATGTTTTCCCTTTCAAGAGACTTTGCAGCAATGTTGAGAGAGTGACTGTGGTGTTACAGATATCGATGAAGGACAGGTTACTGAGGAAGAAGTACATGGGTTTGTGGAGATGATGGTCAGACCACATTAATGTTAAAAACCCAAGGTTTCCCAGAATAGAGATAAAGAAGGCTGGTAAAACTATTATATAAATAAAGATTTCGTGATGTGAATGTTTAGAAAATCCCAGAATAATGAATCCTGATGTTGATGTCTTATTCTCCTTCTCCATTGTTTTAGTGACCATTAATCTGAACATAAAGAAAAAGGTTAAACATTTTAGTTGAAAGAATAATATATTTTTCACTAAACAATAGTTCCAAGCATGGATTTGGCTACAAGTGTTGAAAACCACTGAGTCATTTGATTCTTCTCAAAATCATCAACATCTGCAGTTACTGGTTTTAAATAACTTATCATCCATTGCCCTCTCAGTTTTCATGTGATCCCTCCCTTCAAATCAACTAAAAAAGGAGCAAGAGGAGAGTTAAAATGTTCATGTAGGTGAAGACTCAGAATCACCTTCTCGGGCAGATGAGAGATGAGGCAGTTCACAGCACAATTCATGGGCATGGAAATTTATAGAGATAGGAGAGATGAGCTCTCATCTGAGATCTTTTGAGGGAGATTGATGAATGAATAAAACATGTGTTGAGTCATGTAAATATCATTTATATATTTTACTGAGCTTTTCCCCTGTCCCACTTCCTTTTCCTTATAAAATTCAGAATTTGGTTTCTTATTTTTTCAATTATGATAAGGGTCTTGCATCCCTATAGATGAGTCTGTGCATTCATTTCAAAGAAATTGCACATCTGAGATGAAAATGACCATGACATTTTCAGTTCTTTCAGAACAGAATGAATTGAAAATGGCCTTGCATGAAAATTTCCAAAAGTTTTGAGATATTTCCATTTCATGATCAACAAAAAATTCACCCCCGAGTCCCTTTTGCCCACCTCCCACCCAGCAGATATGTCTCTGTCCAAAGCTTACCTGGCTAGGCTGAGCTTCCCCAAGGTCCTCAAATCCCCATTCCTCTCTATTAAAAAGAGCTGTGTCAGTGGTTCTTCCTGGCCCCTACTTACCCTTCTCATTTGGTCTATAGGTCCAAAGAACCGGGGTGATGCCCACTTATCCTCATGCTCCATCCTTTAACTATGGTATCAGACTCCCTTAAGTGAGTGCTAAAGTGACTCCAGAATGGGGTAAGAAGTGTCCGGGGTGGGTGGGTGAAGACCTGCAGGAGGTTTAATTTTTAAATGTTGGTTCTAAATTGTTTAGTGGGAAGGTTCTTTCCTTTCTTTTGGTTTTGCTTTTGTGCTTTTTTCCCCTTTTGTCATTTCTGCTATGCTCTTTATTTGATTTCTAAAGAACAAAGTTAAAATATAAAGAAAAAGCGCAAACACACAAAACAAATAACATGTACATCCTTAATAGGCAGTTGTTTAAAACAATATTGAAAACAACAGCATTTTATTTCATGTCCTTTCTATTCTGAAACCATAGAAAAACAACTGTTTTGGTTTTGCAGTTTAGTGCTCTCTAGAATGCTAAAATGATTCAGCTGCACTGTAACACTAAAACCAAATCATAAAAATCATGAATCATATGAAAACAAAAGGCACCTCCCCTCTAGATTTGACAGGGACATTGCATGGATATGTTTGAAAATGTGACGCTGTGCACTATTTCTTAATAGCATCCAACTCATGCCTTTAGGAATCCCAGTTACAGGTTTGTGTGCTAGGGAACCCCCATGAGTCATTTTATCTAGGTTATTTATGGGAACATTTTAAGACATTCCTTTTTAGGGGGCAATTTCCAAAACATAAAAGATTGTAAACCCTTGCCCTTTGTATTTATTTCCCTCAATGGATGCTCCAGGGAATATTAAAAACAATAAAATTGTTGGTCTGTAATGAAAACTTGTCAGCAAATGGCTGCTCTGTCACTGGTTGAATGGAAGCTGCACACTTTATAAACGACAGCATATTCCTGCTCCAAGAGTGCACCTGTGTTTCCAAAGGAAGATAGCGTACCCTTTCTCTACCCATTTTACAAACATGCACGTGCATATTTTAAGCACGTAAAAAATGAAATAATAACCGAGATTTATATGAGGCAGATATCATATAAACTATGCACATATACCAGTCTGAAAATACTTATTTGTGTGTGAACTTGGAATCACCAGTTTACTGATACCTCCACCAATTCACCTAGACCGTCTAGCGCTCTCCCCTGAACCCCCACCAGATCAACCGAACCTCCTCCCAAACTTCTGTGAATCAATCAGCAGATTAAGGAGTGTTCAAATAATTCTGGTAATTTATTCGTGAAGACATTTTAAAAAATTGCAACTAGAGCATGCACTTCTGAATCCTGCCCGGTAGTGCCCTAGTCTGCCCCTTGTTTTCCTGATGAAACCAAACTATGTGCTTCTTCCTCAAATTTAGAAAATAGGATGTACTTGCACACGTGCTACTTACCGTCTGTGCACATATGCTATTTTCTTTCAAGCTTGGAACCCCTGAGAAAATTTTCCATATAATCCATCTATTTTATAATCTATTTCACCATCTGCTACTGCAAACTGCATCCTTCATTTCAACTTCATCAAAACATAGAACAATGTATCCTTGGATAGCAGAAACTTGCTTTCTGTAATAATGAACAATGATTTGGAAACCATGCTCCTAGATTTTGGCTATAGTAATGGTTCAAGAGCAAGAATAAACTCTTACCTTTCATGTGCAGTGAATATTGTAATTCATTGTGTACTTAGCTCATGCCTTTTCATTGGTTACTCATGGTGAGTTACATTCAGGTACAGGAAGTATTTCCCTTCAGCCCAGAGAACTCACAATCTTTGTTTGTCCTAAAAGGATTAGTAATTCACTCTGTATTTCTGATCTGAGATCAGCATGCCTATAGATGCACCATTAGTATAGATTCTGGTTTATTACTAATATGCATGCTGCATATAAGAACAAGAGATCATCAGAAGTGCCATTCTGGGTCAGAATACGGGTCCATCGAGACAATCATCCTGTCTCTGTCAGTGACCAATCTGTGTCTCTAGGAAATACCAGGCAGATCACAAAGAGCAGATCCATTTCCTGTTGCCCACGCCCAAGGAAGAGTGCTGATTTTCCCCTTGTCTGTCTGTCTAATAATTGTTTATGGACTTTTCTTCCAGGAAATTGTCCAAACTGTTGTTAAACGTAGGTATGTTCAATAGCATGGTCACATCCTCTGACAACAAATTCTGCAGCTTAGTTTTGTGTTGAGTGAAAAAATGCTTTGCTAGTTTCTCGTAAATCATCTACCTCTTAATCTCATAGCATTTTTCCAAGTCCTTGTACTATCTGAAAGAGTAGATAACTATTCCCTATAATGCATGACATATTCACCGTCAATAAGACTAACATATTTTAGTTTATTTTGCAAAAAGATAATTCTTACTCTATGAGCAATGTAGCTAAATTAAATCCATGTGTGCAACTTAAATGGAAAAACTAATTCTAGAAAGTAAGTTTGAATTGACTTACAGTGTGCAATTGTAGCACAGACAGTTGTTTATCCTCAAACGGATTTTGAATCAGCCTGGTAATAAAGATTGGTAAAGCTTCTGGGATCTGTTTATTGGAGACAAGAGACATGGCACAGGACCTCAAAGAATAATACATTATTCTCCTGAGTTTTAATTAACTTTGTCTTATTCATTCTGTTCATGAGTAAGTTTCATTTCAAAGACCATGATTAGAAGTTTTGTTGACCTTGGGAGTTTGATATAGTGAAAACTGAAGCAGTAGTATAAATGTCCAGCTCCTTGCCCTGGCACTGCTCAGGCAAGGGGGAGGGGAGGGATGAAACACCATGCCTTATCTCCAACTACACCATGATTAACCTCCACTATTGTTTACATGTTTGAATTAATAACCTGTCCTTTCTCTTCTCTCTCCGCCAAGTTCCAATCACCCTGTTATATGTAACTGCTTTTTCCGCACCATTGTTTTTAGTTTATGTTTACGATGCAGCCCTGTTTTATGTGAACCAGCATGATGGGACTGCGTTCTCGAATGCCGGTATATAAAAACCCGAAATAAATAAATAAATAAATGCCTACCTGTGGGCATCGATGGAATGCAAAGCTGGCCTCCACAATTTATTTTATTTATTTATTTTTGTATTTTATAGACCCATACAAAAAATAAATAAATAAATAAATAAATAATAACAATCCCAACAGCTCATAATTTATATAATAAAGGAATATAGTAGGGATGGGCATTTGTGAGAAACAAAACAGGAAATAAGATAAAATTGTATATTTCATTTCATTTCATTTCATTCTCAAAGTGAAACAATTGAAAATAAAATGAAATTTCATTGGTTTTCATGTGATCCAACAAGTATAAGCATGAGCATGACACTGGGACTGGGTCCTGGGCCTAGGCATGAGGCTGAGGACTCGTCTATGCGTAGGTCATGGACTGACGTGGTAGCCTTGGCCTAGGCCCGTGTGTGATAGCGAGGTCTCAGCTGAGACAGCAAAAATTGTCCAAAATTACCTGCTCCATTGGGGATCCAACATCGTTGCCAAGGCCCAGACCCAATGTAGGGCCTAGTCTGGAGGCAAGTTCCTTTTTCTATACTTTTTCTTCTCATTTTGCTTTTTAAATGGCAACATCTGCTCTGGAGGCACTGGGGTAAATTAACTCTGGCACATCCTTCCAAAAGAGGGCACCATTTTCATGTCTTGGGCCTGGGATTGGGCCAAGGCCATGAGGTCAGGTCTAGGCCCCAGCATTGGGCCTGGCCTAGGCCCAGGTCAAGGCATCTTCACCTTGCATCTGGATCCAGCTGCAACATCAAGCCTCAGTCCAGGCCAGGCCTTAGCATCAGTACCCATTTTCTGGATTAAGCTCTGTCATTGGGCTTAGGACCGGGCCAAGGTCTAGGCATCAGGACCCAGCTTCCGGGACAGGCTCCAGCATTGGGTTGGGTTTGGGCTGAGGTCCAGGCATTGGGACATGTTCTTTGGATTGAGCCTTAGTATCAGGCCTGGATCTAGGCTGAAGCTGATGTCCCAGTATCAGGACCAGGCCTTGAAGCTTAGGCCTTCTTAGGTCCTAGGGGAGGTCACGGCAACCTATTGTGGCTTAGGCCTGTGCAAGGATGAGTACTTGCCCTAGCCCTAGGCTTTGTCATCTGGTCGCTAATGAACCAGTAAGTAGGGGCAAAGGAGGTTCCTTGCACTGGCATTTTTTCAGGTGGGAGGTATGAATGGTGGGAGCAGGGGGCCTTGGGAGACCCTGTTTATTTTTTTTTCCATTTTTAAAATTTAAATATTTATTCCTTTTTTTCAATACTAAATCAAATAATCATTAAATAAAATTAAATTAGTGGGCCCTCCCCCCCCCAAAAAAAAACAAAGCAAAAAATGAAATGACATTTTTATTTATCTTTCCACCCCTATAATATAAATAAAATGACTAACTAAACAAATAATTTGACCAGCAGGATTGGCTCACCTTCCATGATGCCCTGAGCCATGCGTCTGATGCACCATACCTCTGGATTCATCAGTTGCATGGTTTCCTGCGCTCAAGTCTGCCATCTAAGGCACTCTGAGTGAGCGGGTGCATACCTATGGCCAATATGGTCTCAACCGTAGGTGGCACTAGTGGAAGGGCACCCTAGTGCTGCCAGTATTGTCTGCTATCACTGTCATCAGAAGCAGTGCAGCCCCGTCGGAATTGCATGCAGGGCCTTAGAAGAAGGAGGAATGTTTTGGCATCTATAATCACCTGAAGAGATGCCCTGAGAAGGAGGAAGATCACTATGTCCTGCAGCTTGAGTAAGAGGAGAAGCACTGTGGCCCATAAGAATTGTCGGTACGGAAGTGCAGGGGAAAAAGAATCATTTTCATTTTCGGTTCATTTTTGAGAGGTCTTTTCCCACGAATATTGGTCCATGGAGTGTTTGATTAATTTTATTCATGAGAAAAAAATGAATCAAACAATTAAAAAACAAACCCCAAAATGGCCAAAAAGGAAAAATGAGGTATCCCGGGACCTCCTGTCTGCCTACCGGCTGAGACACAGCCAAGCACTGCCCGGGCACGTGCATATTATATATTGGTGCAACCATGAGTGCACGCCGGGAATCGCACTCACATGGACATGCACGCACATCTTTGAAAATCTACCCTTAAGGTAAAATCTTAGGTATCTATTTGAAGCCAGAATTATCTGTAGCACTATGACATGTGGATTATTTTTTAATTTTTGGCCGATTCACAATAGCCTTCACTGAGGGAGCAAGACCTAGCAATAGTTCTTCTTTTGATGGTAATGAATAGGATAGGTTATTGCAACATCTTATGGCGGGACTTACCTAATAAAGAGGATAAGCATTTTCAGATTATTAAAACAATGGCTGTGGGGTTACTCCTGGGTGATAAACGATGTGAATATACACAGCCATTATGAGTGATCTTTAAAGCCTTTTGTTGAAGAGAACCTATGTATTTAGCAGATTTACTGCAAGATTATTCTCCATTGAGATGGTTACAATCATTTCAGAAAGCGCTGTTGATTTTTCTAGAGATGGCATTAGCAAAATTAACTCTTTATGGAACTCAGATAATTGTCCTTTCATTGGAAATTGAAAACATGTTTGTTTGTTTTTTTTTGCAAAGAATAAGAAATCCAAGGTCGTTGAAAATATTTAAATATCAAAAATGCAAGAGATTCAGCTCAAAAAACAAAGCGAGGGGATGTTTGTTAAATCTCTGGGGAAACCTCATATAGTGCCACTAGGGGCTACAACCTGTTATGTACAGCTCTAGAAGCACTAGGGCTTTTTAATCATTGGAATCCCAGAGAAGATGATTCTTTGAAAAGCTATCATATGTATAGGTGCAGAAAGCCCTCTTAGAACCTTATATTTTTTGTGTTACCAGTCCTGTAGAATTACAGTGAGACCATGCCAGGTTGTAATTCTACAGGACTGGTGACACAAAAAGTATAAGGTCCTAAGAGAGGCTGTGTTGAAATAATAACAATGCTGAAGGATTTAATATATGGTTTGGATTTGTGGTGTTGGTTTGAATGCTATTGTTTCAATAGACGTATTTGGGAAGAGTAGTAAGATTGCATGATGGGTCAAGTAGTTCGTGATGGGGTTGATGAACTACAGCTTCCGGTGACGTATCCCGGGAGGGGGATTTAAATTTGAGGTGTGTGTTTGGGTAGGTGATTTAGACGTTGAGACGCCATGTCAAGATCCTGAGGGACGTTCAATATTGTCCCAGTAAGCTTATTGATTTTTCCTGTGGGTTTAAATATCTGTGAATTCATGAGCAGGACTATAAGATATCAGTGATGCAATGATGACATTACAGTTGTAGTAAAGTCTTTTACCGTGACTAATTGGTGGTTTGAGGGTATAGTATCTCTAAAAAATATGTGTGTGTGATTTTTATGTTTTTTTTTTATTTTTAGGATCAGAGAATATTTTGCCATCACTATGAAAAAGATTTGTTTCCCTTGAAGAAGACTTTTTATAGTCGAAACATGGCCCATGTCGGGTTTGGGTTCTAAGTGATCTTCAAGTTGGCTAAGTATTCGTTTATAAATATTTGTATTAGGCTGATACACAGCGGGTTTATTTATTTATTTATTTATTTATTTATTTATTTATGTATTTATAACTTTTTTATACCGAGGTTCAGGTAACAGAGTTACTTATCACTCCGGTTTACATTCCAACAGGCAATAAATAATGACAGAGTATGTCTTACAATGAACAAGGATGAGAACAACTTGGATAAACATAATATAAAAATAATGTGTACAGATAAAAGGAAGTGGACTTGACGGATATCAAGCCGACTGGGGAGGGAAGTTGACTAATGGAGGGGGAGAGGGAGACAAGTTACTATGGCTGATTAAAACATGAACATAGGCCCTGGGAAGGGGGAAGCTGTGGAAGCTGTGGAAGAATCTTGAAATTATGGGAAAGCTTGGCCGAACAGCCATGTCTTGAGTCTTTTTTTGAACGTGATTGGGCAATGTACCAGCCTGAGCTCAGGTGGAAGCGAATTCCACTGTTTGGGGCCCGCGGTGGAGGGAGCTCTTTTTCTTAAAGATGTTTTGATAGGAGGTACGTGCAGAGTGCCTCTCTGTGCTAATCTTAGCGGACGGGAGGAAGTGTGAAGTTGAAGAGGAATCCTGAGGTCCAGTGGAGTGTTGTGAATGGCTTTCTGGATGATTGATAGAAGTTTGAGTTCCAGTGGAGCTTCTTTAGAATTAGTAGATGCTTAGTTTAGTAGATGCTTTAATAAAGTAAATTTTAGTAGTTAAACGAATAATGGAATTAGTAAATATTGGGTTGGATTAGGCGTATTATGAGATATGAGACAATAAATGATTATATGAATATTGCTCATAAGGCTGAAAACTGCCTGCGGCCCATTGCGGGCGAGAGACAGCAGATTAAATCACTTTGAGCATGTGCTGATGATATTGTCTCTAGTGTTGTAATAAGATTTGTGGTAATAGGTTTATACACTATTTCCCTCTTTGTTTCACTTTGTTTTTGAGTGATTACAATAAAAATAATCATAGTATAAAATATTAACAATAAAAATATAAAACAGTACAAAAATAAAACAAAGCATACAATGTGAAAATCAATAAAATAAGAAAAACAGATCAAAATTTTAAGGATCCACATAAAAAACTGCTTGAAAGAAAAGGTAGATTGGTTATGATGGGAATTGTTAGGTTGGATTTAAGGTGCTGGATTTAAGTTTCTAATAAAGGTGTAGTTTATTGTTTCTTTATCTAAGCAGTTAAGAGATGAGCATGTAACTAAGGACCTTATTTTCTAAGGCTATCGCATGCCTGCACTACCTACATCGGGGCAGAGTCGGTCCCGGAAGAGGAGGAGTCAGGGTGTCACCGGGGCCAACTCTGCGAGGACGGCGTGGACAGCGAAAAGGTAAGGAGCCTATTTGCTGACTATTTCGTGCCGAATAACTGCACCTTTTATGGTGTAGTTATTCAGCGTGATGCTGGCAGTGATTGCACCACGGCGGTATGATCGCTGCCGGCTAGCGCAGGACCGCCCCCCCATTTTCCCCCCCCTGCACCCCGTTACCACCAGATTTTCTAAGTTCTGCGAACTTAGAAAATCCAGCCCCAAATAAAACAAATTGATAAATACATAAATAAATCATCCTGTACAAGTTGGGTTAATCTTTAGTCAGGGAGTTTAGCACATTAGTATTTTAAACAATGGCAGATGAAGACCATGTGTCCTATCCGCTCTACCAAGTTACTTAACTCTTTTTTTTTTTTTTTTGGGGGGGGGGGGGGGATAAGTTCCTATAATTTACCAACCACAGCTCCACTCCATGTCATTTACCCAACCACTGCCCTCTAAATCCATACATGTTTAATTTTTTACCAGTAGTAAGTGCTTCTTGCCTAGGTAGAAGGATGTTCTAAAGCTTATGATCTTCCTGCTTAATTATGAAAAGTTTCTGATTTAATCCCTATAATCACATGACTCTTATGTCCTCCAGGATTAGCAATTATCCATATTGGGCCTCATTTTCCAAAGCTATCGCAGGCTTGCGCTGTTAGCGCAAGCCTGCGATAGCTAGCGAAAGTAGCGCAGGCCTGCGGTACTAAAATCGGGACGGAATCGGCCCCGGAAGAGGAGGAGATGGGGAATCACCGGGGCCGACTCCATGACGACGGCGCGCACAGTGAAAATGTAAGTGCCTTTTTGCTGCCTATTTCGCACCCAATAACTACACCTTCTATGGTGTAGTTATTGGGAGCAATGCCGGCAGCGATCGTACCGTGGCGGTGCGATTCCTGCCAGCTAGCACAGGACCGCCCCCCAGTAGCGCAATTTTCTAAAGTTTTGCAGGCCTGTGATAGTTTAGAAAATGAGGCCCATAGTCACTAAACTAGTGAAACTATTATCCATAGCATTCAGTCAATCAAGGCTCATTGATGTGAGATGCAACAACTGAAGAGGTTATTTATTTATCTATATTTACTTTTGTAGATCATTGTACTCATTAAAACTCATAGCAATGTATAACATCATAAAATTACATAACAGCTTTAAGTAATCAAAATTATACAATTTGAAATCAGGATAAGCAGACTTTATAAAAATTAATATTATAATCATACAATTTTACATTCATAACTAAAATACATTTTATACATAGGTAAAAAATAGCCTTTAATTGTACAATATATAAGAACAGTTAAAAGAGAGAAAGCATATTTTAACTACTGAATATTCTCATGTATAAGTCGTTCTCATGTAAAGTTGAGGGTATATTTTGGGCCCCAAAATCAAGAATTATCTGTCACACATGGATAAGTTGAAGCTAAATCCTATGGGGCTTGTGAAATGGTGAAATCATACTAAGAAACAAACTAATAAGAAAATCACTTTATTTTTTAAATGCAGAATAAAGTGTCTCATAAGAAACATTTTAACCACTTAAGAAAATCTCCCTGCTGTATGAGTCCTTCCTTTCTTCCCCCATAGCTGTCCCTTTTTGTCTGAATCCTTCCCTCCCTCCCCCCATGGTTGCCCCTCCTGTTTGAATCCTTCCCCCCTCCCGATTCCTTACCTCACCCTCTCCTATCTGGACAACAACAGCACCTGCTCTTTCTTCCTCTCCTGTGGTCTCCCAGTGTAGGGGTAGGACAACTTCTTCCCCAAAAACCCTCCAGTTCCATTGCTGCTGTTATGAGGATGACGACGACTTTGCAGTCACTCAGGCACATCCTCCCTCCTCCCCCACAGGGTCCCAGCGCCGTGCTCCAATCAGATCCTGGCTTGGGAGGGGGGAGGATGTGTCTGCACAACTGCAAGCACCATCATTCCAGCACTATGTAGATTGACCCGTGGATAAGGACCATGTATGAGGATTACCTTATGTGACTTATATGAGTAGTACATATGGGAAGTTAGTTAAAGCCGTGAAGAATGGTTTAACCAATGACATGCAGAAACATTTAAATGTAAATATCAGTAGTAGGGATGTGCAATCCCAACATTTTATATTATTTTCTCGTTTTTGTTTGATGCGTCAGGGTGTTTTCATTTTTATTCAGTTCAAATGGATTTCTTTGGTTTTGTTCATTAAACAAGGAAAAGAAACAGGTATTTTCCTCAAAAAGCTATTTCCAGATTATAATATTCAGAGGAAACTGAAAATGGCCTCATTCAATGAATCTTTTGCAACTCTTGAAAAAATGAATGTGTATCCCTAATCGACTGTTATCCCAATAGTTAGCCAGACTTGGCTCAACAGATGATTGCAAAAAAACATAAAATAAAATACATGTTTTAACTTCTTTATGAAATGAAGATAGTTCTGTTGTAAAGAAATCTGTTTAGGTAGACTAATCCACATTTTAGGGCTATTACTGAGGATGCCCTTTCTCTGATCTTGTTTTAACCCTGCATCTGCTGGTGAGGGAATAAGTAAGAGATCATCCTAAAAAGATGATATATTGGGGAATATATGGAACCACACAATCAGTAAGGTAGCCTAGCACAATGTCATCTTTATAATCAGATCTACAGGTATAATTGAAATGAGTATTTAGGAAGGCTGGGGGCCTACATTGGGGACCATGCATATACACATATTTTAATGAGTGCAGGGAGGCCAAATGTTAAAAAGGAAGGAGCCTACTAGCAGATATGGTAGATACCATCACAGCTGGGCATGCTTGGGAGGATATGGAATGGGAAGAAAAGGGTGGGGAGGCTGTATAAAAGATGTGGAGAGAGGGAACTGATATGCATATCTACCTAGTACATAGAAAAATCATATGGATAGATAGGATGGAATATTTTTAAAACAAAATCTTGAATCTGATCCAGAATTCTACAAGTATCAGTCAGTGTAGATTTTTAAGCTGGGGAGAAACTTGGTCTTTCAAAGATAACCCTCCAAGGTACCTTTCAGCTGTAATTCTGTAAAATCTGTAATCATTTCAGAGATTTCTGTGGGAGACCAATGTAATCATCATAGCAGTAATCTCATCTTGAGAAAACTGCAGCCTAGATCACTGAGGTCAAATCTGGTGGATGCAAAAGCAGGTGGCATTGGCAGATAACACTAAAGTGGTAAGAGCTACAAATTATTGCAAAAATGACCTGCACATTCATTCACAGCTTTTTGTCAAGCCAAATTCCAACATTCTTTACTTTCTGCTGCAGTGGTAAAATTCAGATGAATCTTAAAATCAGGATGAGGATCTGAATTTCTAATCCATAAGACTTCAGTTTTATTGATATGAAACTGCACACCTTTCTTAATAGAAAGACTGGCTGTATAACATCTGTGAATAAATAATAGTGAAGGGAAAGAAAACCTTGGAAGATTAGTGCAGCCATACCACATGTGTTAGAGCTATCACCATGGCCGCTCCATGCAGGTGTCCCCCAGCATCCTTGGAAGCCTACACAGCCATAATGCTGATTCTTGGGTCGGATCCACACCTGCTTCATGCAAGCTACTTACCCACCTTCTTGCAAGCCTGATACACCTGCACCGCCATTCTTTTCTCAGTGGCTTATATCTTTGCCTTCTGAACAACTCAACAAATATTCAGTCCCCTACTTCCTTTCTCCTGTTTAACACTGCTGTCCTTACCCTTCTTCGGTAACTGCCCCAATCATGTATACATTCTAGGCATGTGCATTTGTCATGGCTTGGGGGTGCTGAAAAACAAACTGAATTTTTCCAAAATTTTGGAAAAATCCGTAGTGCGCAATAAGAAGAAAATCGGGACCCACGAGAAAAACTCCCGAACTACAGGAAAAATGAAATTTCCAATGGGAGCCCAAAACAAAGCTCAAACCGATAAAAATAAACAATGCACATCTCTAATAAATTCCATTTCCTGTAGAAAATATCAGCTTCACATATTTTATTAATGTCAGACACATATTGGACTATTTCTCAAGGTTTTCCCTACACTTTCTTTCCTCCTAAGAAAATGTTTTGAGTGCATTTTGCCTCTTTACTATTGTTTACGATGCAGATCTTGTAACATTTTAGTTGCCATAATTAATGGAGACTCTGCTGAAAGAAAGGATAATAAACTACCTACAATATGGTGGCTTGCTCAATCAGTACCAACATGGATTCACCAGGGATAGGTCCTGTCAGACGAATCTGATTGATTTCTTTGATTGGGTGACTAGAGAATTGGATCAGAGAAGAGTGCTTGATGTGATCTACTTGGATTTTAGTAAAGCCTTCAATACAGTCCTACATAGAAGACTCGTGAACAAAATGAGAAGCCTGGGAGTGAGTGCTAAGGTGGTGGCATCGATTACAAACTGGTTTACAGATAGAAGACAGAGTGTGATAGCAAATGGAACATACTCTGATGAGAGAATAGTGTTAAGTGGGTCCGATTCTGTTCAAAGTTTCTGTGAGCGACATTGCGTAAGAGGTAGAAGGTAAAGTTTGTCTATTTGGGGATAATACTAAGATCTGGAACAGAGTCGACACACCATAAGGAGTGGAGAGAATGAGACATGATTTAAGGAAGCTTGAAGAGTAGTTGAAAATATGCCAACTGAGATTTAATGCAAAGAAGTGATAGTGTTTAGGGATCTAAAGATGGCGAAGAAAGGTGACAATGTGATAGCTAAAGCTAGAAGTATGCTGGGCTGCATAGAGAGAGGAATATCTAGTAAAAAAAAAGGAAGTGATAATCCCCTTGTACAGGTCCTTGGTGAGGCCTCACCTGGAGTACTGTATTCAGTTCTAGAGACCTTATCTCAAAAGGGACAGGGACAGGTTGGAGGTGGTCGAGAGAAGGGTGATCAAAATGGTGAGAGGTTTTCATCAAATGAGTTATGAGGAGAGGTTTAAAGACCTAAATATGTATACCCTGGAGGAAATGAGGAGCAGAGGAGATATAATACAGACCTTCAGATACCTGAAAGGCTTTAATGATGCACAATCAACAACACAAACCTTTTCCACTGGACTGAAGCCTATAGAACTAGGGGTCATGAAATGAAACTCCAAGGAGGCTGACTCAGAAGCAATGTCAGTAAATATTTCATCCCTTCATCCCTACACTGTTTCAAACATCCCAACTCCATTATCCATTAAACCTCTTCTACCGTTCTTTCATATTCACCCAGCACTCAGCTTCCCTCCAGCTATCATCCAGCTATCATCCAGCTATCATCCAGCTTCCCTCCAGCTATCATATTCACCCAGCACTCAGCACTCCAGCTATCATCCAATCTCTTCAATTATCCATCCAGCCTCTTCATAAGACAAACTCTTACCCCAGCTAAACGATTCCCTACCAGTTCACTCAGCTGACCCGCAGACTTGTAAAGTAGAAGGACACGCAGCAGACTCACTCAAATGGTCACTCAAAGGACTCACTCAGCAGACGGATTTTCAGCGGACTCATACAGCAACCATCAACAGTTTTTCAAACAGCAGATGTACACTCAACAAACGAACCTACTTATTATACTTAAGCTGCAGACGGTCACTCAACGGACCCACCAAATTCCACCAGCCAGCATGCGCACCTTCCCAATACCCATCATCCACAACCACTTCAGAAACTACTCCAAACCCATCACCTATCCTAACATTCAACCTAAAAGGCTGATCCCCATCATGATCTCCCCTCTCACTCAACTACTGGGCCTTTCTTTGTTCTCACTTACTCTGTTTAATGCCCAATCGCTCACTAAAAAAACCCACATTCTCAACGACTACCTACTGGATGCCAAGCCTGACATATGCGCAATTACGGAAACATGGATGAAACCCACGGACACAGTGCTAATCAACCAACTTCCCTTGCAGTTGTATGATACATTCTCAATCCCAAGACTCAAAAAGAGAGGCGGCGGGGGGAGCAAAGAGAAGGAAGGAGGGGTTTGCTTACCCTCTGTGTCTGCCGGTAAAATCGCCGAGAGAAAAAGCTGAAGCAGGAAGAAATTGCCTACTCTTCCTGGGTTCCTGAACCGGCCAATCAGTGGAGGAGCCCTGACCACGTGACCCGGACCCTCAGCTGAGTGACACCAGCTGAGGAACACTGCCGATATAAAATCAGCGGCAGGGCAGCACTAGTCGGGGAGCAAAGAGAAGGAAGGAGGGGTTTGCTTACCCTCTGTGTCTGCCGGTAAAATCGCCGAGAGAAAAAGCTGAAGCAGGAAGAAATTGCCTACTCTTCCTGGGTTCCTGAACCGGCCAATCAGTGGAGGAGCCCTGACCACGTGACCCGGACCCTCAGCTGAGTGACACCAGCTGAGGAACACTGCCGATATAAAATCAGCGGCAGGGCAGCACTAGTCGGGAAGCAAAGAGAAGGAAGGAGGGGTTTGCTTACCCTCTGTGTCTGCCGGTAAAATCGCCGAGAGAAAAAGCTGAAGCAGGAAGAAATTGCCTACTCTTCCTGGGTTCCTGAACCGGCCAATCAGTGGAGGAGCCCTGACCACGTGACCCGGACCCTCAGCTGAGTGACACCAGCTGAGGAACACTGCCGATATAAAATCAGTGGCAGAGCGGCGCCCCGCAGCTGCCGGCGCGTCGCCTAAGCCGCGCGCGCCGAAGGGGCGCGCGGCTTGGACCGGCTTAGACTGGGGGAGACCGGGAGCCGGCTAGAATCCTTGAGTATCATCTTCAATGGGTAAGAAACGGAAGGCAAAGATCATCATTACCTCCTCCCCATTGCAGCAACAACGTATAGGCCCCATGGATCAACACGTCGTGAGGGGCAGTGACGTGTTGGAAACGCCAAAAGAGGACAGTTTGGGAGGTATGTCGTTAATCTCCCTTAGTCCTGGCGCAGGACATTTAACCCCACCACAGCCAAAGCCTTTTACATCTCCTGTAACATCCAATGAACTGATAGGGGCAGCCCAGGGAGGTGCAGAAATGGAAATTCAAATGGCACCTCCTCGGGCCGAGAATGGAAGTATTCTTTATTCTGGTGTGCAATTATTACCTCCAGTTCATTTAGATAGTAATATTTGTTCGATGGTAGTACCCGACAATGTTACTATGGCTGACCTGGGTAGAATGATAATGAGATTAGATAATAATGTTATAAAAATGAATGAATCATTGATGACTGCTATTAATACTAATAGGAAGTTAATTGATGATCAAGTGAAAATTGTAGAAAAACATGAGAAAGATATTCAGAGTTTAACTAATAAGATCCAGTTAACTCAGAATTCTGAAAATGTATTTATACGAGATAGTATTACAATGCATAAGGAAGTAGAGTATATAGAAAACTTGTTGCGCTCTAAGAATATGAGAATTATAAATTTTCCAATCACTCGGCTGATGTCCCCTTGGGAAATGTTTAAAAAATTTCTCAAGGAGATACTGTTATATCAAGATGAGGAAATACCCAAAGTTTCAAAAATGTATTACCTAGAGAAAAAGGCCCCCAGAGTCACTGGTGAGCAGACTGGTATTGGGGAAATCCCATCTTCAGTGGGGGTGTCGACCTTCTTAGAGGAGTCAATCGACATCATTAATAAAAGAGCAACTCTCTTTATATCATTTATAGCCGAACAGGATAAAGAAAATATATTTAAGAAGTTTTTTAGATTAAGGAATATGTTATTTTGTGGGCACAAGTTACAAATATTCCCAGATGTGGCTAGGGCCACACAAGTAAGAAGAAAATACTTTCTTTCATTAAAAATGCGGGTACTTGCAATAGGTGCCACATTCTTTTTGAAATTTCCGTGCCTATGCTTAGTTAACTATCAGGGTAATAAATATGGTTTTGTGGATCCTACACATTTAGAAACATTTTTACTAGATAAAAGTCAACCTGAGGTATAGGGGGAATAATGTCCAGAAAAATAATCAATCTCCCTTCTCTTTAAATTATTTCGTATATACATATTAGAACAAATAGGTAGAATACCTTTTGTTATTATATGTAAGATTGCTTAAATATTTGAATGGTATAGATCTCCCCCAATTATGGGATATGTACTCAATGCAAATGATGATTTAATATGGGTTTTTGTAAAGTAGTTGTGTTATGTTGAAGTACACATTTTCTAATTTTCATGATGTATATAATTGTGAAAAATCAATAAAAATTAAATTAAAAAAAAAAAAAAAGAGAGGCGGCGGCCTCCTCCTTATGGTAAAAAAAGAACTAAGATGTGCACTTTTACACTCAGAATCTGCAGCTAATCTCTAATTCACAGTCTTTAAATCCACCCAGCTTCAAATATGCCTAATGTATGCCCCCCCCCAGGGCTCCTAGAATCTTACCCTTCCCCACTTATTGAACATATCGCCAAATATATTAACTATGACATCCCAGCCATAATTTTGGGAGACTTCAACGTCCACGTCGACGCTCATCCAATTTCCCCAAACTGTGAAACCTTTCTCTCCTCACTCAAATACCTGGGTTTCAAACAAATCATAGACAGCCCAACGCATAAAGGAGGTCACACTCTGGACCTAATATTCTTAAATGAGGGCCTCACCTTTACTACTAAACCCATTTGCTCTCCCATCCCTTGGTCAGACCACCGGTTGATTACGACGACCCTAGAGATATCCAAAACTGCACCCCTACCATCCCACAAGTCTACCATCCAATTCAGAAAACCATGCTCCTTAGACAACCTCAGCTCCTACCTCACCAAAGAACTAGATCTCCTTGATCTATCTGATGCAGAAGCGGCTATCACTTCTTGGTTCAAAATAACCAACAAAGTAGCAGACCTAACGTGCCCTACAACCACGAAAGTTTTACACCCGAATACAGACAACAGGAAACTGTGATTCACTTCTGAACTGAAAGCCCTCAAACTAGAATTAAGATGTAAAGATCACAAATGGTGGAAAAACCCTTCTTCTTCGATGCAAGCAGCCTACAAAGATTCTATGCACCGTTACAGGAACACGATCCTCCGAACAAAGAGGGATTTCTTCACTCTTAAAATCCACCACTTTATCTTTGACTCTAAAGCCCTTTTCTCTTACGTCGCATCTCTTACAAAATCTTCCCCACCAACTATTCCAGATGACCAAGCTTTAACCAAAGCTACAGAACTAGCTACATACTTTGAAAACAAAATCACTAACCTGGTAGCACCGCTTGAATCCAACAATAACCATCCTCTGCCTTCTCACAAATCCTCTTTGCAGCAAAATTACAGTCTCAAATCTTTCGAGCCCACGTTTTCATTGGAAATTGAAATCCTGCTAAAGAAGCTCAAGCCATCCTCTCACCCCTCAGACCCAATACCGTCAAACCTCCTCATCTCCATCCCAAAAATCATTGCCAAACCGATTTCTGATATCATAAACTGCTCTCTCACACAAGGCCTTGTTACAGATGCGCTCAAGATCGCAATCCTCAAGCCGTTGCTAAAAAAACCTAACCTGTCACCAGCTGATCCAGCCAACTTCCGTCTGATAGCCAACCTACTGTTCATCGCTAAACTCCTAGAAAAAATTGTTAATAAGCAACTCTCAGAATACTTAGAAGTGCACAAGATACTTGCTCCAGCTCAGTTCGGTTTCCGTAAATTGCTTAATACTGAATCCCTTTTAATCTCACTCTCAGACTCTATCATCCTCAGACTAGAAAAAAGACAACCATACCTACTTGCTCTCCTAGATCTCTCTGTGGCCTTCGACACAGTGAACCACTCTATTCTATTAGATTGCCTCACAGACATTGGCATCTCTGGTACGGCACACAATTGGTTCAAGTCATTCCTAAGCAACAGATGCTCTAAGGTAAAAATTAACAATAAGGAATCTCACCCCATCAGCTACACCCTGGGAGTCCCACAAGGTTCCTCGCTCTCTCCAACCTTTTTCAATATCTACCTACTCCCGCTCTGCCAGCTTCTGACAAATCTTAAACTATCCCACTATGTCTACGCAGACGACGTACAGGTACTGTTCCCAATTAAGGACTCCCTATCCAAAATCCTTAGCATCTGGAATGATTGCCTACAAGCAATCAACCAACTCCTGTCCAGCCTCAACCTATTCCTTAATACCAATAAGACTGAGATGCTTATCATATCTCAAGACGACAATAACAAACTAACCAACACTCCATTCACCTCTCAACTTAATTTCTCCCCGCATGTCAGAGGCCTTGGCATCATGCTGGACAATCAGTTTAACCTAAAAAAAATTGTCAATACAACTACAAAGGACTGTTTCTTCAAATTACAGATCCTGAAAAAGCTAAGACCCCTACTCCATTTTCATGACTACCGGACGGTGCTGCAATCTATTATTTTTTCAAAACTCAACTACTGTAACTCGCTCCTTTTAGGTCTACCAGCAACTACTATCAGACCTCTGCAGATGGTACAGAACTCCGCAGCAAGGATCTTGACCAACACCAACAGAAGAGAGCACATCACGCCCATACTTCGTAACTTACATTGGCTACCAAATTCAGAATTCTCTACAAAGTTCTTATGATAATCTACAAATCCATGCATAACCTTTTACCTCTTAATCTTAGCTTACCTCTTCGTTTTCACGAATCTTCCAGACCTATCAGATCTGCTCACAAATGCTCTCTCTATGCCCCCCCCCCTCAAGACCACTCTAAGGAAACGTGCCCTATCTACTGCTGGTCCCTCGCAATGGAATGCTCTTCCCCCAGATCTTCAGACAGAATCATGCCAAATAACCTTCAAAAGAAAAACTTAAAACCTGGCTTTTCAAACAAGGCTTTCCATAAACAGGTGAGCCATCCTTAGGGCTCAGGAAAGTTTATCCAGGATTACTAAACCAAGCTGTTTCACACACCCAATGAAGTGCGATCCTCCTATCTATCAGGACATACGTTCCCTCCTATTCCTCTGGAATGTACTCTCCTTCTGGTCC
The DNA here is from genome assembly GCF_901001135.1 of Rhinatrema bivittatum. Classification (NCBI taxonomy): domain Eukaryota; kingdom Metazoa; phylum Chordata; class Amphibia; order Gymnophiona; family Rhinatrematidae; genus Rhinatrema; species Rhinatrema bivittatum. The sequence goes on along the minus strand of NC_042630.1, from coordinate 42,039,537 downwards.
GATTTTCGACTGGAATGAATATACTTTCATATAATTTTTTCCCTTGGTTTTTTGATTGTATTGACTTGTTTTTGCTACTTAATGTTTCCCATGTTTTTTTTTTTTATTTTGCCCCCAGGTCCATACAACCCTGTTCTTTGTATTGCTCTTTTCATTTTTTGAGTTTCACTGTAAACCGATTTGATATGTATCCTTATACATGAAGGTTGGTATATAAAAGTTCAAAATAAATAAAATAAATACATTTCTTCATTGAGAGGCTGGTGGATGCCTGGAATGCCCTGCTGGAGGAAGTGGTGAAGGCAAAAATGGTGCAAGATTTCAAAAGGGCATGGGATAAACACTGGCAAGGGGGAGGGGAATGAAGTAAGGCATGGGGGTATCTTGCTGGTGTGGCAGATACTACCCTTGGCAAATAGACTTAAAATGTGATGCAACTCCATCATTGCTCGCTGCTTCAATGGCAGGGAGAAAAGAGGAAAGGGGGGATTGGATTCAGACAGTAACCAACAAAGTCATGAACTGTAGGGTCTGGAAACACACATGAGCATTGGGGTAACTTGCTTGGTGGGAGTAATTTGCTTGATGCGCTGGTTAGTACCCTTAACCAAAAGCCTGATGCTACCCTTCTGATGTGATTCCAACATTGCACATTGCTCTCTGATTCTTCGACAGGGGGGGGGGGGGGGGAGGAAATTGGTGTCAAACAGTAACCAACAAGATCCCTAACCTTGGCGGACTGAGTAACTGATAGGCATGGGAAACTGATAACTTTGGGAGCTTGCTGAGCAGACTGGATGGGCCATAAGGTCATTTTCTGCCGTCACTTCTGTTTCTATGTTTCTAATTCCTTCCTCAAGGAGTCCTGGTTTCCTTGTAACCTTTGATTATATCACACACACACACACACACACACACACACACACATGAGTTATAAAAACATTAATATGTTAGAAAGGGAAGAAAAATGCAAGGAAACAGATAAATTACTCATAAAGTTTGGTCATAACGTTTGGCAGAGAGAAAAAATAGAGAAATACTTCTGGTGAGAAAAAATAGGATTGCAGTGGAATCGGCATGGGTTTATAGATATTTTGTACCCATGGCCCTCCAAGCCAGTTATCAAAGGGAAATGCTACAGGGGTTTTAAACTGAAACTCCAAGCACACCTAACTATGCCTGCCCCAGTCCCATCTCTGTCCCAAATTCAGTGAAATCCATTTCCACCACATAGGATATGGAAACGTTTCAAAGAGGTTATTTCTATGGATTAACACCCACGGAAATCCCTCGGATAAGCACCCACTTGATGAAGGGATTCTGGGCAATTGTACAATTCCTAGAAGATTATTTATTAATGAAACTGGGTTACTTTTTTCATCAATGTACAAGTATATTCTGGCCCTGTCAGCCCATAGGTGATTCTGGGAGAGGGAGTTAGAAAACAGCAGTGGATTGAAACCAGTTTCAATGTAAAGCCCTGTTGGCTATTTTTGTTCTATGGAAACCGATGTGATGTTTTCCAAACGAATGTCGGTATATAAAAATTGTTAAATAAATAAATAAATATTATTTCATGGATGTGGCCTGGCTTTATTGAATTTAAAAAATAATCTAAAACTCTGTGACTGGATATTCAGTTCTTCTGAATTACAAATTATTCAAGCCTCTCATTAAAACTTCCCCTTAACTTCCAGCTCAAAACATTATTCCTTACATGCAGAGCCACAAAAGGGAGTTGATATAGCACATGTGGGAAATCTTAAAGACTGCCTATAAAATAAAATTAGTTTTATTAAATCATAAAGTGATTCTCATATTTTAAGAGGACATGAACCCAAAGGTCATTGGAAGAAATCCTTTTTCATTTAGCTTTCTTAGAATATTGTTTTCCAATTAAATGTCTCTTTGTGTTCAGGTCTGGCCTGATCAGAATAATGTAACACTTGGGGAAGAAGATACAGCCCAGCAGCCCAGCACTGGAAGCCAGGATGGCAAAGATCTCCACTGCCACCATGTATTTGCCTTTGGTGCTCAAATATGCTGGGATGAAGGAGACCCAAACACTGCAGAACACCAGCATGCTGAACGTGATGAACTGGGCCTCATTGAAACTGTCCGGCAACTTCCTTGCTAGGAAAGCCACAATGAAACTTAAGAGAGCCAAGAAGCCCATGTACCCAATCACACTATAAAATGCAATGGTGGACCCCTCGTTACACTGTAGGATCATTTTCCCAGGTTCAGACTGTGTGTCATTCTCTGGGAATGGAGGAGCGATTAGCAGCCATGCAATGCATATCAGAACTTCACCCAAGGAACAAAGAAGGACTAGAGAGCTGGAGACTCTTGTTCCTACCCATTTCCTTAACTTGCTGTTAGGCTTGGTGGCATTGAAGGCAATGATGATGGTGACAGTTTTTGCCAGCACAGAAGAAACAGCAATGGTAAAAATGATCCCAAATGCAACTTGTTGGAGCAGACAGGTCACTCTTCCAGGACGGCCAATGAATAACAAGAAACAGAGGAAGGACAGCATGAGGGAGAGGAGGAGGATGTAACTGAGGTCCCGATTATTGGCTTTCACTATGGGTGTGTCCCGGTATTTAATAAAGATCCCCAGCACTACATCAGTGATGATGAAGAAGAGAATAGCAATGGAAGCTAAAAATACACCTAAGAGATCCCCATAGGACAGGAAGTCTATGACTCTTGGGAGGCACTCGTCCTTCTTCTCACTAGGCCATTGATCATCAGGACACTTCATGCAGTTCTCAGCATCTGTAGAAGACAATATATTTTATTTTATTTATTTATTTATTTATTTAAAAACTTTTATATACCGGTATTAGTATGCATACATCATACCGGTTTACAATGTAACTTTAAAGGTAGAAATTACAATGAACAGGGAGGGCGAACAAGGAGGAGTATACAAAGAGCAGGAGGTGGAGGAATTAAAGCAATAAATAAAAACTGCAACGGACTATTTACAGGAATATACAAGGCGTAGGCAAGATCTTGCAGAAGTCGGTGTACTTAATCAGGGTAGGCTTGTCGGAAGAGCCATGTTTTAAGTTTTTTTCTGAACTTGGCGTAACATGGCTCTAGCCTGAGAATGGTAGGGAGGGCGTTCCATTGTTTAGGGCCTGCAATGGATAGTGCACGGTCCCTAGTAGAGGAGAGGTGGGCTTTTTTCAAAGGGGGAATGGAGAGGGTGCCTTTGTTGACAGTGCGAGTGGGTCGTTCAGTGCGTATAGGACGAAAGGGTTCATCCAACCAATTGGAATTGTGCGAGTGGATGGACTTGTGCACTATGGTTAGAATTTTGAAGAGAATTCGGGATGCGATGGGGAGCCAGTGGAGTTCTTTGAGTATTGGGGTAATGTGATCAGCTTTCCTTGAGTTGGTGATGACCCTGGCGATGGCATTCTGGAGCATTTGTAAGGGCTTGGTGGTGGAGGAGGGTAGGCCAAGGAAGAGGGCATTACAGTAGTCCAGCTTTTAACTCTTATTTTCATACACATATTCAATCCAATAATTCAGACTTTATAAGAAAAAGGAAGCATAAACTATGATTTTCAATATTATATCCACAGCGTTTAGAATTGTAAATATTAGTTTTTTGATATGCAAAGTACTAAATAAAGTGATCCCACTTATTTAGCTGCATCTATTAGAAGTTTACAGTCCTCTGCATAGATTAGGAACATAGAGTACATATTTTTTTTTAGGTCTCTTCATTAAAACTTTCACGCAAGGTTCTTGCGCCCTTTTTATTGTAGGGCCTGTTCTATGGAACAAGCGCCCTGAGCATTAACATTTCATATGTAACCCCACCCCGGTGTGCCTATCCAGCATGGGTGGGTACACACAGGAATTTGTTACGCTTCAGAGCTGGAACCAATCACCGGCTAACTCTTTCACATGCACTCCTTCTCCCAAGGCTGGATCCTTTGTAGGTGGGGGGGAAGATAAACTTCCAGGGCCTGATGTGACAGGGATGGTTTCTTTGCACGTTTATTATGTTTCCCCTGGGGAGTTGGTGTCTGTTATTTATGTGGGAGCAGTGAGTGTGAAACTTTGCTAGCGTGCACAATAAAAGTCTTTACTGTTAACACTGGCGATGAATGGCAGAAAACTCAAACTACAGCAGCACATAATTTGCCGCTCTTTCATCTGACTGTGCAGGACTCACTTGTATTGGGACTAGGGAAACTCACACTCTCTTGGATTAATTAAGTGGAGCTCCTGGATGGGCAGGGTCTTCTAAGCTGGGAAAAACCCTTTCCAAACTGTCAAAAACTAGAAAAAGTCTATGGCATAGAGAGTTAATCCTTTCTTTCTCTCCCCCGGGTTGTGAAGCATCAGATAGGTGTTCTCAAGTGGTGTAGTGACCCTTTAATCATGATTACATGGTCTTCTGGATCTTCTTGAATTTGACACCTTCTCTTTAATACTCTCTCAGGATCCTTGGTGATGAGGATCCTCTTGGAAACAAAAAATAATCTTGATTTGAAACAGCAAGGAAGGGGCATCTCTTACTAATTAACAGGTCAATACAGTAAAGTGCGGCCGCGGTTAGCCTGCTTCTAACCCGCTTTCTACTCACAATTTGGCCGCGTTAGTCCAACCCGCGATTCACTATCCCTTTAAACCCATCCTTACTGCCTCTTTAAATCAACGGGTAACCCCTTCCGCTCGCGGCATGTATATGAGATGTAAACAATCGGATTAGCTATTTTCTCCCATACAGTAACGCGCGCCCCTATTATTGCTTTTTAAACCTGCAGTTTAGCCGCGCGTTTAACCTGCTAACTTACCGCCTATCCTTACCCCTGCATTAGAGGCAGGGATAAGGGTAGGCGGCAAACTTTCCCCCAGCCCTCGCTTACCTGCCCTGGCTGCGTCCATGGGTGCCGGTCTCAGGGGCAGCCCAGTCCTCTCTACCCTCCTCCCGAAGCAATGAAAAGCAAAAAAGGAGAAAAGCGAAACGACATGTGAAGTGTAACTTACTTTTCTTGCAGCCCTCCTCCGGAGACGCACTGCAGCTCCCCTGCCTCCTGGGGGCTGCCCCCTGCCTCCCGGGGGCAGCCGGCAGTGAAAGCAGCCCCACTGGCGAAGATGGATGCCTGCACAGGCCCTCGGACATGATCGCTCACTGGAGAATCCTTTACTGAGCTGCGGCCACTTCTCCTGCGTGCATTCAGCCAGGTGGGAGCCAGCAGGCGTGCATTCAGCCAGGCGGAGGGAGCCGTCGGCAAAAAGCGGAGGTGAATGAATGTGCGCCTGTGCGTGCAATTTGGCTGCTCAAGGCGTGATGTCATTACGTTTGGCGTTATGGCGTGTGATGTCGGCATTCGCTAATGCACTGCCTTGAGCACCCAAATTGCATTCATTCACCTTCGCCGGCACTCAAGGCAGTGCATTAGCGAACACCGACATCACACGCCGTGACGTCGGCGTTCGCTAATGCACCGGCGGGCGTGCCTCGGGAGGAGGAGAGCGAGGACTGTTCAAAGAAAATTCAGACGCAGTAAGTTTACTTTTATTACACTTTATTCACTTTTGTTTTAATTTTCACCCTGCGCCTTGCTTCGGAGGTGGGGAGAAAGGACTGGCAATCCCGAGTGTAGGAGAACGTCCACTTCCTGGTACCTATCATTTCAAATGTCATTTGAAATGACATTTGGAATGACAGGTACCAGCGCACCCAGGATACTTTATAGGCTCTGTATAGTGCTCTATACAGTAAAATGGATTGCGCGGGTCTAACGCTTCATGGACGCTTCTTGGATGCGGCTTGCATTTGCATGCCATTTTAATACAGTATCGAGCGGTAGGTGAGCTGGACTGTGCGTGCTGAAACGCGGGTGTGCCCGGCACTAACGCAGCTCTTCCTACCGCTCCTTACTGTATCGGCCCGTAAGTTCTTTACCCAAAAAGGAACAAAATTCAAAACAGTGGAGTCCCCTCTTCATAGCAGGTCACCACCACTTCAGGGGTGTATCTTCCCTATCCCTGTGCAGTTGATACGCAGGGATCCCCAGTTCTTGCATGCATGACAGGCCCAGGTGTCCACTGAGGCTCCTAATAAAAATCTCTAAACTTAGACCCAGAGGGAATCTTAACAAGCCAGGATGTGAAGTGGAAAGAGAATACACTTCGACTCTGTTCAGGAACCACAAGCTGTGCTAGAATGTTTTTGTTGACTGTGCCTGGAAAAACAACAAAAGTTAAGCTTCTCTCCACCACTGCACTCAGTGAGAACCTAAAGGATCTGCCTCCCAAGCTCACTGTGAAGAGCACATAAATAGACTTTGAGGGGGCTGACCATTCCAGACTCCACAAAGAGAGGAGCTGAATTTGAATGGTGTCTCCCTCTACTCTAACCTATTTTCTCACTCTCTAGAACAAGTTTTTACCCAGGTCTTACTAGTGATGGGATGGGTACCCCTGTCACTCCTCTCTGCCCCCTCCACAGTTATTCAAATCTGAAGAAGGGTGGAGACTCTTGTACAAACTTAACATAACTCTCACGCATAATATTGCATTGCAGTATAAGAACTTCAAATAAATCAATGATAGTTAGACTACCCAGGAGAGCATTACATCCATTCCTGGCTGGAGTGAGGTCTTCCACATCCAAATAGGTGCTGCACCCGATGCAGGCATTATTATACACAGCAAGCAGCTCCATATTGAAACACAAAAAGTTATAACAAATTCTTCCAATGTCCATAAGAACATAAGAAATTACCATGCAGGGTCAGACAAAGGTTCCTTCAAGCCCTGCATCCTGTTTCCAACAGTGGCCAAATCAGGCCACAAGAACCTGGCAGATACCCAAACACTAAGAAGACCCCATGCCACTAATTCCAGTAATAGCAGACGATATTCCCTAAGTTAACTTGATTAATAGCAGTTAATTGACTTCTTCTCCAAGAACTTATTCAAACCTTCTTTAAACCCAGCTACACTAACTGCACTAACCACATCCTCTGGAAACAAATTCCAGTTCTTAATTGTGTGTTGAGTGAGAAAGAATTTATTTACTCTTTTGGATAATGGAAGGACTAGGGGCACTCCATGAAGTTAGTAAGTAGCATATTTAATAGAGATGTGAATCATGTGCCAGATCGTCTTAACGATCAGATTCGGCTGGGGGGGGGGGGGGGGGGGGGAATCTGATCGTTAAGATATGTGAATTGGAATCGTTTCCGATTCCAATTCACATCGCTAATTTTTTTTTTAGGGAGGCCCGCGCCGCTAAAAAAAACAACAACCACCCGACCCTTTAAATTGACCCCCCCTCCCCACCCTCCCAAAACCTTTTAAAATTACCTGGTGGTCCAGGGGGGCCTCAGGGAGAGATCCAGGGGAGCCTCGGGGAGAGGAGAGATCCAGGGGGGCCTCGGGAAGAGATTTCCCGTTCCCAGGCATCAGCTGTTCTAAAAAAAAAAATGGCGCCGATGTCCCTTTGCCCTTACCATGTGACAGGGTATCCGTGCCATTGGCCGTCCCCTGTCATATGGTAGGAGCACTGGATGGCCGGCGCCATCTTTAAAGATGGCGCCGGCCATCTTTACTCATCAGCCCCTATTATAGAGTATAGTATATTAGGGGCTGATGATGGCGCCGGCCATCCAGTGCTCCTACCATGTGACAGGGGCCGGCCAATGGCACGGATACCCTGTCACATGGTAAGGGCAAAGGGGCATCGGCGCCATTTTTTTTTTAGAACAGCTGATGCCTGGGAACGGGAAATCTCTTCCCGAGGGCCCCCTGGATCTCTCCTCTCCCCGCGGCCTCCCTGTATCTCTCCCCGAGGCCCCCGATGCCCCCCTGGACCACCAGGTAATTTTAAAAGGTTTTGGGGGGGTTGGGAGGGGGGGTCGATTTAAAGGGTCGGGTGGGTTTTTTTTTTTATCGGGCCATCGGCGCCATTTTAATTAGTTGCAGCCAAAATGGCGCCAATGGCCCGAGAGTGGGAGATCGCGCCGGGACACCCCCCCCCCCCACTGGACCACCAGGTAACAACATTTTGGGGGAGTTCGGGAGGGTGGGGGAGGGTAAGGAATTGGTTTTAAAGGGTCGGGGTGGGTTTAGGCGTTGTTTTGGTGTGCCAGTTTTCCCGTCCTCCCCCAAATAATTCCCGTGCCCTATTTAACGATACAATACAAATGCCCCTGACGATAAATCGGGGGCATTTGTATTGTATCGTGCAATCTAATGATTTAGGACAATTTTAAAATTATCTGACGATAATTTTAATCGTTCAAAAATGATTCACATCCCTAATATTTAAGACTAATCGGGAAAAATACTTTTTCACTCAGTGCACAATTAAACTGTGGAATTTGTTGCCAGATGATGTGGTTACTTAGTGCAATTAGTATAGCTGGGTTAAAAAATTGTTTTGATAAGTTCTTGGAGGAGAAGTCCATTAACTGCTATTAATCAAGTTTACTTAGGGGTAGATTTTGAAAAACTGCGCAATCGCGTACTTTTGTTTGCGCAGCAGGCGCAAACAAAAGTACGCTGGATTTTATAAGATACGCGCGTAGACGCACGTATCTTATAAAATCCTGGATCAGCGCGTGCAAGGCTGCTGATTTTGGGCAGCCGGCGCGTGCCGAGCCACGCAGCATGCCTTCATTCCCTCCGAGGCCGCTCCGAAATCGGAGCGGCCTCGGAGGGAATGCTCTTTTGCCCTCCCCTCACCTTCCCCTCCCTTCCTCTACCTAACCCACCCCCCCAGCCCTATCTAAACCCCCCCTACCTTTATCCATGGATTTACGCCTCCCGGAGGGAGACGTAAATCCATGCGCACCAGCGGGCTGCTGGCGCGCCGAGACCAGACCCGGGGGCGGTTCCGGAGGGCGCGGCCACGCCCCCGGAATGCCCCGACCCGAAACCACGCCCCCTGGCCTGTCCCCGATTCGCCTCGCCCCGTCCCCAAAATGCCGCGTCATTCGGCCCCGCCCCTCGACACGCCCCCTTCCGAAAACCACGGGACCTATGCGCATCCCAGGGTTCTGCGCGCGCCGGCGGCCTATGGAAAATAGGCGCGCCGGCGCACAAGGCCCTGCTCGCGTAAATCCTCCCGGATTTACACGAGAAGGGCTTTGAAAATCCGCCCGTTAGGGAATAGCTATTGCTATTAATTGCATCAGTAGCTGGAATATTCTTGGTGTTTGGGGACTTGCCAGGTTTTTGTGGCCTGGTTTGACCTCTGTTGGAAATAGGATGCTGGGTTTGATGGAACCTTGGTTGACCCAGCATGGCAATTTCTTATGTTCTTAACCGATTCACATCTACCCGTTCTAGACGTCTCATGATTTTAAAGAAATCTAACATATTATTATTATTATTATTATTATTTAGAGTTTCTTATATACCGATAGCCGTTTGCACATCGTATCGGTTTACAGACAACGCAGAACTTTTGGGCATGGCCCTTACATAGAACAAATGATTGCATAAGAGAAAGAAACAATATAAAACCTCAAGAAGTTGAGAAGGGGGGACTGTGACAACTGGGTAACTTAGGCAGATAAACTGGGTATCTAAGGCAGATAAAAGGAAATGTAGAAGTAAAATAACTATGTTACAAAATACAAGAGACTATATTACAATGTACATAGAGGGGTAGATTTTCAGAGCCCTGCTCGCCTAAATCCGCCCAAAACCGGGCGGATTTAGGCGAGCAGGGCCCTGCGCGCCGGGAAGCCTATTTTACATAGGCCTCCCGGCGCGCGCAGAGCCCCGGGACTCGCGTACGTCCCGGGGTTTTCGGAGGGGGGCGTGTCGGGGGCGTGTCGGGGGGCGGGCCCGGTCGACGCGGCGTTTCGGGGGCGTGTCGGCCGCGTTTTGGGGCCGGGTACGGGGCGTGGCTACGGCCCGGGGGCGTGGCCGCGCCCTCCGTACCCGCCCCCAGGTCGCGGCCCGGCGCGCAGCAGGCCCGCTGGCGCGCGGGGATTTACGTCTCCCTCCGGGAGGCGTAAATCCCCCGACAACGGTAAGGGGGGGGTGTAGACAGGGCCGGGTGGGTGGGTTAGGTAGGGGAAGGGAGGGTAAGGTGAGGGGAGGGCAAAGGAAAGTTCCCTCCGAGTCCGCTCCGATTTCGGAGCGGCCTTGGAGGGAACGGGGGGAGGCAGCGCGGCTCGGCGCGCGCAGGCTATACAAAATCGATAGCCTTGCGCGCGCCGATCCCGGATTTTAGTGGATACGCGCGGCTCCGCGCGTATCTACTAAAATCCAGCGTACTTTTGCTTGAGTCTGATGCGCAAGCAAAAGTAGGCTGTTCGCGCGCCTCTTAAAATCTACCCCAGAGTGATGGAAATTCCAAAATTTAGGGCTAGTGGTCATTTGCAATGAGCTGACATATAACGACTGAGCTGAAATGCTGGTTACGTAAGGTTTAGGAGTGGAAATTGTAAGATGCTGGTTACATCAGATATTACGTGACGAGGATCTTGGAGAAACACAAGGGGTAAAAACAGGCACAATAGGGTGGGAAAGGTAGACGAGCATATATGGCTCCTGGGGTGACTGAAAGGAAAAAGGGAGGGTGAGGAAGCATAAAGTTGGAGGGAGGGAGAGGCAGTTGCGAGACTACATAGAATTGAAAAGTCAGCAGTTAAATATTTTTCGTGGAAAGGGAAGAGAGTGCAGGATAGGCCTGTAGGAACAACCATGTTTTTAATTTTTTTTTTGAATTTAGGAGTAGAGGTCTCTGTACGTAAATCAGGAGGTAGGGAATTCCATAGAGTAGGGCCAGCAAGGGAAAAGGCCCTGTTCATAGTAGAGATAAGTTTGATGTGTTTGATTGATGGTGTGCAGAGAGCTCCTTGTAGGACAGGGCAAGTGGGTCTTGTTGTCGAGCGAGGAAGGAGAGGAGGGTTGACCCAGTGGAGGTTTTCATTTGTAAGGCTTTTATGGATGAGGGAAAGTGCTTTGTACAGTATACGTGATTGTATGGGAAGCCAGTGAAGTTCAATGAGTGTTGGTGTGATGTGGTCTCTTTTTCTGGAGCATGAGAGAGTACGTGCAGCGGCGTTTTGTAAGAGTTGTAAAGGTTTAGTATACGTTGAAGGGAGACCAAGGAGGAGGGCGTTACAGTAGTCTATTTTAGAAAAAATAATAGACTGAAGAACTGTACGAAAATCAGAGAGGTGAAGTAAAGGTTTGAGCTTTTTAATCGTTTGTAGCTTGAAATAGCAGTCTTTTATGATAGAGTTAATAAAGGGTTTAAAAGTAAGTTGGTTATCAATCAGAACACCCAGGTTGCGGGTGTGTGAAGGGAAAGAAGTGGAGGAGTGAGTGAGTGGGATAGGGGGAGAAGGATGTTTGTTAGAAATGATGAGCAGTTCAGTTTTTTGGGGGTTGAGAGCGAGGTGCATGTCTGTGAGGAGGAGGTTGATGGAAGAAAGGCAGGATTCCCAGGTTTGGAGGGCGGTATTGATGGAGTCAGAAAAGGGGAAGAGAATTTGTACGTCATCTGCGTCAGCCGCCTCTTCTCCAAGCTGATCAGCCCTAACCTCTTCAGCCTTTCCTCATAGGGGAGCTGTTCCTTAGGGATGTGAATCGTTTTTTGACGATTTAAAATATCGTCCGATATATTTTAAATCATCAAAAATCGTTAGGGCCACGATATAATACCAATTCCCCCGATTTATCGTTAAAAAATCGTAAATCGGGGGAAGGGGGAGGGCAGGAACTTACTTACTTGCCCTAATCCAATGGCAGGAAAACCGGCACACTAAAACCCCCTAAAACCCCCCCCCGACCCTTTAAATTAAATCCCCCACCCTCCCGAACCCCCCCCCCCCCAAATGCCTTAAATTACCTGGGGGTCCAGCAGTGGTCCGGAACGGGCTCCTGCAATTGAATTGTGTTGTCTTCAGCCGGCGCCATTTTGCAAAATGGCGGCCGCAAAATGGCGGCGGCCATAGACCAACACGATTCGACTGCAGGAGGTCGTTCTGGACCCCCGCTGGACTTTTGGCAAGTCTTGTGGGGGTCAGGAGGCCCCCCCAAGCTGGCCAAAAGTCCCTGGGGGTCCAGCGGGGGTCCGGGAGCGATCTCCTGCTGCGAATCGTTTTCCGTACGGAAAATGGCGCCGGCAGGAGATCGACTGCAGGAGGTCGTTCAGCGGCGGTCCGGAACCCCCGCTGAACGACCTCCTGCAGTCGATCTCCTGCTGGCACCATTTTCCGTACGGAAAACGATTCGCGGCAGGAGATCACTCCCGGACCCCCGCTGGACCCGGCTGAAGACAACACAATTCAATTGCAGGAGCCCGTTCCACACCGCCGCTGGACCCCTAGGTAATTTAAGGCATTTGGGGGGGGGGGGTTCGGGAGGGTGGGGGATTTAATTTAAAGGGTCGGGGGTGGGTTTTAGGGGGTTTTAGTGTGCCGGTTTTCCTGCCATTGGTTTAGGGCAAGTAAGTACTTCCCTCCCAAAGTTGATGAAGTATTAAGGCATTTGGGGTGGGGGATTTAATTTAAAGGGTCGGGGGTGGGTTTTAGGGGGTTTTAGTGTGCTGGCTCACGATTTTAACGATTTTCACGATATTTTAAACACCCAAACGGCAACAATACGATTCCCTCCCCCTCCCAGCCGAAATCGATCGTTAAGACGATCGAGGACACGATTCACATCTCTATGTTCTATCCCCTTTATCATTTTGGTCACCTTTTCCTGTACCTTCGCCATGGCAACTATATATTTTTTGAGATGCAGCAACCAGAATTGTACACAGCATTCAAGGTGTGGTTTCACCATGGAGCGATACAGAAGCATTATTCCATTTTGCTAACCATTCCCTTCTTAATAATTCCTAATAATTCTTAATAATTTGCTTCTTTGACTTCTGCAGCACACTTAGCCGACGATTTCAAAGTATTATCTACTTTGATGCCTAGATCTTTATCCTGGGTGGTAGCTCCTAATATGGAAACTAACATTGTATAACTACAGCAAAGGCTATTTTTCCCTACATGCAAAACCTTACACTTGTCCACAATAAATTTCATCTGCCAATTGGATGTCCATTCTTCCAGCCTATCACAATTCCCTTGTGATTTAACTACTCTGAATTATTTTGTATCATTTGCAAATTTGATAACCTCATTTGTCATATTCCTTTCCAGATCATTTATAAATATATTGAAATGCATTGGTCCTCCATGTACAGATCCCTGAGGTACTCCACTTACCCTTTTCAACTGAGAAAATTGACCATTTAATCTCTGTTTCCTGTATTTTCACCAAAATCCACCAAAGGGCAACGCTTCCTATCCCATGACATTTTAGTTTCCTTAGAAGCCTCTCATGAGGGTCTTCTGAAAATTCAAATACACTATATCTACTGGCTCACCTTTATCTACATGTTTATTAACCCCTTCAAAAAAATGAAGCAGATTTGTGAGGCAAGACTTGCCTTGGGTAAATCCATGGTGACTGTGCTCCATTAAACCATTTATTTCTATATGACCTGTGATTTGGATCTTTAAAGTAATTTCCACTACTTTTCCTGGCACTGAAGTCAGGCTCGCTGGTCCATAGTTTCCTGGATAGCCCCTGGAGCCCTTTTTAAATATTGGGGTTACATTGGCCACTCTCCAGTATTCAGGTGCAATGGATGATTTTAATGATAGTTTGTAAATTTCAACTAATAAATCTGATATTTCATTTTTTAGTTCCTTCAGAACCCTGGGGTGCATATCATCTGGTCCAGGCAATTTGTAACTCTTCAGTTTGTCAATCTGGCCTACAATATCTTCCAGGTTCAAAAGTTCACATTTGTAGACTAATGGTATTTACTAGCAAATTTGCTTTGCTCTTTGTATATTTCCCGGTTTTACTTGCATTGTATTCCCATCCTTTTATTTAATATAAGAATTGAGCTTTGCTTCATCTGCAAAACCACAATAAAGATTAAATTCATTAAAAAATACATAAGGAAACATGGTTTTCTAATTAGAAAATGGACTTGCCTGGATATTTCTAGCATATTATATGTTTGCTATTGATTTTGTATGTGCATTTGTAATGCATGCAGGTGTGTATTTGTTTGTACTGAGTGCAGATATTCCATATTATTGCCTGATATAGTGAAGTTTATCTACCTGCATTATTGGAAAATTCTCCTTCAGAGCAAGGGATGCAGTCAAAGCAGCAGACCGGCTTCTGTCTCTGAAGAACCTTCCTGTATCCAGGAACACAATTCTCGGAGCACATAGAGCGAGGGGTCTAAAGACAGAAAAATTAAAGAAAAATATAGCCATATCCCATACTGAGCAATTGATTCTCTTTCTGATTGACTTTTGGCCTAATTTACCGAGGCTTATTTCTCATTTTGAGTCTATGGGAAAATAACTTACTGAATGAGGGCCTGTGATCTTTCTGCTTCCAGAACTTTTGGGATCTGATTTCAAACCCATTTCTACACAAAATGTGGCGTAAAGCACGTAAATGGCTGTTCTAATATTTCCCCAGGCTCAGTATGTATGAGAGTGCACATGTGACACAGTTTTGTACATATTTTTATGTGAAATGGAGGAGAAACATTTGAGGGTGGAAATGGTGGTATGCTTTTGATTTTTTATAATGTGCGCGTACGTTCATCTGTATAAGTTGCATGCTTAACACAGCAGGTGTAAATTTCAATGGGTAAATTTGCAAGAGTTCACATCAAATTTGTGCTAATATGTTTGCTTAGAAAACTTGGGGTAAAGCCTGTGTATAAAAGGTATACGCTGACTTTTCTGCACTGTGCACAGTTATACAATGACCCTTCCAGTGTACTCACTGTTACCGTACTGTAGCCCTTCTGTTTGTAGAAATATATTATTTAGACAAGCCTAAGTATTAGGTCGCTTTGAGGGGGGGAACACACTGGAATGGGCCTACCAGGATCCAGTTTAGGCCATTTGCCTTACTGGTGTTATGGTTGTGAGGTGCTGGAGTGGATTCTTGGGTACTACAGTGATGGCCACTCCCACGGGGAGGAGCCCTGTGGGGAACTGCAGTACCAGGCTAGACTCTTGGCACACACAGATAGGATAATCTTTTATTATACAGCACGGTGGCACTACCCGAGGAGCGGACAGTGGTGGTGGTAGTTAGCTCCAGCTGTATCAGTCCAGAGATCTTCCGCACGGAGAACCCGTCTTGCAGTGGTAGATGGAGACAGCTCAGAGAGCAGGAACAGGTCCCGGATGTAGCTCTGTATCTGTAGCTGAGATAGATTGAAGATAGTACTCACTGAAGCTGAGGCTGTATCTGTGATTGTTCTGGCAGGCAGAAGTTGTTGAGTAGCACGCACCAGGTTGCTAACTTGGTTTGTTAGCAATGAAAGGCAGGCTAAATACCAGGATGTGATGATGTTACTCGGAGGGGATGCCCCCGAGGTTCCCGCCATGACTTGGATAAACATGGCAAACGCCGTCTCCATAGCTGATCCGGGGATGCTGGGGAGAGCGGCAAGAAGATGCGGTGGCAGCCAACTTCCCAAGGCTTGAGGAGAGAGCAGGAAGAAAGTTGAGGCACAAAGGTTGAAGCCATCTGAGACCGACAGATGCAACAGTAGCCCCTTTCAAAGGGCCCCCTCCAGACCCCCTACCTGGTCTTGGTGTTTGAGGATGTGATCGATGAAATTGGTGAAGCATCTCTGTCCATGATATCAGCCAATGGTTCCCAAGAGTTTTCTTCTGGTCCATATCCCTCCCAAGGCAGGAGGTATTCCCAAACTCTGCCTCTCTTTCTTACATCAAGGATGGCATGTACCTTGTATTTGATGTCTTCTTCTGCATCAACAGGTGTTGGCTCAGGTGTTTTGGTGGAGAACTCGCTAAGAACAAGTGGTTGAGTCTCAAGTGTTTGGTAGAGAGCCAGACTTTATCACCAGGCTGGAATTCAGGAGCCTTGCAATTGTGAATGTCATAGCCTTTCTTTGCTCTTTGTCCTGCTTTTTGAAGCATCTCTGTAGTCTTTCCGCAGAGCTGCTGTATATCTTTGACAGTAGATTGAGCTGCTGGGGATGACACAGAAAATGGAAGTGGTAAAGGTGGTAAAGGTTGTCGTCCATAGACCACTTCAAAAGGTGTAGATCCAGTAGATGAAGCTGGATAAGAATTGATGGCAAATTCAGCCCAGGGCAACAGTTCAGCCCAGTCATTCTGGTGTGAACTGACGTAGGCACGAAGGAACTGTTTGAGAGTTATATTCATTCTCTCTCAGGTCAATCCAGTAACGAGCGGTAGGAAGAGCTGTGTTAGTGCCCAGCGCACCCGCGGTTGCCGCACGCACAGTGCAGCTCACCTACCGCTCGATCCTGTATGTAAATAGCTTGCTAATGCAAGCTGTGTCTAAGAAGCGTCCGTGAAGCGTTAGGCCCGCGCAACCCGTTTTACTGTATAGAGCGCTATACAGCGCCTATACAGTAACCTGGGTGGGCGGGCCTAACGCTTCACGGACATGCTGGTATCTGTCATTTCAAATGTCATTTCAAATGACATTTGAAATGACAGGTACCAGGAAGTGGACAGTTCTCCAACGCTCGGGATTGTGAGCCCCTCTCCCCTCCTCCCGAGGCAAGGCGCGAAAAGCAGCCTTGCTCCGAGAGGAGGGGAGAGAGGACTGGCAGTGTGAAGCGACCAATCGACTTACTTTTTTTTGCAGCCCTCCGGAGGAGGCGGCCATCAGCAGAAATGGATCGTTGCTCCCGGCGAAGATGGACGCCTGCACGGGCGAAAGCGGCCCCTGTGCGTGCAATTGGCCACTCAAGACGTGACGTCACGACGTTTGGCGTCACGGCATGTGACATCACGTCTTGAGCGGCCAATTGCACGCACAGGGGCCGCTTTCCCCCGTACAGGCGTCCATCTTCGCCGGGAGGGGAGCCGCGATCCATTTCTGCTGATGGCCGCTCAAGACGTGACGTCCATCTTCCTGAGCAGCTGGAGGCAGGAGAGGGGAGCTGCGGTCGTCTTCGCCGATGTCCAGATGGGGGGCTGCAAAAAGTAAGTCGCTTTATACTGCCAGTCCCCTCCCCCCTCCTCCCGGAGCAAGGCTGCTTTTCGCGCCTGCCTCGGGAGGAGCGGAGGGAGGACTGGCAATCCCGAGCGTAGGACTGCCCGTCCTCTCCCCTCTCTCTCTTGCAATTTTTTTTCGCTTTTTTTTTTTTTTTGCTTCGGGAGGAGGGGAGAGGACTGGGGCTGCCCCAGAGACCGGCACCCATGGACGCGGCCAGGGCAGGAGAGCGTGGTCCAGGCCTCCGGACCAGCTGGCGCGCGTAGATTTACGTCTGCTTCTCGCAGGCGTAAATCTAGGGACAAAGGTAAGGGGGGGTTTAGATAGGGCCGGGGGTGTGGGTTAGGTAGAGGAAGGGAGGGGAAGGTGAGGGGAGGGTGAAAGGAAGTTCCCTCCGAGGCCGCTCCAATTTCGGAGCAGCCTCGGAGGGAATGGAGGCAGGCTGCGCGGTTCGGCACGTGCAGGCTGCCCAAAATCGGCAGCCTTGCGTGCGCCGATCCAGGATTTTAGAGGATACGCGCGGCTATGCACGTATCTTATAAAATCCAGCGTACTTTTGTTTGCGCCTGCTGTGCAAACAAAAGTACGCAATCGCGCTTTTTAAAAAAATCTACCCCTATGCATCTGCTCTGACATTCTTGTCACCAGGGCGATATTTCAGTAAGAAGTCAAAGCTGTTGAAGAACAAGGACCATCTCTGCACTTCTTGGTGTATCTGAGATATCTGGTCAGTGAGGAAAGAGAGGAATGGGCCCTGGAGCATAGGCAAGCATGATTGGAGGAGAGACCCCTGGGGTAGCTGCTGCTGGTAGTTGAGCCTGTACCACATATGTATCAGGTGACCTTTGAAGAGGCTGGTATCTTGATTAGGCCTGGTGAAGAGCAAGTCTGCCAGGTCCATGCCCTCAACAATTTGACACAGTTGTGAGTCCTTGTACTGTGTCATGGTTGACACTGCCTTACAGGCAAAGCCACTAGGCCCATGCCAACAGGTGTGGACACACGCTAGGCTGGTACAGAGCTGGATATTCATCTATACCAGCCCCATTCCATGCAGATTGAGATACTGGGTTCCAGACAAGGGACAAGGATGATGCTGAGAAAGCTGGACGAGGATGGACTGGACAAAGTAAGGAAAGAGATAAGGCAAGACAGGCTTGAGAAAGGGCCGGACAAAACTGGAGGAAGGATGAGGCAATGCTGGAGAAAGGATGAGGAAAGGCTGGAGCAAGGAAGACAGGAACATGACAAGAACATGCACTGCTTGGAGCAAAATGACCTTTTGCTAAGGCAGTGTGCTGATATCACGGTTGTGTTTAAATACCCAGCTGAAATGATGCTATCTGAGGGCACCAGCAAAAAGAGCTCCCTCCTTGGGGCCAATAAGTACAGGTATGCTGTGCACCTGTTATGGGCCTGACCCACGGAGATCAGCAGGCCGGCCCTTCACCTACCCCTGGATGTCTGGTGGCTGCCGCAGCATTCCTACAGCCTAGTCAGGCTGGTAAAGTTTCTTTGTGGCGTTCCCTCTGTGAGGGAGACACCGCTGATGTCTGGGCTGGCCGCACCCCTAGGCATGCATGTGCGCGGAGTCCCGACTCTTAAAGGGGCCAGAGCGGGAAATACACAGCACCTCCTAGGTGTGATGTCAGATGCTCCCAGGGTATTTAAATCTTGCACCAACTCCACTCCTGGCCTTGCAATGAGGTTCACTCTTTGTTGAGAGTTACTAGTTGCTGCTTCAGACTACTGACTTCTGACCTCGGCTTTTGACTACTGGCTTCTGACTTCGGCTACTGACTACTGGCTTCTGACCTCGGCTTCTGACTACTGGCTTCTGATCAGCTTCCATCAACTGGCTTCTGATTCCGGCTTTCGTCCACTGGCTTCTGACTTTAGCTTCCAACTACTGGCTTCTGACTTCGGCCCATCCACTGGCTTCTGATTCTGGCTTTTGTCCACTGGTTCCTGACTATGGCTTTCATCCAGGAGGCCTCTCCTAAGTCCAAGCGGCTCGGGTCCTCTCGAGCTCCTCTTGGGAGGAGCGCGGGCTTCCAATGGTGAAGTTCCAGTTGGCCTCCTGGTTTCAGCTCTACTCTTCTCTATCCTCTGGAACTCCTCTTCAGACACCAACCCACAGGAGACCGCACATAAGTCCAAGCGGCTCGGGTCCTCACAAGCTCCTCCTGGGGGGACCTTGGGCTTCCAGTGGTGAAGATCCCACCGGTCTCCTGCCCTGTGCAGCCTCCCAGCTTCAACTTCCACTGTGGGTCTTTCCACGGTGTGTCATCATCTGTCCCATCCGGCTCAAGGGTCCACGAATCCAACAGCACCTAAGAAGCCAAAGGGGAGACAGTATGGTGATGTCCTTGCCATGAGTGGGTCATGGTGCTGGGCAGTGTCTTCATGGTCCAGCAGCTTTTGGAGTGAGTGTGGCTGGTCATGGGCATCCCCTTGACTGGCTATAATGTTACATTCAGTGCTGAATTATTTCAAGGCAGGCCCAGTGTTGATCTTGCTCCTGGAATTCCCAGAGCTGGGTTAGCTCCAGAAAAACCCCTGCTCGATGTCAGTCCCAGTGCTGGGCCAGAATGGGGATGGTCTTAGTGTCAGGCCAGCTCAAGGTATGAATATGGAGATTCAGTCATGGCAACTGGAGGCGTGTTTCTTTCTTTCTTTCTTTCTTTCTTTAATACAACAAATATAAAAATATGCAAATATTTTTGGGTATATTCATGGTAGACTATTTTTAGTTCATTCATTTTGAAATAAACCAAAAATGGCCTCTTTTGCTCTATTTTTGGCATTGGTTTCAAACAAATACACATCCCTTCTGTGAGGTCTTATTCCTATTCTGCAGACATCAGTTTATCATTATTGCACCACCCCCTGGGATTTCTATACCCAAAAGGTGCAACTCTGTGCTTTTTAGTTTTGTATCTTAGCTGATTAAGTTGCTGACAACTCCTTGAACTTTCAAAGGTTGCTTTTCATACTGACTTCCCTATCAGGCATGTTCATTCAGTTGCAGATTTTACAGTTCTTTGCAGAAAGTCAAATGTGCTACCCTTCTAACTGTTTTGTGATACTAAGATACAGAACTGACTCTAGGAACATCCCTTGAGGCATGGCATATATAATAACACAGCAACATAGTCACAGTATATGACAGAGATAATCAACCAAAATGGCCTATCTAATCTGCCAAGCCAGATGTTTATGGATTTAACTGCCACACTGTGAAAGTTACAAATGTCCAGTAAAGTAACAATGGTAATCCCAGTGCATTATTTCTATCCTCTTGCCAAGAGGGGGCCTCTGTGATTATCCTACACCCTTTATTTTTTAGTTCAAATCTTTTTATTAGTATAAAAATACAAACTTACAAGAGATACAAAAAGAACAAAAGAGGTGGTACATGAGACATAAGAACATAAGAAAATGCCATAGTGGGTCAGACCAAGGGTCCATCAAGCCCAGCATCCTGTTTCCAACAGTGGCCAATCCAGGCCATAAGAACCTGGCAAGTACCCAAAAACTAATTCTATTCCATGTAACCATTGCTAATGGCAGTGGCTATTCTCTAAGTGAACTTAATAGCAGGTAATGGACTTCTCCTCCAAGAACTTATCCAATCCTTTTTTAAACACAGCTATATTAACTGCACTAACCACATCCTCTGGCAACAAATTCCAGAGTTTAATTGTGCGTTGAGTAAAAAAGAACTTTCTCCGATTAGTTTTAAATGTGCCCCATGCTAACTTCATGGAGTGCCCCCTAGTCTTTCTACTATCCGAAAGAGTAAATAACCGATTCACATCTACCCATTCTAGACCTCTCATGATTTTAAACACCTCTATCATATCCCCCCTCAGTCGTCTCTTCTCCAAGTTGAAAAGTCCTAACCTCTTTAGTCTTTCCTCATAGAGGAGTTGTTCCATTCCCCTTATCATTTTGGTAGCCCTTCTCTGTACCTTCTCCATCGCAATTATATCTTTTTTGAGATGTGGCGACCAGAATTGTACACAGTATTCAAGGTGCGGTCTCACCATGGAGCGATACAGAGGCATTATGACATTTTCCGTTTTATTCACCATTCCCTTTCTAATAATTCCCAACATTCTGTTTGCTTTTTTGACTGCCACAGCACACTGTACCGACGTTTTCAATGTGGTATCCACTGTGACACCTAGATCTCTTTCTTGGGTTGTAGCACCTAATATGGAACCCAACATTGTGTAATTATAGCATGGCTTATTTTTCCCTATATGCATCACCTTGCACTTATCCACATTAAATTTCATCTGCCATTTGGATGCCCAATTTTCCAGTCTCACAAGGTCTTCCTGCAATTTATCACAATCTGCTTGTGATTTAACTACTCTGAACAATTTTGTGTCATCTGCAAATTTGATTATCTCACTCGTATTTCTTTCCAGATCATTTATAAATATATTGAAAAGTAAGGGTCCCAATACAGATCCCTGAGGCACTCCACTCTCCACTCCCTTCGACTGAGAAAATTGCCCATTTAATCCTACTCTCTGTTTCCTGTCTTTTAGCCAGTTTGCAATCCACGAAAGGACATCGCCACCTATCCCATGACTTTTTACTTTTCCTAGAAGCCTCTCATGAGGAACTTTGTCAAACGCCTTCTGAAAATCCAAGTAAACTGTATCTACCGGTTCACCTTTATCCACATGCTTATTAACTCCATCAAAAAAGTGAAGCAGATTTGTGAGGCAAGACTTGCCCTGGGTAAAGCCATGCTGACTTTGTTCCATTAAACCATGTCTTTCTATATGTTCTGTGATTTTGATGTTTAGAACACTTTCCACTATTTTTCCTGGCACTGAAGTCAGGCTAACCGGTCTGTAGTTTCCCGGATCACCCCTGGAGCGATCCTAATACATCTATTTCCAGTAGATGTATTAGGAAGGTCCGTGTACAAATAAAAAATAATATAAAATAATAGAGGGGAATAGGGAGGGACAAATAAGTCCACTGGTTACTTAAAAAAGACAAATGAGCCAGAACATCGTGCAAACTATGCAAATGCTAGAGTTAAAATAATTGAAAAAAAACCCAAAACAAAACCCAGAAAGAGATGCTAATGAAACAAGTAGAAAACTAATGGCCTACTGAGCCCCACAATGCTATGCACCTGGCAATACATTGATATTGTTCGATGGCAATTTTCTCATATTTATGGTATAAGCATACTGAGTCAAAATACAACACACAGGTAAATAATGAAAATTCCAAACGTGTGTCACCTGTAAAATGAAGGAGTCAGAGAAATAGTGTATACTCATCTTCTAAAGTAGATAATCAATGAAAACTTGTAAAATATATCAAATAAATTTAATCTCACAAGTACAATGAAATCAAGTTCATTACTTATATTGTCTTCTAATACAACTTACTATGAAAACTAACCTTCTAACACATCCATATCCATACATTCATTTATTAGGGAAACGTCAACATACATTGTAAGAGTTACAAACTACTATGAAACACTTATGTTAAACAAGTAACAAACTACACAGCAATATATGTTTATCAATGAAAAAACATGATGTTTTACTTCAATTTAAGCTAACAATGTTTCACTAAACAGACAGGGGTAAATTTTAAAAGCCCTGTGCGCGTAAATCCAGCCGGATTTACGCTCGCAGGGGACGTGCGCACCTGCGCGCCTATGTTACATAGGCCGCCGGTGCGCGCAAAGCCCCGGGACGTGCATAAGTCCCGGGGCTTTGCTTGGGGGGTGTGTTGGGGGCGTGCTGGGGGCATGTCGGGGTGGCACGGCATTCGGGGGCATTCCGGGGGCGGGGCCGTGGGCATGATGCTGGCCCGGGGCCGTTCCGTGGGTGTGTGGCATGGGGAATGGGGGGTGGGTTAGATAGGAGAAGGGAGGGGAAGCCTGGGGGGGCCAGAAAAAAAAAGTTCCCTTCAAGGCCGCTCCGATTTTGGAGCGGCCTTGAAGAGAATGGGGAAAGCCATCGGGGCTCTCCTCAGGCTCGGCGCGCGCAAGGTGCACATGTGTGCACCCCCTTGCGCATGCCGACCCCGGATTTTATAACATGCGCATGGCAGCACGCACATGTTATAAAATCGGGCGTAGATTTGTTCGCGCTGGGTTGCACGAACAAATCTCTGCCCGCGCGTATGTTTTAAGATCTGCCCCAATGTGTAACAGAGAATAAAGCGTTCAACAATATAACAGAGTGTCAAATATAAAGCTTCAGATGCTCCATTGGACCACGTAGCAACATTGTGAATCTGACTTAAAATATTTTGTGATTCAGGAGATATCCAACATGCGGGATGGGTCATTTCAAACATATTAGTACAGGTAGAGCAGAGATTCATCTTCCAATGGAATACCCCAAGCCCTTCTGGACTTAATCATGAGATAGAATGGCTCTCATTGATATCAATTTTCCATTTGTCTACCTGTAACTTTATTCATTTTTCAATTTTTATTTTTTCATTTTTTTTAGTTTATGCAGTCTTTACCCAGGTTTGTTGATAAAAGCACTTAAATAGGAAGACACTTAGGGGCAGATTTTATAAGGGTTACGTGTGTATGTTACGCACGTAACCCTTAACCCCCCCCCCCCCCCCGCGTGCACCGAGCCTATTTTGCATAGGCTCGGCGGCGCGCACAAGCCCGGGGCTTGCAAGAAGGGGCGGGGTGTGGGCGGTCCGGGGCGGTCTGGAGGTAGTCTGGGGGCGTGGCGGGGCATGTTCTGAGCTTCCAGGCATAGTGGCCATTTGCCGCTGTGCCCGGGATCGCGGGCCGGCTGTTAGCTGGCGCGCGTAACTTCTTCAACAAAGGTATCTAGGTAGGACTGCAGAGCGGGTTAGGTAGGGGAAGTGAGGGGAAGGTGCATGGGGGCGGAAGGAAAGTTCCCTCCGAGGCCACTCCAATTTTGGAGGGAATGGATGCAGGCTCCACGGCTCCGCACGCGCAAGTTGCACAATTGTGCACCCTTTTGCACGCGCCAACCCTGGATTTTATAACATGCGCGTGGCTGCGTGCGCATGTATTAAAATTGGGCGTAGATTTGTTCACGCCGGTTTGCACAAACAAATCTGCGCCCGTAGGTTTTAAAATCTGTCCCTTAATGATCTCTCCTTTTTCAATTTTAATTTATAATCATTTTCCTGTGCCTGGTCTTGAACTTGCGAACTTAGTATTATAGAGTTCCTGTGATTTTTGGTTTATGTTTTGATACCTGTTTTAGTGAAGGGTTCTGGACACTGTACATTTTGGTTTATTTGGTTTAGAATATAGTTTTTCTATTTTTACTAATATTTTTATTTATGGTTCTTAACCACCTGTGCCAATCTGCTGTTTTATCAGTCAGATATTTAGTCTTTCCCTTTTTAGTAATTTTTCTTTCCTTTTCTTTGTTTGCTTTTTTTTTTTTTGACAACTGAACCACTGCTAGTTCTTTATTTGACTTTAAGAGTGCTTTCAGCAAGTTCCATGTACATGGTCCAGTCACCAATGATGCAATGTGTTCTCCCATAGCCAATTGACTGTTGATGATATAAATAGAATTTGTTTTTATGGCGCAACTGCAGTGTTTTTTTACTAACACCATGTTACCATGAAATCTGAGAGATCAATTTAGGAAATTAATGGAGCAACATACATTTAAATCTAATTGTTTAATACATAATAGAAAGTGGTCGAGTTAAATCATTATTCCTGATACACAACAGAATTCAAGCTGTTCCTTCTTTAGATATCAAAAATTTTTCTAAGTGCTCCCGTTCAAAAAAAAATAACGTACATTCTCTATCGTCATAACACATTTACAGGGAAATTTTATCAGGATTTGCGCTCCTAAAGCATGGTCTCTAGAACATAAGTTCAAAAATTTCTTTCTACGAATTTGTGTTGATCTTAATACATCTGGATATACCCATATTTTTTCTCCCAAGTACAATTTATCTCTGTTCCTTAGAAAATTCCTCAGTACATTATCTCTTTCAACAGGGGTTGTGAATGAAACAAATAATATACCTCTTCTTTCTATCTGTTCCTCCTGTGGTTTCTAAAAACTCTAATAGGTCTTCTAAGGGTGACAGTTTCGTTACTTCGCCCCTAGGAATATCTTTATCTTTTATAGGTTTACCTTCCCCTTCTCTTCTCTTTAAAGTATCGGATATAAAATATACTTTAGTTGTATTTGGAATACTCGTAGAAGGAAATGACAATACCTCTCTCATATACCTACTTAATTGTTCTTTGGGAGAAATAAGTTTACATTTGGGAAAATATACCATTCTCAGATTGTTATATCTGAGATTATTTTCCAGAATTTCTATTCTCTTATCTGTTCTAGAGTCTCCCTGAAACAAATTTACTTGAATTTCTTTAATTTTAACAATTTGAGAATCCAGCTCTTGTAATTTAATAGAATTAGATAACACTACTGGATTAACTATTGTGGATTGTTCCTGAAAACTTTGAAAACCTTGCGTTAAGGTAATCATTGTTTTCTCAAATACAGAAACAGCATTCCATAGTACATCTAAAGTTACAACTTCTGGTTTCTCCAATAATGTAATCTTAGGTATATTAATCGGAGATCTCTGAAAAATGTTTCCTGAACTCCCCTTTTCCGTTGTGGTTCCCCCTACCTTGGTGCTTGCTAATATTACAGCAGAACCACTTATTGTCCCGATGTTAATTTCTTTCAAGGTGCTCAATACTTCCTCGCCTTGAAATTGACCATATTTAAAACCAGCTGTATCTCCCTCGATCACATCCCCCTCCTGTAACAACTTTGGTCTCGGGGGGTCTGCAGTATCAGCTGGTCTATTATGGGCTGGAGGAGAGGGGGTCTCGGGAGCCCCAGGGCTCAAAGATGTTTCATCGAAGGGTTCTGGAATTTGCTCCTGTTCCTGGAACACAGCCGACGCTCCTGGGACATCCATGACCGCGGGGTAGAACTCTTTAATCTTTGTTTGAATTGGGAAAGGCTGCCGTGGGGTCGAGATACCCTCCCTCACCTTACTTTTCCTCTTTGTATGTGGCATTGTCAATAAGAAAAACAATTCCAATGCAACAAAGAAGATGAGTTCTGCTTACCAACTTCTTTCTAACATACAGTTCAATATTTCAGTGAGGGCTGTTTGCTGTGAGGAGATGAAATATCTTCAAAAAAGAAAAGGGTTTTTTTTTTCAACACTTTGGAGGGATTTCTCAGCCAAAGCCACGCGCCCCTTTCGGTGTGCGCCGTTGTCGGCTGCGCGCCGCTGCACGCCGAGTTTAAAGGGCAAGGTCTCAGCTCAAACAGGAAGTGACATCACGCCAGTTCCATGTACATGGTCCAGTCACCAATGATGCAATGTGCTCTCCCATAGCCGATTGGCTGTTGATATAAATAGAATTTGTTTTTATGGCGCAACTGCAGTGTTTTTTTACTAACACCATGTTCTGGAAATTTTGGTGAGTATTGGTCTTCTATTAACCTTGGAGTTAAGATTATTTTCTGAGATATGTTTGTGAGAAATCTGTAATTTCATTATACATTTTTTTCTGGTTAGCTTTTGGATTTTCCAAGTACTTTGAAAGTTAAACTATTTTTAAACAATATAATGAATACCAATACAATTGAGCATGAATAACTTAATATGGCACTTTTGCCTTTGAGCTACTACACTTCAGATCTTCGGTCTTAATAACACATGAGAGGTAATTTTCAAACTTTCTTGGGTAATATGTTTATAGTTTAATATATATAAATATATATATTGTTTATTTTTTATTATTTTTTTCATAACACCTCATTTTGACATTGGTACAACTTCATTTATAGATATCACATCATCTTGGAAGTTCTCCCAGTTGACAAATACCCACTGAGGAAGCCCATGTGGTGAAACAAGAGACATTAATTCTGTTATAGCAGCATCTGGAGCTTTATATTTGACACTTTGTTATATTGTTGAACACTTTACTCTCTGTTACACTGCCTATACACTCCTGGTGACATCCATATATATCTAAACCCTACCACACTGTAATAAACTTGCTTTCTTCACACACTTTTTCTGATAAATGGGATATGCTTCTGTAAAATCACCTGTACTCTGATTTTTACCTCTACTGCTCTAAAACATTCTGTTTTGTACTGTGTCTGAGAAATTTGCCATAGACCCTATAGCACATCGTGGATTCCTGTTGGAAAAATGTGACATAGATAAACAATGACTTCACTTGACAAGAAAGCAGGGTATCTGCCTCCATTTCTTGGTTACTTTTATAGAATGCAATACACAGCATACAGACAGAAAATGCCAAACCTGGTTAAAAGAAGGATTCCACAAGATGGCACTTTGGTCTACAAAGAGCTGCTGGCTCCCTGAAGCTATGGAATTGAATTTTCCAACACTGATGCTGCTGACGTAATCATTGGACTCCATGACCCAGTTTTCAATGTCATAGTGAGCTGGCACATTTCCTGTGTCCTCAAAGAAGATCTCATGTCCATCAGAGGTTTTAAAGTGAACCTCCTTAATGTATTGATTCAGCTTCAAATGAAAACAAATGGTTAGAAAATTCTGTTTCAGAGTCGACCTAAAGTCTTGGCAATTGGAGCTACTACTCGCTTGATTCAAATTTTTGCTAATTCAACTTCTTGTATGCCTATTACCATATATCCAATATATTTGCATATATTTTTATGAGGCAAAAAATGGGAATATATGTGATACCTGATTAACTGGTCAGTCTTAAAAGCCCTACGCATTTTAAAGCTGGGTGATAAGTGCGTGACTCCACCCGGTGCACACCGCAAAGATTTTAAAAACCACACAAGTATACGCGTATCTCCTGATATGTGCACAAAGTTTTTTTTTCACATAAAGAGGTAGGACATGGGCAGGACATGGGTGGGCCAGGTCTGTACCGTTAAGTCTGCACGTAAGTCTTTATGCACACAAGCACGTGCCAGAGTCCCCTATCATGTAACTTTACTTCTGCAAAAAATAGGGCAGTCAGTGAGATTTTAAGAGTCGGGGCTAATAGGGTAAAAGGGAGGCAAGTTAGCTAGGGGGGTTAGGAAGTCCTGTACTTTACTGGGGTGAACTGGGAATGAACTGGGAAAAGAGGTATTTGCATTGGCGTGCAAGTCTAGTAAAATCCCAACCCCACGTATGCGAGTGAGGCAGCAATTGCGTGCATATGCACACAGCAATATGAATTCATGCACACATGTGCATGCGAATAGCCAGTTTTAAAACATGCACACGTATGTTCATATATGCAAGTATGCTTTAATATTGCCGCATCCATGTGCGTGAGCTGACAAACACACACACATATACGCCAACGCACGGGTCTTAAAATTTACCTCTAAGAAAATATACATTTCAGAAGTATGAAAATGCAGTGCAGAGATAATTTCCACAGTGTAGTCTTCACTGCCATAAAACCTGTAAAGATCTAGCATCACAGAGGAGGAAGGAATAAAAACAGATCTTCAGGGAATTTCCCTCCTGGAAATTATGGTGATTACATATTTTTATTTACTTGGATTCTGCTTTTCACACTTTATTTCAGCACTTCAAAAAGGATTACATTCAGGTATCTTGTTGGTATTTCCCTATCCCCAGAAGGTTTACAATCTAAGCTTGTACCTGAGGCAAGACTTGTGATCTTGGGCACAAGTCACAAGTCTTGCCCAAGGTCATAAGTAGCAAAGCAGGACTCGAATGGTGGTATCTTGGTTGGTAGCCCTCCACTCTAACCACTAAGCTACTCCTCCATGCTCTATTATTAGAATTATTAATTAATAAGGCTAAATGTTTTGGGTGGATAGGTAGACTAGATGGCTATATGGTTAAGAACATAAGAACATAAGAACAGGCCATACTGGGTCAGACCAAGGGTCTTTCAAGCCCAGCATCCTGTTTCTAACAGTGGCAAATCCAGGCCATAAGAACCTGGCAAGTACCCAAAAACTAGGTCTATTCCATGTTACTGTTGCTAGTAATATCTATTTTCTAAGTCAACTTAATTAATAGCAGGTAATGGACTTCTCCTCCAAGAACTTATCCAATCCTTTTTAAAACACAGCTATACTAACTGCACTAACCACATCCTCTGGCAACAAATTCCAGAGTTTAATTGTATGTTGAGTAAAAAAGAACTTTCTCCGATTAGTTTTAAATGTGCCACATGCTAACTTCATGGAGTGCCCCCTAGTCTTTCTTTTATCTGAAAGAGTAAATAACCGATTCACATCTACCCGTTCTAGACCTCTCATTATTTTAAACACCTCTATCATATCCTCCTCAGCTGTCTCTTCTCCAAGCTGAAAAGTCCTAACCTCTTTAGTCTTTCCTCATAGGGGAGCTGTTCCATTCCCTTTATCATTTTGGTAGCCCTTCTCTGTACCTTCTCCATCGCAATTATATCTTTTTTGAGATGCGGCGACCAGAATTGTACACAGTATTCAAGATGCGGTCTCACCATGGAGCGATACAGAGGCATTATGACATTTTCCGTTTTATTCACCATTCCCTTTCTAATAATTCCCAACATTCTGTTTGCTTTTTTGACTGCCGCAGCACACTGAACCGACGATTTCAATGTGTTATCCACTATGACTCCTAGATTTCTTTCTTGGGTTGTAGCACCTAATATGGAGCCTAACATTGTGTAACTATAGCATGGGTTATTTTTCCCTATATGCATCACCTTGCACTTATCCACATTAAATTTCAACTGTCATTTTGATACCCAATTTTCCAGTTTCACAAGGTTTTCTTGCAATTTATCATAATCTGCTTGTGATTTAACTACTCTGAGCAATTTTGTATCATCTGCAAATATGATTATCTCACTTGTCGTATTTCTTTCCAGATCATTTATAAATATATTGAATAGTAAGGGTCCCAATACAGATCCCTGAGGCACTCCACTGCCCACTCCCTTCCACTGAGAAAATTGTCCATTTAATCCTACTCTCTGTTTCCTGTCTTTTAGCCAGTTTGCAATCCACGAAAGGACATCGCCACCATTCCCATGACTTTTTACCTTTCCTAGAAGCCTCTCATGAGGAACTTTGTCAAACACCTTCTGAAAATCCAAGTATACTACATCTACCAGTTCACCTTTATCCACATGTTTATTAATTCCTTCAAAAAAGTGAAGCAGATTTGTGATGCAAGACTTAACTTGGGTAAAGCCATGCTGTCTTTGTTCCATTAAACCATGTCTTTCTATATGTTCTGTGATTTTGATGTTTAGAACACTTTCCACTATTTTTCCTGGCACTGAAGTGAGGCTAACCAGTCTGTAGTTTCCCGGATCGCCCCTGGAGCCCTTTTTAAATATTGGGGTTACATTTGCTATCCTCTAGTCTTCAGGTACAATGGATGATTTTAATGATAGGGTACAAATTTTTACTAATAGGTCTGAAATTTCATTTTTTAGTTCCTTCAGAACTCTGGGGTGTATACCATCTGGTCCAGGTGATTTACTACTCTTCAGTAGAGCTGCCTTCATGTTTCTATGTTTCTAGGCAAGCTATGCAGTCGCATAGAACACCAAGATTTTGAGAGTGGCAAAATCCCATCAGTGTAAGGACAATTGGGGTCCTGTATGAGATCCATTACTGCCAAAGAAGGGAGCGCAGCCTATGAGTAATTGCTTTGGGTAGGAGGAAGTGCTGTTCTTTAGCTGCTGCCAATAGATAAGAAGGGAGGTGGGGCGGTGAATTGCCGAAGGTTTGCCTAGGCCACCAAAAAGACTTGTAGCTGTCCAAGAGGTGCTCATGTAGCCTGAACTGATCTGTCTGATCCTAAAACAGAGGGCAGCTGAGACAAGCGGTGATGGAGCAGCACAGGTAAATGATTCAGGAGAGAATGAATAAGTGCAGCTTCTCCCTATCTCCCCTCTTCCTTTATACTCCTAGCACTTCTATTTTGTTAAAAGCCTTCTTAAACTGGGAGCCTGTCTTTAAAGAATCAGGATTATTTTTATATTGTTCTTTTTCCTGTGTTTTAAATATTGTAAGCCTTTCTGTTTAGGAACAAGTCATGTAGGTCTGTTAAATCATGAGGCAGTCACGTTAATGGGAGTTTGCTGATCAGCCAAGGGTTCATGCTGCATTGCATGCAATATTGCCTGCTGGGTTCCAGATCCAGAAGTTGTCACATGGTTATGCAGTTCAAGATGGGGTGACATGGGTCACAATGAAGCACTGTAAATCCTCCACTCCTGACTAATAAGCACAGACAGTGGGGCTTGAAGTGGAGGAGGGCTCAGGGTACAGAGGCCCCATTGCCGAAAACTGCTGTCACCCTTGGGGAAAAAGGAAAGGTCACCTGCAGGAGACCCTCCACATAGTCTTGGTTCTGTGTAGGGATCTATTTTACTCTCTCTTGTTTACCGGTTTGCACCTCCAGCATCTACTATATTACACAAAATGAATATTACAGTAAAGGAAAAAAGCATATACTTATTGGAAATTAATCAAGGAGTGCTTACTTGCCATGGTTGAAATTCCAGTGTGTGATTCCCCCCATGTTGAGACTTGGCTGTGTACATGTTGTGCAAAGCATGAGCCAGTGCATAGACTGCGGTGTAGATGCTGTAAGTGAACTGAAAATTATTCACATCAAACTGCCAAGGTGAAATATTAGACAGATTCTCTTTCCCTGTGCAGTCTGACAAATTTAAATATTCAATCCCATACGTTAGTGCACACTGGAACAAAATGTTCCACAGAGGATTCAGAACAGAGGGGTCTGGAAATGTGGCTGGGTGGAGATTATGGAGGAAATCCTTGAAACCTGGAATCTTTCCTTTATGAATGGAAAATTGTAGAGAACCGTTCAGTGTGCTGCAAACTGGAATGTTGTCTGGGGAGGGAATGCCAGTATAGGAAGAGATGGCAGCAGAGAAAAGCCACTGTTTGCCAGCAATCTCTTGCCACCATGGGAAGCAGAATTGTTGTGCAAAGTCACTGGTAGTGCTGTAGATGATAATCACTGTAGCCAGTGACTTGCTGACCTTGTAAACTGTCAGTTTGAGTCTTTTAAAGTCCTCAGGTGTAAGGATAAATGCCAAAGGCATTGTTTCTAAAAAATCTACACAGCTGCCACTCCTGATAATCTCCCTCTTCAGTTCCTCGCTGCCCCTCTGATCACTCTCATCTTCTGAGGTGAGAATCCCCACCCAGGTCCATCTGAAGAGGTTTAGGAGCTGAATCAGGCCCTGGAACTGAGAATAATCATTCGGGACGGTGCGATAAAAGGACGGGAATTCAACCCGATCATTGAAGAGAGTATCCATAGCTCCATAACTGATCTGAGATGAAAAGAAAAGCATGGTAATAGTTCTGATTCATGTCTTTCATCCTACCTCAACCTGTTTGTTTGCTAGGATAAAGAGCTGGCATACTAATAATGAAACTGGTCACACTGCTAATCAGCTGGACTCAATAATAATATGTGAACCGGTATGATGTCCCCACTAATACCGGTATATAAAGTTTCTAAATAAATGTCTTTTGTTTTGCTCTATTTTCCTAATAGAGCCCTTGGAATCTAAAAAGTGGTAAAATCAAGAAATGACAATACCTAAACCAGACAGAAGCATAGACACCACCCCAACCGCAAAAGGCCACAAAAAAGTATGTTAAATTTGTCCATTAAAAAAGCATCCAAAAGGACATGTCGGGCAAATACTCTGCTGTTTTCCTATAGAATCTTGACACTAGAAATCCATGCCTGCAGTTGAATAAAATATGAAATTTGCCAGCCTGCCCTTTAGTAACAGGAGAAAGCTGCTAACCCTGTCTTGGTTCTTCAGCTCATTAAGCTCTTTCAGAGGCAATTTATGAACAAAATGCGAGCACTGAAGTTTCGAAAAGAAACAACTGTGTATTTTCTGTCCTTTTATTTTATCAAGCAATGTGCTAATGTTTACATACTATTCTCGTTGAAGTAATTTCCTGTGTTTATAAAAACCTTATGGGAGATGCATCAAGCCTCGATAGAACTCTAACGCATGTGATATATACACAATATTTTACATGCCTCTGCCCAAATTCCCTCCCCTATTACAATGAGCTGCTTTGTATATGATTTGCATGCATACATTTTGCAAAATCCATGCAATGCAGCTGAATAATTGGCAATTAGATGTAAATTGTAAACCGATGTGTTGTTTCCTATGAATGCCAGTATAAAAAAAACCACAACAAATAAATAAATAAATAAAATATTGTGGCTAATTTAAAAGGTTTTCACTGAAGTAAAGGGAAACATAAACACGAATAACATACCAGTCAGTCAATTTTTGAGATTACGTCAGATATGCTCTAATATTACTGATTTTCAATGCTAAGCACAATTGATGATGGATAGGTTTTATGTTATGGTTATCCCAGCAAAGTGGTATGGAAAGTGTTTTTAAGAGCCAAATTTTGTTATCGTCAGTGATTGTTTTTACCACCATCTAGTACATCATCTTCACGAGCCACGTGCATTTTACCCTTCTCACCAGCCGTTCAACAGCTACGAGCATACACCATGCGCAATTGGCATGTTTTGCAGATACACGACATTTTCAAAGATCCACCCCACATTGCCTTTACTAGAGGCTCAAATCTACGGAACTTATTGGTGCAGTCTGATTTTTCATGAATTTCTACTCAAAATTAATTTTCAGGTTTTCACAGTTCATGTGGCAACTGTTCCATTTGTCACATTTCCATGTACACCTCTACAATCGAGGCAATTGATTCACAAACTTAAAAATATTACTACCTGTGTTTCCACACCAGTAATCTATTTGATTGAATGTCTTTGCATGTGTTATGATCATTGATCACAGAGGCTGTGACCGCGTCTACTCACGTCCTGCACCGTCCTGCTTCTCTCTCCATGCCTGCTCGTGGTGTGGGCTAGCCTCTGTCGCCGCGTTCCCCATGGCTCCTCATAGCGGTTGAAATGCCGCCACCTTCCACGCCGACTCTGGGCCTTCCTAGGCACACACACACACCACCAAACCCTCTTTTAAAGTCTTTTCAGTGGGAACCTCAGGGGCGTCCCTGATTGATGATGTCATTTCATCAGAGTACTTAAGCTCCAACTTTGCCCCCAGCTAGCTGACTTGGCAATGAGTTCCATTACTTCTCAATGAGCTCCTGTCTCTTTTCTTCCTGTGGTGACACTACTGGACCTTCTTGGACTCTGGACTCTGCCTGGTACCCGCTCCTCGGGGACCAGCATGCGTACTCTATGGGCAC
Organism: Rhinatrema bivittatum; assembly: GCF_901001135.1. Lineage (NCBI taxonomy): Eukaryota > Metazoa > Chordata > Amphibia > Gymnophiona > Rhinatrematidae > Rhinatrema > Rhinatrema bivittatum. The sequence goes on along the minus strand of NC_042630.1, from coordinate 42,005,203 downwards.
TTGGTCTCCTGGTCTTCCCCACTCCTCAGGATGGCCCTGTGCCTTCCAGAAGTCTCATCCTGCTGGCTCCCCACTCCTCGGAGCAGCCTCTGAGAAGACCTTCACCACTTGAGAGTTCTATCTTTGTGCTTCTCTGCTCCTCGGGGCAGTGCCTACGCTCTATACTGAAACTGTCAGTGCTTCCCTGCTCCTCAGGGTAGCATCTATGTTAAGAACATAAGAACATAAGAAAATGCCATACTGGGTCAGACCAAAGGTCCATCAAGCCCAGCATCCTGTTTCCAACAGTGGCCAATCCAGGCCATAAGAACCTGGCAAGTACGCAAAATCTAAGTCTATTCCATGTTAGCATTGCTAATGGCAATGGCTATTCTCTAAGTGAACTTAATAGCAGGTAATGGACTTCTCCTCCAAGAACTTATCCAATCCTTTTTTAAACACAGCTATACTAACTGCACTAACCACATCCTCTGGCAACAAATTTCAGAGTTTAATTGTGCGTTGATTAAAAAAGAACTTTCTCCGATTAGTTTTAAATGTGCCCCATGCTAACATCATGGAGTGCCCCCTAGTCTTTCTACTATCTGAAAGACTAAATAAACAATCCACATCTACCCGTTCTAGACCTCTCATGATGTTAAACATCTCTATCATATCCGCCCTCAGTCGTCTCTTCTCCAAGCTGAAAAGTCCTAACCTTTTTAGTCTTTCCTCATAGGGGAGCTGTTCCATTCCCCTTATCATTTTGGTAGCCCTTCTCTGTACCTTCTCCTTCACAATTATATCTTTTTTGAGATGCGGCAACCAGAATTGTACACAGTATTCAAGGTGCGGTCTCACCATGGAGCGATACAGAGGCATTATGACATTTTCCGTTTTATTCACCATTCCCTTTCTAATAATTCCCACTCCCCACTCCTAAGGGTAGTACTCTTGTTTCTACCACTGGTGATTATCTGTACTTCCCGCTCCTTGGGCTATTCTACATCATCATCTGGAGACCTGACTCGGACTTCCCCACTCCGTGGGTTGGCCTATGTCATCACATCAGTACCTTCTTTGCTGTGCAGCTCCGCCCCTTGGGGTTGCTTCTCTGGAATAACTCCTGTATGCGCTCCCCGCTCCGTGGGCATGCCTAGCACCATCCCCTTCTGAGGTCTCTTCCCAGATACTGATCTCCAGCCAGCCTATGACCTGTGGGGATCCCTCCTAGCTGTGTTTACCTCGCTCCTCAGGACCTCTTCACAATTCCTCCAGAGCTCTTCGCTGTGCCTGACCTTGCCTCCTGAAGGTGTAGACCTGTGGGTCCACTCCCCACAGGTGGTAACAACTCTCATCTCGGGCCAAGTGTCCACAAACCTACAAACCATTACGGATTGCCAAGTCCATGGATCCGGCAGAGGTCTTGGCCCTCCAGGCCATTCCTGGCCTGGCATAAAGGATCAGCGAACAGCAAAAATTATTGGAGTCTCTGGTGGCTGCCATAGACAACCTGAGCACCCATCTAAACACTACCGTGACTGCCACCATGACATCTATCAAGCTTAATACCTCCAACTCTACGCCGGTTCCTCGGCCAATGGTGCCCTTGCAGGCACCGCCACGCTTTTCAGGGAGCCCTCTTATGTACAGGGGTTTCTTGAATCAATGCAATATCCACTTCTGCCTGCAACCATCTTACTTCCCAGAAGTGAGTACCAAGACTACATACATCCTTTCCCTGCTGGATAGGAAGGCCTTGTCCTGGGCATCTCCCCTCTGGGAGCGAGCTGACCCAATCCTTCGAGACCTTCCAGGATTACTGGCCCTGTTTCTGTCCATCTTCAAAGACCCTGGCCGTAGAGCCGTTTCCGGGTCATCTTTTCTTCAACTCCAACAAGGCATGCCTCCATTAATGGACTACATCATTGAGTTCAGAATCCTTGCTTCAGAGCTTCACTGGGATTCCAACTGTCTATGCTCCATCTTCCTCAAAGATTTGTGCGCTAGGATTAAGGATGGGTTGGTGGCTCGCGAATTTCCCTCGTCTCTGGACTCATTGATAGACCCCACTGGGCATAACGACCATCATCTACAAGAATGCTCTGAATTGTCCAGGTCATTCCAGATGTCTACCTCTGGTTCATCCCATACTCGACGTTCTTCGTCTCCCAGAATGAACACATCGAAGAATCCAGCAGAAGAACATATGCAGATATGTTGGAGCAGACATTCTCCTAAGGAACAACAATGTCACCAGCAATTCATCCTCTGCCTGTACTGCGGCCAACCCAGACATGCCATTGCCTCTTGTCCAGTCTGTCTGGGAAATTCCCAGGCCTACGTTTTGCTAGAGGTCTATTCCTAGGCATAACTTCACTGTCTCCTCCATTGAATGTTCCCATGTCCATTAAGATGGACAAGCAGGAGTTTCACACTATTGGTGGCATATTGTATGAAAGGATACACAAGCTTCCGTGAAGTCCTGTCCTATGTGCGCCCTCATAAACCTCCAGTAGGAAAAACCTGGGGACTCTTGCAATCACTTGCCATTCCGAGCAAGCCTTGGACTCATATCACTATGGACTTTATAGTGGATTTGCCTGTCTCCAATCGTAACAATACCATATGGGTCACTGTTGATCATTTCTCCAAAATGGCTCACTTTGTGGCTCTGCCCGGCCTTTCTTCAGAGCCTCAGCTTGTCAAACTATTCTTTCGACATGTGTTCCGGCTCCAAAGCCTCCCCAAGCATATCCTCTCAGACCATGGAGTTCAATTCACTGCACGCTTCTGGAAATCCCCCTGCAAAAAAATTAATATTTCATTAGATTTCACTTCGGCATACAATCCTCAAACAAATGGCCAAAAGGAGAGGACTAATAGAACCCTAAACCAATTATTGCGAGCCTACGTGAGTCTGCGGCAGGATGATTGGGCCGACCTCCTTCCATGGGCGGAGTTTGCACTAAACTCCAATCAGTCCACGTCCACTGTTTTTTTTTCCTTTCTAGGTGGTCTATGGATGCCAGCCTTTGCCACCACTTCCACTCCCACTGTCCGTGGCTTCACCAGCAGCTCAAGCAACTGCTCAAGAATTGCACCAATTATGGTATAACACTCAACAGCTGCTCAAGCAGGCTGCTCTGAGATTGAAGAAGGCCTTTGACATGCATCACCATGAAGCACCCCAGTTCCAACCTGGGGATAAGGTATGGCTCGGTACCAAATTCATTCGAATCATGCTGACTTCATCTCGCTTTGCCCCTAGATATATTGGCCTCATTCTTGTGCTCTGCCTTCTGGGTCCTGTTATTTTTCAACTTCAGTTGCCTTTCTCGCTGAAGATTCACAACACCGTCCACGTTTTTCTACTAAAGCCTTTAGTTCTCTCAGGATTTGTTAAAAACCACCAGAACCCCAACCGCTGTCCTCAGAAGGTGATGTCACTTATGAAGTCCAAGATGTCCTGGACATTAGAAAACATGGAAGAAGATTGGAGTATCTCTTCTCATGGGAAGGCTTTGGGCCTGAGGAGAAGAGCAGGAAACCTCTGGCCAATATTGTGGAGAAGGATCTCATCCGCCAGTTACATGCCAATCATTCTCACAAACCCAAACCCCTGGGGGTGTGTCTTAAGAGGGGGGTACTGTTATGACCATAGGTCACAGACGGCTGTGACCACATCTACACAAGTCCTGCACCATCCTGTTTACCTCTCCAGTCCTGCTCACGACATGGGCTAGTCTCTGCCACCACGTTCCCCTTGGCTCCTTGTGGCAGTTGAAATGCCACCACCTTCCACGCTGACTCCAGGCCTTCCTTGGCATAAGTACATGTCACCGGACCCTCTTTTAAAGTCTCTTCGGTGGGAGCCTCGGGGTCATCCCTGATTGATAATGACATTGCATCAGAGTACTTAAACTCCAACTTCACCCCCACCTAGCTGACTTGGCAACAAGTTCCATTACTTCTCAATGAGCTCCTGTCTCCGCTGTTCCTGTGGTGCTGCCACTAGATCTTCTTGGACTCTGGACCCTGCCTGGTACCTGCTCCTCAGGGGGTAGCGTACGCATTCTATGGGCACTTGGTTTCCTGGCCTTCCCCGCTCCTCAGGCTGGCCCTGTGCCTTCCAGAAGCATCATCATGCTGGCTATCCACTCCTCAGGGCTGCCTTTGAGAACTCCTTCACCACTTGGGATTTCTATCTCTGTGCTTCCCCACTCCTCAGAGCAATGCCTACGCTCTATACTGAGACTTTCAGTGTTTCCCCGTTCCTCTCCACAGTTTCTCCCAGAGCTCTTCGCTGTGCCTGACCTCACTTCTCGACTGTGTAGGCCTGTGGGATCCCTCCGCACAGCTGGTAACAACTCTCACCTTGGGCCAAAGGTCCACAGACCTACAAACCATTACAGCAAGAAGATTTACAATGGGGAACTTCTCTGATGCTTAAGACTCTGTTGGTTGAACATCGATTGGCACTTCTTCATCACAAAGAAAGTGCTCCTTTGGTTTCCCATTGTGACAAATTTTCACACATATTTGATGACTTACATTTTTGCGCGGGGTGGGGATTTAAATTTACAACTTTTACGAGAATAACGGTGGATCCATAAGTTGTATTCAATTGTGACGACATTCTGCATGATCTACTCTACCAATGTGTCATTTTGTAATTAGCCGGCATCTTGATATTTTCCCAGGACCTGAATACCCATCAGAAAGATGTCAAAAGAGTGCTGCAGAGACTTCGCGAGAACCGCTTATATGCCAAGTTGTCTAAATGCGAATTCCACAAGGAATCTGTGCCCTTCTTAGGGTACATTGTTTCAAACAAAGGTTTCCAGATGGACCCTTAGAAGCTTGACACTATTAAAAAATGGACACAACCTACTGGTCTAAAAGCTCTTAGATGATTTCTTGGATTTACCAACTACTACAGAACATTCATCAAGAACTACTCTTCACTAACTGTTCCATTAACTGCAATGACTAAGAAAGGTACCAACATTGCCAATTGGTCTTCGGAAGCTGTGACAGCATTTCAGAAGCTAAAAGACACCTTCTCAAGTAAGCCATGTCTCCGCCATCCGGACCCTACACGGCCCTTCATTGTGGAAGTCAATGCCTCAGATGTAGGCATAGGGGCCATGCTAAGCCAGACCAGTGACTCTAAAATCTTGCATCCATGTTCTTTCTTCTCCTGACATTTCTCACCAGCAGAGAAGAACTATGGCACTGGGGATAAAGAACTACTGGCAATAAAGATGGCATTTGAAGAGTGGCGCCTCTGGCTTGAAGGTGCACAACATCAGATCACTGTTTACACTAGAGATGTGAATCGTGTCCTCGATCGTCTTAACGATCGATTTCGGCTGGGAGGGGGAGGGAATCATATTGTTGCTGTTTGGGTGTGTAAACTATCGTGAAAATCGTGAGCCGGCACACTAAAACCCCCTAAAACCCACCCCTGACCCTTTAAATTAAATCCCCCACCCTCCCGAACCCCCCCCCCAAATGCTTTAAATTACCTGGGGATCCAGCGGTGGTCCAGAACGGCGGCGGTCCGGAACGGCCCCCTCAATTGAATCCTGTTGTCTTCAGCCGGCGCCATTTTGCAAAATGGCCGCCGCAAAATGGCGGCGGCCATAGACCAAAACGATTCGACACAGGAGGTCGTTCCGGACCCCCGCTGGACTTTTGGCAAGTCTTGTGGGGGTCAGGAGGCCCCCCCAAGCTGGCCAAAAGTTCCTGGGAGTCCAGCGGGGTTCCGGGAGCGATTTCTTGCCGCGAATCGTTTTCCGTACGGAAAATGGCGCCGGCAGGAGATCGACTGCAGGAGGTTGTTCAGCGGCGGTCCGGAACCCCCGCTGAACGACCTCCTGCAGTTGATCTCCTGCCGGCGCCATTTTCCTTACGGAAAACGATTCGCGGCAAGAAATCGCTCCCGGAACCCCGCTGGACTCCCAGGAACTTTTGGCCAGCTTGGGGGGGCCTCCTGACCCCCACAAGACTTGCCAAAAGTCCAGCGGGGGTCCGGAACGACCTCCTGCGTCGAATCGTTTTGGTCTATGGCCACCGCCATTTTGCGGCGGCCATTTTGCAAAATGGCGCCGGCTGAAGACAACAGGATTCAATTGAGGGGGCCGTTCCGGACCGCCGCCGTTCTGGACCACCGCTGGATCCCCAGGTAATTTAAAGCATTTGGGGGGGGGTTCGGGAGGGTGGCGGATTTAATTTAAAGGGTCGGGGGTGGGTTTTAGGGGGTTTTAGTGTGCCGGTTTTCCTGCCCTCCCCCTTCCCCCGATTTACGATTTTTTAACGATAAATCGGGAGAATTGGTATTGTATCGTGGCCCTAACGATTTTTGACGATTTAAAATATATCGGACGATATTTTAAATCGTCAAAAAACGATTCACATCCCTAGTTTACACTGATCACAAAAATATAGAGTTCCTCCATCACACCCAGTGCCTTAACCATAGACAGGCGAGGTGGTCCCTGTTCTTCAACAGATTTGACTTTGTGCTGAAATATCACCCTGGAGATAAGAACATCAGAGCAGATGCCCTATCTCGCTCTTTTCTCTCTGAAGACGTACCTGATGATCCCCAGCATATCATCGACCCGAAGAGAGTTATCCTGTTAGCATTGGTCACGATTCAAAACTGGCTGGACATCCTGGTCAACAAAGAACTCTGGCTAAACTGCACAAGTACTACTGGTGGCCCACCATGAAGGAAGACACTTTTGTGTACGTAGCTTCCTGTTCCAATTGTGCCAGACAGATACCTCCGCCCAGATGTCCTTGGGGCCTGCTTCATCCCTTGCCAGTAGTAGACGAGCCCTGGACCCACATTGCCACAGACTTTGTGGTGGACTTTCCACTTTCTGGAGGTAAAAATACATCCTCAAACCTTTGCTCTACACTTAAGACTTCTGTACAGTCTTACAAGTGACAGTACTATCAAAAATGGATTACTGTAACTCCCTACTTCTAGGCCTCCCCTACTGTACTATTAGACCCCTGAAAATGTTACAGAATGATATGGCCAGAATCCTAACAGCCTACTCTGACTTGGATCCTACTTAGTCCTCTTGCTCCTTCTAGTCCACCAGAGAAAGAGCCCTGTCATTATCGTACTTATTAGAGATGTGCATTCGTTTTTGCCGAATTGGAAAATTGCAACAAAATTGTCCAATTTGGCATGTTTGAGGGAGCCTGAAAAAGATCAGGATTTTTCTGTTTTTTTGCAAAAAATTCATTTTTCCGATTAGTGCGCACGAATAGGAGTCAGTGCACGAAAACTCCCCGTTAGTGTGTGCTAACTCCCGTTAGCGCGCACTAACAAAAACTAACAAAAAGTAACAAAATCTAATGGGGAGTTAGCACTCACTAACTAAAAATCGATTTTTCGCGAAAAAAAAGACCCGAAGTGAAAAAAACCGACATTTTTCATGGCGGCCAAAAAATGAAAAATGACACGAACACAAAAAACGATGCACATCTCTAGTACTTCTTACCTTCTCCTTTCCTCCTTTACTTGTACTCTGTTTTGTCTCTCATAACTCTGCAGCACTGTATATACCTCCTCTTCCCCCTGTTCTTAGACCCCTTAATTTTACTGATAGCAATATCTGCTAGATTGTATATAGTTCCTTTCTGAACGTATAATTTGCAATGTTATATATAGTGCCTTTTGAGTGTATAATTTATAAATAGTGTATAATGTTATATATAGTGCCTTTTGAGTGTATAATTTATAGAAATGTGAATCGGAACCGGTATCGGTTCTGATTCCGGTTCCGATTCACAACCTGACATTTTTTTCTTGCAGTCCGATCGGGTTTTTTTTATCGACTGCACCCGAGCTGATAACCAAAAAATACAGCTGACTCTTTAAAATGAGTTTGTTAGTATCCCCCCCATCCTCTGGACCCCCCCAAAACATTTTTTAAATACCTGGTGGTCCAGCGGGGGACCCGGGAGCATTCTCCCATGCTCGGGCCATCGGCTGCCAGTAAACAAAATGGCGCCGATGGCCTTTTGCCCTTAGCATGTGACAGAGTATCCGTGCCATTGGCCAGTCCCTGTCACATGGTAGGAGCAATAGACGGCCGGCGCCATCTTTAAAAATGGTGTGGGCCATCCAGTGCACTTACCATGTGGCAGGGGCCGACCAATGGCACTGATAGCCCCTGTCAGATGGTAAGAGCAAAGGGCCATCAACGCCATTTTAATTAGTGGCAGCCGACAGCCCGAGCACGGGAGAATGCTCCCGGGACCCCTGCTGGACCACCAGGTATTTAAAATGTTTTGGGGGAGGGGTCCGGAGGGTGGGGGGATACTAAAAAACTCATTTTAAAGGATCAGGTTGTGTTTTTAGGTTGTGTCCTTTCTTCTCGCCCCCCCATAATGATAAGAAAACCCACTAAATTAATCGTGGGGTTTCCTATCGCTATCGGGGACCCCCCGATATCTGATGATATTGAAAATATCAAACGATATTTTCAATCATCAGATAAATGATTCACATCCCTAATAATTTATATATAGTGTATAATTTTAGATTTAGTGCCATTTGAGTGTATAATTTTGTCTTTTTGAACGTATAATTTCCAATGTTATATATAATGTTCATAGGTTGTTTCTCCCATCTCGGTACCTTGCTCTCTGTCAGGTACTGTTCCTATATTTTCTCTTTCTGTCCTGTTTTCCCTCTCTTCGCTCACACCTATCTTCCTAGCTGCTCCCCTCTCCCCACTCCTCCTTCAGTAATATTGTAAACCTGCATGATGTACCCACAAATGTAGGTATGAAAAAAAGTGAATAAATAAATAAATAATAAATAAAAATACCATCTTGGTTACAGTGGATTGATTCTTGAAGTTGGCTCACTTTGTGGCTCTCCCTGGCTTGCCTTCAGCCATGGAGCTTGCTAAACTATTCATCAGCCACATCTTTTGCCTATATGGCATGCCTAAACACATTTTCTCTGACAGAGGAGCTCAATTTACAGCAATTTCTGGAAAGCTTTGTGTAAGAAGTTTGACATACACTTGACTTCAACTCTGCATACCATCCTCAGTCGAATGGCCAAACTGAGAGAATGAATAGAATACTCAAGCAGTTCCTTCGTGCCTATGCTGGTTCACATCAGAATGAATGGGTTGAACTGTTGCCCTGGGCTGAATTTGCCATCAGCTCTCATTCAACATCATCTACTGGATCAACACCTTTTGAAGTGGTCTACGGATGACAACCCTTACCGGCTTTACCACTTCCACTTTCAGTGTCATCCCCAGCAGCTCAATCTACTGCCAAACATATCCAACAACTCTGGAGAAAGACTAAAGGGATACTCCAAAAAGCAGGACAAAGAGCAGAGAAAGGCTATGATGCTCACCATAGCAAAGCTCCTGAATTCCAGCCTGGTGACAAGGTCTGGCTGTTTACCAAACATCTGAGACTCAAGCTACCATCAGCTCGATTTGCTCCACACTTTGTCAGACCCTTTCCCATCTTCTGACGATTGGGTAGGCTCACTTATAGTCTGAAACTTCCTCCAGCGATGAAGATTAAAAATGTGTTCCATGTCTTGCTACTGAAATCACTTGTCCTTAGCAAGTTTTCCACCAAGACACCTGAACCTACTCATATTGATGCAGAAGAAGACATTGAGTACAAGGTTGATGCCATCCTTGATGAAAGAAAGAGAGGCAGAGTTTGGGAATACTTCCTGTCATGGGAGGGATAAGCCCTGAAGAAGGGAACCTTTGGCTAATATCATGGACAAAGAGATTCTTTGTAAATACCAGCGATCACATCCTCAAAAACCAAGACCAGGTAGAGGGTCTGGGGGTGGCCCTTTGAACGGGGGTACTGTTGCATCTGTCGGTATCAGACAGCTTCGACCTTTGTGCCTCACCTTTCTCTCTGCTCTCCCTGCTAGCCTTGGTAAGATGGCTGCCACCGCATCTTCATGCCACTCTCTCCAGCGTCCCCGGAACAACTATGGCAAGGCTATCCGCCAAGTTTCTCCTGAGGGCTTCCAAGGGTGCATGCGCGCATGCCACCCACGTCTTTATCCACGTCATGGCGGGAACCTCGGGGCGTCCCCTTTGAGTGACGTCACGCCATCCAGGTATTTAGCCTGCCCTTTGTTTGCTAACAAATCGAGTTAGCAAGGATTGGATTTGATTGGAATGCCTCCGGTCTAAGCTACTCGGCGCTTTTTGCTGCCACTAGGGATGTGAATCGTTTTAGGACGATTAAAATTATCGTCCGATAATTTTAATATCGTCTTAAACCGTTATGGAACACAATACAATACAGATTCTAACGATTTATCGTTATAAATCGTTAGAATCGTGAGCCGGCACACTAAAACCCCTAAAACCCACCCCGACCCTTTAAATTAAATCCCCCCCCCTCCCGAACCCCCCCCCCCAATAACTTAAATAACCTGCGGGTCCAGCGGCGGTCCGGAACGGCAGCGGTCCGGAACGGGCTCCTGCTCCTGAATCTTGTCGTCTTCAGCCGGCGCCATTTTCCAAAATGGCGCCGAAAAATGGCGGCGGCCATAGACGAAAAAGATTGGACGGCAGGAGGTCCTTCCGGACCCCCGCTGGACTTTTGGCAAGTCTCATGGGGGTCAGGAGGCCCCCCACAAGCTGGCCAAAAGTTCCTGGAGGTCCAGCGGGGGTCAGGGAGCGATTTCCCGCCGCGAATCGTTTTCGTACGGAAAATGGCGCCGGCAGGAGATCGACTGCAGGAGGTCGTTCAGCGAGGGTTCCGGCGCCTCGCTGAACGACCTCCTGCAGTCAATCTCCTGCCGGCGCCATTTTCCGTACGGAAACGATTCGCGGCGGGAAATCGCTCCCTGACCCCCGCTGGACCTCCAGGAACTTTTGGCCAGCTTGTGGGGGGCCTCCTGACCCCCACGAGACTTGCCAAAAGTCCAGCGGGGGTCCGGAAGGACCTCCTGCCGTCCAATCTTTTTCGTCTATGGCCGCCGCCATTTTTCGGCGCCATTTTGGAAAATGGCGCCGGCTGAAGACGACAAGATTCAGGAGCAGGAGCCCGTTCTGGACCGCTGCCGTTCCGGACTGCCGCTGGACCCGCAGGTTATTTAAGTTATTTGGGGGGGGTTCGGGAGGGTGGGGGATTTAATTTAAAGGGTCGGGGGTGGGTTTTAGGGGGTTTTAATGTGCCGGTTTTTCGATTTTTTCGATTTTTAACGATTTTTAACGATTTTTCACGATATTTTACCCCCCCAAACGGCAACAATACGATTCCCTCCCCCTCCCAGCCGAAATCGATCGTTAAGACGATCGAGGACACGATTCACATCCCTAGCTGCCACTAGATGCTCTCTCAGCCCTTCGGGGTTATTCACCTAACCTGGGTACCTGCTCCTCAGGGGACCTTTGATTTTTTTCAGGTGCCTATCTGGGATACCAGGTAGTCGCTCCTTGAGGGCCTGCTCTCCCTGCCTTGGTACCTGCAATCCAACTACTTCTGCCTGCTTGGATCTCCATCTATACAGCTACCACCTTAGTGAATAATCTAACCTGTATCAGTCTGTCTCATCTTCAGCTCAGCACTGGGAACCTGCATCTACTACCGTGTGCTGCTAACATCGATCATTGTTAGACAGGTCTCCTTTGCTGAGGGCCCCTGGACTGTTTCTTCTGGATCACCTCACTACTGCCACCTCTGGTGGTATCATCTTGCTGTATAATAAAGACAAATCTTCTGAGTTTGTGTGTCCCGAGTCTAGTCTGGTACTGCGGTTCCTCATGGGGCTCCTCCCCATAGGAGTGGCCATCACCGCCGTACCCAAGAATCCACTCCAACACCTCAAAACCTGGAGGGGAGAGGGTTATAAGTGTATGTGTGTGTATCCAAGATATTTGTGAATGACATTTATGGAGCCATAGCCCTAGTCAAGGCTAGTTTTATTTGTACTTGAAACCCAGACAAGAAGGAGGAAACTGGGATAAACTGGGGAAAAGGTTTTCTCCCCAGTTGATCAAGGCAAAGCCAGGCCTCCAAGAGGGGGGCATAAAGGGCAGGTACTGTTGCGTATCCCACCTGCAACAGGCCCACAACCAGGCTTACTCACCTCTGGTAAAGAAACAACAAAGAATAGATGCCCAAGGGTCTTTTCCAAATCTTTAATTGGTGGAGACGTATGTAATTAGCTAAAAATGCCCGACTTGTGCCGGGTTTTGCCACATTCCAGTGGTTGCCTCAGGGGCTTAAATGAAAGCACACTGAATAAATATATATTAATTCCAAACACACATCCGCAGTACAAACGTATCTTGAATAAATACTGTAGCGCTTAAACCTCTCTCGGTTCCATTCTCTAATGGCGCCGCATACGTGTTTCTGCGCGTCAGCGTGCCATCCAGCATTCCGCCTCTTCCTAGGCATGCACATGCCTTGCTGACCTTTAAAGGGGCCGCGGCAGGAAACTAACCCGATGACCAGGTTGATGACATAATCAGGCCTTGCCTTGGTAACAGGTCTCCACACTAGTCATGTGCTTCATTGCTCATCCTTATTTCTGTCTTCATTCCTGGTTCCTGTTCTTGACTTCATTCCTGGTTGCTGTTCCTGACTCCGTTCCTCATCCCTACCTAGCCTTGCCTTGCAGAGATTACTGGTTTTGACCCTTGCTTCATTTGACCACGCTCAGCACTGATTACCGGCTTTGACCCTTGCTTCATTGGAGTACTGTCAGGACTGATTACTTGCTGGCTTGGACCCTTGCTTTGTTGGACTATGCTCTGGACTGATTACTGGCCATGATTTTTGCTCCACTATACCTTGCCTACCTCTGCCACCTGCCCCGAATCCAGCCTGTTTCTGATCATGCCTCTGAAATTTCCTTGAACTTGGCCTTATTAGGCTTTGGCCTTCTGCTGCCCGATTTCAACCTAACTTGTTCCTGGTCTGTCCTTGCCACCCGGGTCTCTGGATCTCTGCCTCATCCGGACCTGCCTTTGTCCCTCCAATACCTCTGCTTGTCCCTGGCTACCTTCTCCTACATTCACTGTGAGTCGTCTGATGGAGGCCCGCCTAAGACCAGCCAGCCCCGACACCATAGGGCTCAACTTGCAGGGAACAAGGGCTGGTATTGGCGAAGCTCCAGTTGGCCTCCATCTCCCGGTCTGCTCTGCCTCCCAACAGTGGGGACCCATGGGGCTTGCCCTACAAATAGCATCAACCCTACCTCGGGCCAAGGGTCCATGAACAGTGCAACACCACTTGAAACCAATGACTTTTTGAATCATTTAGTCCCTATACCTCCAGATATTTTGGTTGGCAATGGGGGGGGGGGGGGGGGGAGTGGGAAATGGGAGCAATATCTGAAATTATTTCTAAGGAAAGGGGGTTGGTGAGATTTTATGTAATGCAGACAGTTTTGGGGGGCAGGGGGCTATAGTTGCATGATGACTGATTTTTTTTTAACTTTTGGTGGTTGGAGCAGCTTTGAGTGGAGGCCCTGGGGTGAACAGAGTTTCAGCTTTGACCCCCACTTAACTTTTTCTTTTTTGATGCAGGGTTTTTAAATTTATTTTAACTACATAGCTTTTAAGGTGATGGCAGTTCCTTAAAGTTGAGGCCTACGTTGTGCCTAACCTTTTTCCCAGCAATGTTTCGGTGTGAGACTAAACAATGTCATGATACAGCTGTGATGTTTTTCGGGAGAGGGGACTGCTATCAGGGCAACATCTCCACCTCGTGAAAGTGGGAACCTTTCTGTGAAAAAAACATCTAGGATCATAGATTTTGTGTCCATAGATTGCCTAGTCCTTGTAGAGTAATTCTGCCTAATCATGACCTAATTCTCTTGACATTCCTTGTCTCATCTATGACATTCTTCTCTGTGGTCTTCTGAAACAAGGGGGATATGATAGAGGTATTTAAAATCATAAGAGGCCTTGAACAAGTAGATATGAATTGGTTATTTACACTTTCAAATAATAGATGGACTAGGGGGCATTCCATGAAGTTAGCAAGTAGCACATTTAAAACTAATCTGAGTAAATTCTTTTTTACTCTACGTATAATTAAGCTCTGAAATTTGTTTCCAGAGGATATGGTTAGTGCAGTTAGTGTAGCTGGGTTCAAAAAAAGATTTGGATAAGTTCTTGGAGGAGAAGTCAATTAACTGCTATTAATCACGTTTACTTAGGGAATAGCCACTGCTACTAATTGCATCAGTAGCATGGGATCTTCTTAGTATTTGGAATTGCCAGGTTCTTGTGGTGTGGTTTGGCCTCTGTTGGAAATAGGATGTTGGGCTTGATAGACCCTTCGTCTGACCCAGCATTGCAATTTCTTATGTTCTTATGATAGTCCTAAACCTAGGCGTGAAATTATTGCACTGATATACAATTAGCAATTTGTAAAACTATAAGACCAGCACTGATCTAGACTAGAATAAGAAGGACAAGACAGATGATTTTGATACCTGTGGGAATCTATAGATCCCTGTAATTCTGGCAATTTCATGTGATGTATCTGATGAGAGACTTCCAATGAAACCAGAAACCCAGCCTTGCTGGTGACAGCTGTAGCCAGGAACAGGGTCCTCTTCTTCAGACAGGATGCTTAGAACACTACATAGTGAAACACCTGTATGACAGCAGGAGTCCTCAATATGGAAGCCCAAGGTGATGTTAGGTAGTATCTCAATATTTTCATTGATCTCCTCAATGGCAAAATAAAAAGCAAAGAGATGTTGATAGTTTTGGAGATTCATTCTGTAAGCAAATTAATATTTTAATTTTATTTATTACAGTTATTACCTACTTTTTAGCCAGTGAATGCATAGATGATAACTCTCCAGCAAAAATTATGTGCACAAGTCTGGTTGTACAAATAGCTGTCCTAAATTTATCCAAGTCTATTCAGCAGAAGATTCGTGCATCTTGCCAGTAAAGTTCCAATATTTTGGAAAGTTTACATTCCTAACTTTACCAGGTGATTTTTGCTAGTCACCATTTTACTGAATATGCACTCCAAGCTGACTCATTTTCAGCTGAATTTACTTAATTCCTGTTGGATTCTTTAGTTATTTTAGTTGTTTTCTTTGTGTTTCAGCTCTCTGTCATTTATATCAGGAATTGCTGCTTCATTTCTTTATGTAAAATAATACGGTGTTAGGTCCAGTTTCCCCATTATAATCTCCATTCCAGCAGTATTTACTTTTTTCAGTTGCAATGTGTTTCCCTCCTTCGTGCCCGATCTACTCCCAATCTGCATACCATGGAGTGGATTTGGATCTCCAGCACCTCCCCCCCCCCCCCCCCCCCCCCAACAATAAAGCCTCCAGTGACCGAAATTCCTCACACCATGCCGGAAGGATTTCCCCTTATCTGATTCCAGCTTAGTTCCAACGTTGGTCTGAGAATGCTACACCACCATACTAAAGATAGCCAACAGCATAAGATTGCATTTTTCAAAGAACAGTGCTACTCTAGTAGATACACTAGCCTGCCATTGCTCTGACAACAAAATAACACTACCCTATGACAGAAAATTTCAATGGAGCACACAGGTGCACTATGGCACCTGTGAATTGGCGTGCATCCAGATATGTGGCTATTTTACAACCTGCACGTATATATGAGCGCATGTTATAAAATAGTCTGACCATGTGTATATGTGCATCCAATTTTAAGTGGGCCTGTGGCCAAGCGTGTATATCTCGCTTCTATCATGTAAGTCAGGGAATTCAAAAAGGGCCACGCATCCATGCCATTGTCAGTTTCGCCAGTTCATCCACCAGTTCACCCATTTAAAAGCTAAGTCCTCAAAACTCCACTGGTTTGATAATATGCACTCTCCCCCTTTATCCCAGGCCCTTTAAAACCCTGAGTAATGGCTTTCTTTTTATTTTAAAACGCACTTCTCCGGAGCAGAAGTAAAGTTATGCAGCAAGAGATCTGGGCACACATTCAGGTACATAAGCATTTAGCACATATCTCTTGGTCATGCCCAGAAATGTCCATGTCCCATCCAAGTCATGCCCTTTCACCACCCCTTTTGGAAAACGTTTGAGATGTACGAGAAACGGGAGATACATGCACATTTGTGCGGCTTTTAAAATTTGGTGGGCATGCTGAGCCCAACTTAGGCACATGTTTACTGAGTTTGGCACATACCGGGATTTTAAATTTCATCTCTAAATGCTTAACTAGCAGGTGATTTCAGACCAACAGTCAATCTGAGTCTGAAACTACTGGAAAAGTTATACAGTTTCTGCTGCAATTACCAAGCGAAGAGCAGCAAATGAAAGGGAGGAGATAGTATTGAAAGAAAAAAAAGTTAAATTTGGTACTGAAGACTTAAAGGATCTTTTGGGTGATCTGCAGAATAATTTCTAAGTTCAAAACATGTTTTTATTATTTAGCAATAAAGAACATAAACAACAGAGCTCTGGAGTACATTGATTCTTAGATACTCCAGAGAGGCGGCAAGCATAAAGTACATCTTAGCAACACAGAAAAAGAGTAAAAGAGGCAATGAAACAAAAAGGGACAATAAAAAGAGGGGAAGAGGGGGATGGAGGGAAGAAGGAGCTTCCATAGAATCAAAAACCAAAAAAGCCTTCAGGAAAATAGATGCATTGCTCAGCCCGGACAGCAATTCATCCAGGGTCTGCTTCTGTGAAAGTGATCCACATTTTCCCCTAGTGACCCAGCTATGTGTCCATTGGTATCGTCTCGCTGCCTCCTTCTCATAGGGGTAATAAAGACACACAGTGTGCCACCAAAAAGTGATGTTGAGATTAGCTGAATTTTTCTAGTGTAACAATCTAGTAATTTCCTTTGTTAAGGTGGAAGAGTTGGCTGATGAGCAAGAAATCTGAGGACAAGATTATAGGACAGTGGACAAGACAAACACAGCATCTTAGAAATCATAATCCAGACATCATGCCAGCAAGGCTTGGTGGCTGGACAATGAAATAGAAGATGGGATAGAGCAGCCTTAGGTGCCTTACATGATCAATCCTGATGAATCGTAGACAAACCGGTCTTGAATTTGGTCCAGGGAGTCCACACACGGTGTGACAAGAAGCACATGGACTAAGTGAGATAGGAAGATAATGAAACCTGAAGAGGTTTATCCCAAAACAAGGAACATGAGAAACCATTAGGGAGAGATAAGTCATGGGCCACACTGCATCCAATCCTGTACAACGTGGCAGGGTGTGAAGTTTAAAATATTTATAAATGCAGGAAGCACTGTGTCCATTGACTATCAACCCACGGAGTACAGTGAGAACCTGAGGGATTTAACTCAACAACTGAGTACCAAGAAAACCTGAGAAAGGCAGAAAAGGAGCTGGGTCCACCAAAGCAACTGAGAAGGAGGTAATTGAAATTTAACCTGCAACTCCACAAATTAGAATGGGCAGAGATCATGATGCAAATGAGATGGAGACAAAATACCAGCTTTTTGCCAATGGGCCAATTCAAAAACTTTTGAGTAATTCGAAATTTAGAATTCCGTCATAATAGTACCAAAGCCAATGATAGCCACAGTACCGATAGGTGAGGAACAGCATTCTCAAAGGCATGAAAAGCAGTATATGTAGCTAAAAGGATGGGATGGGTGTGAAAGGGAGTCATTTTAGCCAAACTCAGTATGGTGGAGAAAGGTCATGGGTGAACCATAGCCTGTTTCAAGAACAGCCACATTGGGAGTAAGGGGTAGGAAATATAGTCCACAACCCAGGTAAGACTCTGCTGTAATATGAAGGATAAATGATAACACCTGAAATCTGGAAAATTTATCCCACCCAACTACCAAGGTAATTTAAGGGTATGAAGCGAGAAACGTCCAGGCTTACCAGCCCATAAAAAATGAGACAGTAAGCTATCAAGTTACAGTAGAAAGGAGAAGGAAATAACATAGGCAGCATACTTAATATAAAATTAATCTGGGGGTCAAGCACCATCATAATCGTATCAAGGCAGCCCCACCATGAAAGGAGCAAAGGCGACTATTTATGCACATTATCCATTATAAGAGAAAGTATATGATCACCAACTTTGGATAAAGTGATGTGCAAGGAGAAGTACAAATATATACCAAAGTACTTCAAGCCATCTGGGAGCCAACGAAACTGGTGAAGTTGAGAGGCTAACCCAATGGCATGACCATTGAGGGACATCAACTCAGACTTATCCCTGTTATTTATTTATTTATTTATTTTAAATTTTTATATACCGGAATTCCTGTATACAATACAAATCAATCCGGTTTACATTAAAGAATAAGTTACCCTGGTTGGGGTGGTCCAACCTGGGCTTAATACAAGGAACATTGAAAAGTAACTATAATATTTAACCTGGGCTTATTACAATGAACATTGAAAAGTAACCATAATATTTAACATTTAACATTTGGCATAATTTGTGTTCTGAAACAGTACGTGTGTTCAACTTTTTACAAAGAACTTTAGTAGCGACAACTGAGCTACCATACAGTATACAAGAATACAGTTATATATTATATGATTTATGTTTGTTAAGATCAAATTGTGAATAAGAAAGAATAAAATTAAGTGTCTATGATGTTAGTGATACGCTGCAATGAATGGATCTGAAAGTCAGGAGGAGGTGCTTAGTTACACTCTGGAAAAGCTTGCCTGAAGAGCCAGGTTTTTAACTTTTTTTTGAACTCTGGTAGACTGGGTTCGAGGCGTAGGTCTGGTGGGAGAGCATTCCATTGGTGTGGTCCTGCAGATGAGAGTGCTCTTTTTCCTAGTGTTGATTTAACTGGAACTGCGACTAATGTGCCTTTGTAGGCACTTCTGATGGGTCTGGAGGATAAGTGTGGACGAAGTTGAGTTTGTAGTGATATAGGTGCGACATTATGGATTGCTTTATGAATAATGGTTAAGGTTTTATATAGGATTCTCTGTTTGATGGGTAGCCAGTGGAGACTGCTCAAGATGGGAGTGATATGGTCTCTTCTATTCGTGTTAGTTAGGATTCTGGCTGCGGCATTTTGTACCATCTGTAGGGGTCTGATGCTGTTGGAGGGGAGGCCAAGTAGGATTGAGTTGCAGTAATCGAGTTTAGAAAAAATAATGGATTGTAGAACGAGGCGAAAGTCATTGAAGTGAAGGAGTGGTTTTAGCTTTTTTAGGACTTGTAGTTTAAAGAAGCAGTCCTTGGTGGTTGTGTTTATGAATTTTTTTAGGTTAAGTTGGTTGTCAAGCCATGCTCCTAGATTCCTGACGTCTGCAGAGAGATTCTTGTTTAAAGATGTGGATTGTGCAAGGCTAGGTGTAGATTGTGCCATGCTAGTTGTGTGGGTGTTTGGGTTATGTGAAATAAGAAGCATCTCTGTTTTGCTGGAGTTTAGAATCAGGTTCAGGTTGGAAAGTAGTTGTTTAATTGGTTGAAGACAGTTCTCCCAGAAGGTGAAGGTTTTTTGGATTGATTCTGTGATGGGGATGAGGATCTGGATGTCATCTGCATAGAGGTAATGAGTAAGCTTGAGTTGTGATAGCAGATGGCAGAGGGGGAGGAGGTAAATGTTGAACAGGGTGGGAGAGAGGGATGAACCTTGTGGTACGCCTTGGTCTGATAGGATGGGGTCAGATTCCTTGTTGTTAATTCTGACCTTGTAAAACCTGTTTGATAGGAATGACTTGAACCAACTTAGGGCTGTGCCTTTTATTAATATGATATCCAGAAATACATGCAAAAGATGAAATATGCTGCATGAATAGAGGAATGGTAGCAAGGGGCTGACTGAGGAAAAGAAGAACATCACCTGCATATGCCACCAGCTTTAATTCTTGGCCATACTATAATATTACATTATTATATACAATATGGTTTCTGAATTTTACACGAAGACTTCTTATTGTTACTATACTTTCAATCTGCCAAACTCATGCAGATACAAATTAATATTATCATAAGAGCCTAATGTAAATATCTCCTAAAACTAGAATGGCTTATAGACAAACACTAGGCCTTGTGGGTCCCTTCTGCTACTTGTCAAGACAGATGTGGCCACATTTGCATCTGTATTTCAACTAACACTTTTTGTTTTTACTATCTGAGAGATTAAAATTAATTATATATAAATAAATAGATTATAAAAATTCTAATCATGTTTCAGACACTATAAGAAGCTTGAACTTGTGCACTAATAGTTCACATTTAGAGACTAATACAATCCAGACGTTGCACCGAGAGGAGAGGATCATTTTGCTGGTGGCTGAACGGAATCAGTAAGTTCTGCTTAGGAAATTTTTTAAAAGTACTGGGGAGAAGTATACTATTGTGGTATGTTAATTAGTGTGTTTGTATGGTTGGGGGTTTTTTTGTAAGACAACTTATAAAGAGGTTAGTGTTGTTGTTTTTTTTTAAATAGTGTTTATAAAACAGAAGTTAGTGGTTTGATTTTTTTAATAGTTAGTAAAGCAGCTAATAAACAAGTTAGTGTGGTTGATTTTCCAAACCCTCCCACCCATCCCTAGTTCATCCTTTAATTTATAGGCAGGTGCCACAGTAAAAAAAAAAAATTAGCTCTATAACTTCATGAATTCCCCATACCTTATTGAGAATTTGATCATTTGCAGGGCACTACCAGATATAAAGTGAATACACACTCCTACTTCCATAGCAACCTAAAAGTTAACTAGAAACTGAAAGTATTTGAGATAAAGGCAGTAGTCCAGCTGCTTGAGGGGGGCCTCCCAGTCTTTTGCATTGAGTGTCACATGTATGAATTTTTACCTGGTGAGAGGTTGTATGTGTGCACCCAATGCACAGAGCTCCTGTCTCTCAGAGAATGATTCTGATCTCTGGAGGACAGAGTGGCAGATCTGGAGGAGCTGAGGCAAACAGAGAGGTATATAGATGAGACCTTCAGGACATAGTAGCCAAGTCCCAACTTCAGACCGGTAGCCTTTCTGCTACTTTGGAGGAAGAAGGTCTTATGATTGGAAAGCATCAACCTGGTGCAGCAGGAAAGGATCCTGTAGCAAGGACCTGCTCTCCAGGTGATGCATTGTCCTCTCGCACTGAAGATGTATCTCCCAGTGCTAATGCCCAGGAGGGAAAGGTTAGGTCGCCATCATAGTTGGTAATTTAATTATTAGGATTATAGACAGTTGGGTAGCTGATGGGAGTGAGAATCGCCTGATAACATGCCTACCTGGTGTGAAGGTGGAGGACCTCATGCGTCACCTAGATAGAATGTTAGACAGGGTTGAGGAGGAGCCGGTTGTCATGGAACATATGGACACCGACATAGGAAAATATGGGAGGGAGGATCTGGAAGCCAAATTTAGGCTCTAAGGAAGAAAGCTGAAATCCAGAACCTCCAGGGTAGCATTCTCTCAACCAGGGTAGCACCAAGCTGCTGGCACTAACCTTTAGTTAGGAGATAGAGCAGCTTTTAAACTAGAACAAATAGAAAAGCCAACTGTCACTCAGCAGTGCATGGTTCAGAGGGAGGTATCTTCAAAGGATACTTATGAGGCATTACAATTAGGGCATCCCAACAGTGACATTCCAATAATAAGAAAAGTAGTTCAAGTGTCTGTAATTAAAAACTCATCTGAGCTAAAAGATTCCAATTTATCCTATCAATTAAAAAGCGGAATGAAAATACAAACAAAACACACTTTGAAATGTTTGTATGCTAATGCCAGAAATCTAAGAAGAAAGATGGGACAATTAGAATGTATAGCAGTGAATGATGACATAGGCTTAATTGGCATCTCAGAGACATGGTGGAAAGAGGATAATCAATGGGATAGTGCTATACTGGAGTACAAATTAAATTGCAATGACAGAGAGGAACATCTGGGAGGCGGGGTGGCACTTTATTTCTGGGATGGCATAGAGTCCAACTGGATAAAGATCCTTCCCGAGACTAAATGCACAATTGAATATTTATGGGTAGAATTCCCTTGTGTGTTGAGGAAGAGTACAGTGATAGGAGTATACTACTGTCCATCTGGCCAAGATTGTAAGATGGATAGTGAAATGCTAAGGGAAATTAGGGAAGCTAACCAAATTGGTAGTGCAGTAATAATGGGAGATTTCAATTACCCCAGTATTGACTGGGTAAATGTAACATCAGGACATGCTAGAGAGATAAAGTTCCTGGATGTAATAAATGACAGTTTTATGTGGCAATTGGTTCTGGAACTGACGAGAGAGGGAACAATTTTAGATCTAATTATTAGTGGAGCACAAGATTTGGTGAGTGAGGTAATGGTGGAGGGGCTGCTTGGAAATAGTGATCATATGATCAAATTTGAATTAATGACAGGGAGGGGGACAGTAAGTAAATCCACAGCACTAGCGCTAAACTTTCAAAAGGGAAACTTTGATAAAATGAAAAAAAAAGAAAAAAAAAAGAACAGCTACAAACGTAAAAAGATGTGCAAGATGTGTGGGCATTGTTAAAAAAAATACCATCCTAGAAGCAAAGTACAGATGTATTCCACACATTAAGAAAGATGTAAGGAAGGCAAAATGAATACCGGCATGATTAAAAGGTGAGGTGAAAGAGGCTTTTTTAACCAAAAGATCTTCATTCAAAAATTGGAAGAAGGATCCAAAAGAAGAAAATAGGACAGTGCATAAGCATTGGCAATTTAAATGTAAGACATTGAGGAGAAGAGAGAATTTGAAAAGAAGTTGGCCGTAGAGGCAAAAACTCACAGTAAGAACTTTTTAAAATATATCGAAAGGAGAAAGCCTGAGAGGTAGCCTTTTGGACCGTTAGATGATCGAGGGATTAAAGGGCACTTAGAAAAGATAAGGCCATCATGGAAAGATTAAACAATTTCTTTGCTTCTGTGTTTACTGACGAGGATGATACGGAGATACCCGTTCTGGAGAAGGTTTCCATGGGAAATGATGCAGATGAACTGAACCAAATCATGGTGAACCTAGAATATGTGGTAGGCCTCATTGACAAACTGCAGAGTAGTAAATCACCTGGACCAGATGGTTAACACCCCAGGGTTCTGAAGGGACTAAAAAATGAAATTTAAGATCTATTAATTAACATTTGTAACCTATCATTAAAATGATCCATTGTACCTAAAGACTGGAGGGTGGCTAATGTTACCCCAATATTTAAAAAGGGCTCCAGGGGTGATCCACGAAACTACAGACCAGTTAGCCTGACTTCAGTGCTAGGAAAAATAATTGAAAGTATTCCATAGATAAAAATAAAAATCATAGAACATATGGAACAAAGTCAGCATGGATTTACTCACAAATCTGCTTCACTTTTTTGAAGGGGTTAATAAACATGTAAATATAGGTGAATTGGTGGATGTAATATATTTGGATTTTCAGAAGGCATTTGACAAAGTTCTTCATGAGAGGCTTCTAAGAAAAGTAAAAACACATGGGATAGGTGGCAATGTCCTTTCGTGGATTACAAACTGGTTAAAAGACAGGAAACAGAGAATAAGATTAAATGGACAATTTTCTCAATGGAAAAGGGTATACAGTGGAGTACCTCAGGCATTTGTACTAGGACCAGTGCTTTTCAATATATTTATAAATGATCTGGAAAGGAATAGTATAACAGAGGACATAGCAGATAATATAAACCCCCAAAAAACAAAGTTGTGAAAGAATAAAAAAAACAAAATCCTGGGTACAATAATGGATTAAGACAAATAAAAATCGCATTAAGGAGAAAAGAAAGAAAGTGGCAAAAAACCCAATCACCATCAGCTTTAAATAATTATCATGTTTATCTAGCCTATTATAGAAAAATTATCAATAATTCAAAAAAGCATTATTATGATGCCAAAATTCAGAGATTTTCAAGTAATCCAAAAACTTTATTTGACATCGTTACTAAACTCTCGAGCGACCCTTCTAGATGCGAAGCATTATCTGATTCGCGCTGTGATGAAATAGCATTATTCTTTAAGACTAAAGTAGACAACCTGATTGAGACTTTAGATCATATTCCAAAACAATCAATATGCCTAAAAGGGAGATATCACCCTGGTCGAAATTTGAAAATACTAGGAAGTTTGAAATTGAAAATTTGATATGGAAGTTAAACCCGGCTAATCACCCATTAGATAAGATTAACACATCAACTCTCAAGCATTGTGTAGAAATAATCAATACTTTTTTGGTAGCTATGGTGAATCAATCTCTTAACGAAGGAACCATGCCTACCTTGCTAAAAAATGCAATAGTGAGACCAATTTTGAAGCAATTAGATTTAGATCCCACTAACTTAAAATATTATAGACCAATTTCAAACTTACCATTTATGGCAAAATTAATTGAGAAAGTAGTAATTAACAGTTATGTGAGCATCTGGAAACTAATGAGGTTTTATATTCATCACAACAAGGTTTTCGAAAATTATATAGCACTGGGACATTATTAGTTTCCCTGTCAGATACTGTTCTCAGGGGGTTTGATAGAGGCCAAAGATTCCTGCTTGTATTGTTAGATCTCTCAGCCGCTTTTGATACAGTGGATCACATTATTCTCCTTAATAGAATGCAAGATATTGGATTAACAGATACTACTTTAAAATGGTTTAAATCATTTTTAGCTAAAAGAACATTCACTGTCAAGATTAGAGATAATACTTCAGAAAAAATAAAACTGTCAACAGGAGTCCCTCAGGGTTCAGCATTATTGGCCACTCTGTTTAATGTATACTTGTTCCCATTGTGTCACTTGCTAAACAGTTGTTGTGTTTGAGGCATTGTGGACCCTTGGTCGCAATGGAGGAGACTCTGCCCACAGGGAGGAGCCCCGTGGGGAACCACTGCGATAGACTTACACAGTTAGCAGGCACAGAATGGATAGAGTCTTTATTGTACTGCTGTAATAGATGGTAATACAGGAAGGTAAGGCACTGATCCTTGAGGTACCATTACGCTCAACAGGCTCAGAAGTGTAATCTCTCCCAGATGTTCATGATAGGCAGGAGCCCACAGTGCGGGCAAGGCCACGGTTGGTGGGTGGAGTTGGAGCGCCGGTTCGTAGAGGTACTCACAGAGAGACAGCGTCTTCCTGGTAGTAGAAAGGTGGGACCGAAGGTCCGTGGTGCAGGATATGAAGTAGATAGGCCCTCGAGAAGCGTGTATCCAAAGGTCCAAAATCCTGGAATGAAATAGAGACAAGATCCCCGAGGAGCGGCTGTCTAGGTTAGTGAGGCCACGAAGGGTAGTTGGAAGTGAGGGACCCCGAAGAGCAGGTGTCTAGAGCTTCTGCTGGAGTGAGGCCCTTAGTGATAGGAAGCGTCTAAGCTGGCAGCTTAGAGCTGGCAGAGTAGTGAAGCAAAGTCTTTGCTAACTCATTTTGGTAGCGGAAGCGGAGGCTAGTTATACCCGGAGGAAAGGACGTCATGCGGTGGGGGCGCCCCCGAGGTTCCCACCATGATGTGTATTTGAGTGTCAGAGATGTGCGCGCTCACGCCCTAGGAGGCTACGGGAGTAAGCATGGCAGATGGGGACGCCCATACTGGTCTAGAATGCCAAGGCCTGCAGCACTCGGCACCGGAGACAGCAATATTGCCCAGAGAGAGAGAAAGGGGAGAAAAAGAGGTAAGGCAGAGCAGTCGCAGCTGTCTGTAACCAAAGGAAGCAACATTACCCCCCTTCAAAGGGCCTACTCCAAGACCTCTTGCAGGTGGTCTGGGCTTGCGAGGGTGTGCCAAGTGGAATTGGTGTAGCATCTCCTTGTTTGTAATATTGGCCAGTGGTTCCCAGGAGTTTTCCTCTGGGCCATAGTTCTCCCAAGATATGAGTACTCCCATGTCTTGCCTCTTTTACTTACATCAAGGAAGTCGTATATGGCATATTCAATGTCAGGAAACGGGATCAAGGCTGGAACTGAAGCAGGCAACTGGAACAGGAACCAGGATGAAGTGGAACTGAAGCAGGCAACTGGAACAGGAACCAGGATCAAGGCTGAAACTGAAGCAGGCAACTGGAACAATTACAAGCAGGAACTCCAGAGGCACACTGTAACGATCAGCAAACTTGTTGAAAGGCAGTAAGCTGAGGCAGATGCCAGCCTTAAGTATTTGCTGGTGTCTGATATGAGAAACGGAGGCAGGGCATGTGATATCAGAAAGGGAGGCAGGACGCCCAAGGCAGGAAAGGCCCTTTAACTCCCAGCTTTTCACGCGAGTGCGCACCCAGGGAGGAGGGGCTTTAACTCCCAGCTTTTTGCGCGTGTGTGCACCCAAGGAGGAAGGACTAATTCAGTGAGGCGACGGCGTCTCCCTCGTGGAGACGCCGCCGAAAATGTACCCCGCCGGCTTGCCAGCACCACGCGGCAGCCACCCGGAATCGAGACCGGAACCAGGTGCCCACCGCGGCGCCCCCCAAACCGGAGCCCGACGCAGAAGGTAAGGTCCCGGTCACGGCACTCGTGCCCGGGGCCGCAACAGTACCCCCCTTCTTACACCCCCTCTTAGAAGGCCCAGGTTTACCGGGATGCTGGCGATGGAAATGGAGCAGTAGTTCCTTATCTAGAATGTTACGAACTGGTTCCCATGTGTTGTCCTCCGGGCCACTACCCTCCCAGTCAAGTAGATATTCCCATCATCGTTGGTGGAAGCGGACATCCAGAACCTCCCGAACTTGATAGGTGGGCTCATCGGGCACAGAAGGATCCGCCGCATCAGGAACTTGATGATGGTACCTGGAGAGGATGAGAGGTTTTAACAAGGAGACATGGAACACATTATGTATACGCATCGAGGAGGGTAGGCGTAGCCAGTAAGAAACGGCCCCCACACGCTCAGCTATATGAAAAGGGCCACAGTATTACGGAGCCAACTTCCGGGATGGGATTTGGGGTTGAATGTTCTTTGTGCTGAGCTACACTCGATCTCCAGGAAGGAAGATGGGTGCCGGCTGTCGGTGACAATCTGCCCAATTTTTCATGGTCCTGGATGCTTTGGCGAGTCTCCCTTGGATGGACGTCCACAGAGATTGCAACTGCTGGGCGGATGCTTGTACTGCTGGAATTGCCCTAGGAAGCAGCAGTGGTTGAGGTGGTTGTAACGTTTTCCCATAAATGATGAAAAAGGAAGAACTGCCTGTGGCTGCATGAGAATGGTTGTTATACGAGAACTATGCCCATGGTAATAACTGCGCCCATTTATTCTGTCTTTCGTTGACAAAGGAGCGAAGAAAAGTCTTCAAGGAGCGGTTGGTGCGCTCCGTCAGCTCTTTGCTTTGGGGATGAAAGGCGGTGGACAGATTAAGTTGCACATTGAACTTCTTACATAATGCCTTCCAATACCGGGTGGTGAACTGAGGCCCGTGATCAGAGACAATGTCCTGGGGCAGACCATGGATCCTGAAGATAAGTTGAGTGAACAAGCTGGCTAGTTCGAGAGCCGACAGTAACTTAGACAGGGGAACAAAGTGGGCCATTTTGGAGAACCTGTCTATAGTTACCCAGATGACTGTATTCCCTTCTAAGGCTGGAAGGTCCACCACGAAATCAGTGGCAATGTGGGTCCATGGTTCCACTGGAATGGGCAACAGTTGGAGTAGACCCCAAGGCTTCCCCGTCCATGGCTTCTCTATCGCACAGGTGGGACAGGAGTCTATGAAAGCGCGGATATCTTTCCTCAAGGTTGGCCACCAGTAGAAGCGGTTTACCAAGACAAGAGTCTTCTCGCAGCCAGCGTGACCCCCCGTAAGGGAGTTGTGGGCCCAGAGCAAGACCCCTTTTCTAGACCATCGGTGAACCACCGTATTACCAAGAGAACATACAGTGGTCCTGGAAAGATTGATCTTTGCGGGGTCTAGGATGTATTGGGGCTGGTCCTGCTCTTCCTCCAGCTCCGTTGAGCGTGAAATGTGTCCGCTTGAACATTCTTGGCAGCCGGCCAGTAGCGTAGTGTGAAATTGAAGCGGTTGAAGAATAGAGACCAGCAGGCCTGTCGAGGTTTTAAGCGTTGGGCTTGGGACAGGAACTCCAGGTTCTTGTGGTCCATATATACTGTAACGGGATGGATAGCTCCCTCCAACCATTGTCTCCACTCCTCAAAGGCGAGCTTGATAGCTAGTAACTCCTTATCCCTGATACTATAATTATTCTCGGCAACAGAGAATTTCCTGGAAAAATATGAGCATGGCATGAGCTGACCAGAGTCAGTGCATTAATTAAGCACAGCTACCACCGCGACATTCGATGCATCAACCTCTAGGACAAATGGACGAAGTGGATCAGGGTGATGAAGACACGTATCCTGTAGAAAAGCCTCTTTGAGGATTTTGAACACGTGACAGGCTAAATCAGGCCAATCCACCACGTCAGCTCCTCTCCAAGTTAGGGCAGTGAGAGGAGCCACGATATGAGAATAGTGTGGAATGAAATGTCTATAGAAATTTGCGAAGCCGAGAAAATGCTTCACCGCCTTTTGCCCCGTCAGCCGGGGCCAGTCTCTGATGGCGGCTACCTTTTCAGGATCCATCTTGAATCCGGTGGCGGAGACTACGTATCCCAGGAAGGGAAGAGAATCTTTCTCAAAGCAGCATTTCTCCAACTTGGCATATAATCCGTTGTCTCTGAGTAACTGTAATACCTGACGGACATGTAGGCGATGAGAAGACAAGTCCCGTGGGTAGATTAATGCATCACCCAGGTACACGATGACAGACGTATTCTGTAAATCACAAAGTACCTGGTTTATGAGATGTTGAAATACTGCCAGGGCATTACATAGTCCGAAGAGCATGACGAGGTACTCATAGTGCCCATCCCTGGTGTTAAAAGCAGTCTTCCACTCATCCCCTGGTGAAATACGGACAAGGTTATATGTGCCCTGCAAATCCAACTTTGTGAAGATCCTAGCTCCCTGTAATCTATCTAGGAGTTCAGGAATCAGTGGGAGTGGATATCGATCCCGCTTGGTAATGGCATTGAGACCCCAATAGTCAAGGCATGATCTTAGCGACCCGTCATTTTTACCTACACAAAAGAAGCCCGCCCCTGCTGGAGATTTTGAAGGTCAGATAAATGCTTTTGCCAGGTTCTCCGAGATGTATTCAGAGATTGCCCGAGTCTCCAGTAGTGATAAGGGGTATACTCTTCCCCGAGGAGGTGTTGTTCCTGGTAAAAGCTCAATGGCACAATCAAACGGCCAATGTTGAGGCAGGATCTCTGCCTTCATCTTGGAAAATATGTCAGAGAAGTCAGCATATGGTGCAGGTAGGGCAATGGTGGTGTGCAAGAGAGGGAGAACGAACACTCTCGGAACCTTCAGGCAGTTAGCGAAGCAGAAGGGGCTCCATTTCACGATCTGTAATGTGTCCCATTGGATAATTGGAGAGTGTGTCTGTAACCATGGTAGGCCTAACACCAAGGGGTGGACAGCCTTCTCCAGAACAAGGAAGGCAATCTCCTCCGAGTGGATCGCCCCGGTGTGTAAAGTCAAGGGTATCGTGGAAGCAGAGATTCTCCCTGGAAGAAGTGTTCCCCAGATGGAGGTAATCGGCAGCGGCACCTCCCGAGGCCGAGTGGGGATCTGTAACTAGCATACCAAATCCTCCAGGATGAAGTTGCCCCTGCTCCTGAATCCAGAAAGGCGAGGGTCTTCAATGATCCCCCTGGGTATTTGAGTGTGATGGGTACAGTACATTGAGGAGCGGTACCAGCACAGCCTAGGAGGAGCTCCTCACGACCTCCTAGGTTCTGGCGTTTTCCAAACGCTCTTTAAAGTGAGCGAGGAAATGGCCTTTTTGACCGCAGTAGAGGCACAAGCCTAGAGTACGGTGGCGCTGTCTCTCCTCTGTGGTAAGCGGAGTACGCCCTAACTGCATGGGTTCCTCAGAAGCAGAATCAGGACGTGTTGCTCCTGGAGAGGGGACCGAAGATAGTGGTCTGGAGAATACAAGAGCTAGAGACGGGGTAC
This sequence comes from Rhinatrema bivittatum, assembly GCF_901001135.1. Classification (NCBI taxonomy): domain Eukaryota; kingdom Metazoa; phylum Chordata; class Amphibia; order Gymnophiona; family Rhinatrematidae; genus Rhinatrema; species Rhinatrema bivittatum. Next base: position 41,975,281 of record NC_042630.1, on the reverse strand, counting down.
GTTGAGTGGGTCTTAGTTCTCTTGCCCTTTGTTGGAGGCAAGTCTTAGCCTCTCCAGTGTAACGTGACGGCGCCGGTAGCTGAGTAATAGAACCAATGTTTACCACTGAAGCCAGTGGCAGTGCAGGCACTGGATCTGGCATGGCGTCCAGACGATTAACAAGTTGCTCTACAGTTGCTGCAAGAACATCCATGCAATGCTGCTGTTGCTGCACACGCTGGGCAATTCCGGCGATTGCATGGATACCTGACAAATCCGCCGAGTCCATGGCCTTGCAAATTGTTAAAGCAGTTTAGTGGACTCTTAGGCCGGCCTGACGGAGAAGATGGAAATAGTCTCTGGACTAGCGGAACAGGCCGGGAGGCAGATACTGGATGGATTGAAGAGAAGAATCTTCACCCTGGAAGCCCGCGCTCCCCCGGGAGGAGCCCATAGGAGCTGGGCCGCTGGGACTTAGGCGAGAGGAGAATCTGATGAGAAATCCGAGGTCAAGGCAGGCAAGTCTGGAACAGGACCAAGGCTGGCACCGAAGGCGGACAACAACCAGGACTGGAACTGAAGCAGGCAACTGGAACAGGAACAGGGATCAAGGCCAGGAACTGAAGCAGGCAACTGGAACAGGAACCAGGATTAAGACTGGAACTGAAGCAAGCAACTGGAACAGGAATCAGGATCAAGGCTGGAACTGAAGCAGGCAACTGGAACAGGAACCAGGATTGAGACTGGAACTGAAGTAGGCAACTGGAACAGGAACCAGGATCAAGGCTGGAACTGAAGCAGGCAACTGCTTCACACAAGCAGGAACTCCAGAGGCACACTGTAATGATCAGCAAACTTGTTGCAAGTCAGTAAGCTGAGGCAGCTGCCAGCCTTAAGTATTTGCTGATGTCTGACATCAGAAAAGGAGGCGGGGCGTCTGACATCAGAAAGGGAGGCGGGGCGCCCAAGGCAGGAAAGGCCCTTTAAATCCCAGCCCATCGCACGCGTGTGCACCCAAGGAGGAGGGACTAATTCAGCGAGGCGACTGCGTCTCCCTCGTGGAGACGCTGCCGAAGATGTATCCCGTCGGCCCACCAGCACCACATGGCAGCCATCCAGAATCGAGACTGGAACCCGGTGCCCACCGCAGCACCCCCCGAACCGGAGCCCGACACAGAAGGTAAGGTCCCGGTCGCGGCTCTCGCAACCGGGGCCGCAACACAAAATACAATCACTGAAGTTCTGATTATATCTTTCTGTGCTATTCTTTTGCTTGTTCAAGCAATGTGCTAATACTTTATAACAGAATATTCTGGTTGAAATAAAAATATTAAATTGTTTCCTACTGAGCTAATTTTCAAAGGAGATTCATGCATAAATGGAACAAACTATCATAGCAATTTTCAAAAGCCCACTTACTCAATTAAAGTGCATTTACAAAAACTCACAGTAAAAACGTTTTTAAATATATCTGAAGAAGAAAGACTGTGAGGGAGTCAGTTGGACCGTTAGATGATCGAGGGGTTAAAGGGGCACTTAGAGAGGAAAAGGCCATCGCGGAAAGATTAAAATATTTTTTTTCTTCTGTGTTTACTGAAGAGGATGTTGGGGAGGTACCCGTACCTCCCCAACATCCGTACTTCACCACATCCTCCGGAGGATGTGGTGAAGACCAGAACTGTGAAGGACTTCAAAGGGGCGTGGGATAAACACTGTGGATCCATAAGGTCAAGAGGCTGCCAATGAAGAGTGGGTGACGCGCCAGAATGATGGCTACTGCCTGGAGTCAATACCCTTATTAAATAAACATACACATGCTTACTGTGACTCCAACATCGCTCTAAGCTTCAACAGCAAGAGGAAATGTGGAAAAAAGGATTCACACTCACAAAGAGGGGAGTAGCTGGCTTGTTACGGCGGTTACTACCTCAAATCAAATAAGCCTGATACTTCACTTTCAATGCATATACAGCATAGTTCTCTGATTCAACGGTAGGGAAGAAGAAAAACTGATACTTCACACATCCAGCAGAGCTCTCTGCTTCAACGGCAGGGGAGAAGAAAAGAGGGTTTGCACTCACAAAGCGGGGAGTAGCTGGCTTGTTACGGTGGTTACTACCCCAAACCAAATGTGCCTGATACTTCACGTTCGATGCACATCCAGCATGGCTCTCTGCTTCAACAGCATGGGAGAAGACAGATACTTCACGCATATCCAGCATAGCTCCCTGCTTCAACGGCAGGGAGAAGAAAAACAACCAATAAGGGCTGTATAACATAGTCTGGGTAAAACAAATAAGCATGGGTGTAGCTTGCTTATTGCGGCGGCTACTACCCCTAACTAATCAAGCTAGATATTTCACTTGGATGCAGCTCCATCACTGCTCTCTACATTAAAGGTGGGGGTGGAAGGGAAATAGAACCAAGAGCTAAGAGAAACAGATAAGTATGAGAGAAAAAATGTGTGAAGCTTGCTGGGCAGACTGGATGGGCCATTTGGTCTTCTTCTGCCGTCATTTCTATGTTTCTATGTTTCTATGTACTGGAGAAGGTTTTCATGGATAATGATTCAGATGGTCTGAACCAAATCACGGTGAACCTAGAAGATGTGGTAGACCTGATTGATAAACTGAAGAGTAGTAAATCACCTGGACCGGAAGGTATACACCCAAGAGTTCTGAAGGAACTAAAAAATGATATTTCAGACTTATTAGTAAAAATTTGTAACCTATAATTAAAATCATCCATTGTACCTGAAGACTGGAGGATAGCTAGCTAATGTAACCCTCATATTTAAAAAGGGCTCCAGGAGAGATCCGGGAAATTACAGACCGGTTAGCCTGACTTCAGTGCCAGGAAAAATAGTGGAAAGTGATCTAAACATCAAAATCACAGAACATATAGAAAGACATGGTTTAATGGAATAAAGTCAGCATGGCTTTACCCAAGGCAAGTCTTGCCTCACAAATCTGCTTCACTTTTTTAAAGGAGTTAATAAACATGTGGATAAAGGTGAACCTGTAGATGTAGTGTACTTGGATTTTCAGAAGGCGTTAGACAAGGTTCCTCATGAGAGGCTTCTAGGAAAAATAAAAAGTCATGGGATAGTGATGTCCTTTCGTGGACTGCAAGCTGACTAAAAGACAGGAAACAGAGAGTAGGATTAAATGGACAATTTTCTCAGTGGAAGGGAGTGGGCAGTGGAGTGCCTCAGGGATCTGTATTGGGACCCTTACTTTTCAATATATTTATAAATGATCTGGAAAGAAATACGATGAGTGAGGTAACCAAATTTGCAGATGATACAAAATTACTCAGAGTAGTTAAATCACAAGCAGATTGTGATAAATTGCAGGAAGACCTTGTGAGGCAGGAAAATTGGGCATCTAAATGGCAGATGAAATTTAATGTGGACAAGTGCAAGGTGATGTATATAGGGAAAAATAACCCATGCTATAGGTACACAATGTTAGGTTCTATATTAGATGCTACTAACCAAGAAAGAGATCTAGGCGTCATAGCGGATAACACATTGAAATCGTCAGTTCAGTGTGCTGCAGCAGTCAAAAAAGCAAACAGAATGTTGGGAATTATTAGAAAGGGAATGGTGAATAAAACGGAAAATGTCATAATGCCTCTGTATCGCTCCATGGTGAGACCACACCTTGAATATTGTGTAGAATTCTTGTTTCCGCATCTCAAAAAAGATATAATTGTGATGGAGAAGGTACAGAGAAGGGCTACCAAAATGATAAAGGGAATGGAACAGCTCCCCTATGAGGAAAGACTGAAGAGCTTGGAGAAGAGACGGCTGAGGGGGGATATGATAGAGGTGTTTAAAAACATGAGAGGTCTAGAATGGGTAGATGTGAATTGGTTTTTTACTCTTTCGAATAATAGAAAGACTAGTGGGCACTCCATGAAATTAGCATGTGGTACATAAGAACATAAGAACATAAGAAAATGCCATACTGGGTCAGACCAAGGGTCCATCAAGCCCAGCATCCTGTTTCCAACAGTGGCCAATCCAGGCCATAAGAACCTGGCAAGTACCCAAAAACTAAGTCTATTCCATGTAACCATTACTAATGGCAGTGGCTATTCTCTAAGGGGTAGATTTTCAAATACCGCGAATAGGCGTACTTTTGCTGGCGCATCAGGCGCAAGCAAAAGTACGCGGGATTTTAGTAGATACGCGCGTATCCGCGCGTATCGGCTAAAATCCGGGATCGGCGTGCGCAAGCTATGGATTCTGTATAGCCGGTGCGCGCCGAGCTGCGCAGCCTACCCCTGTTCCCTCCGAGGCTGCTCCGAAATCAGAGCGGCCTCGGAGGGAACTTTCTTTTGCCCTCCCCTCACCTTCCCCTTCCCCTACCTAATCCACCCGCCCGGCCCTGTCTAAACCCCATCCTTACCTTTGTCGGGGGATTTACGCCTCCCAGAGGGAGGCGTAAATCCCCGCGCGCCAGCGGGCCGCTAGCGCGCCGGGACGAGATCTGGGGGCGGGTACGGAGGGCGCGGCCATGCCCCCGGACCGCCCCGGGCCGTAACCACGCCCCGGGGCCCGCCCCCAAAACGCTGCCGACACGCCCCGAAAACGGCGCGGCGCTCGGCCCCGCCCCCGACACCCCCCCGACACGCCCCCCTCCGAAAACCCCGGGACTTACGCGAGTCCCGGGGCTCTGCGCGTGCCGGTACGCCTATGTAAAATAGGCTCACCGGCGCGCAGGGCCCTGCTCGCCTAAATCCGCCCGGATTTGGGCGGATTTAGGCAAGCAGGGATCTTAAAATCCGCCCCACAGTGAACTTAATAGCAGGTAATGGACTTCTCCAACAAGAACTTTTCCAATCCTTTTTTAAACACAGCTATACTAACTGCACCAACCACATTCTCTGGCAACAAATTCCAGAGTTTAATTGTGCGTTGAGTAAAAAAGAACTTTCTCCGATTAGTTTTAAATGTGCCCCATGCTAACATGGTACATTTAAAACTAATCGGAGAAAGTTCTTTTTCGCTCGACGGACAATTAAACTCTGGAATTTGTTGCCAGAAGATGTGGTTAGTGCAGTTAGTATAGCTGTGTTTAAAAAAGGATTGGATAAGTTCTTGGAGGAGAGGTCCATTACCTGCTATTAATTAAATTGACTTAGAGAAGAACCACTGCTATTACTAGCAATGGTAACATGGAATAGACTTAGTTTTTGGGTACTTGCCAGGTTCTTATGGCCTGGATTGGCCACTGTTGGAAACAGGATGCTGGGCTTGATGGACCCTTGGTCTGACCCAGTATGGCATATTCTTATATTCTTATGTCTAAAACCCAACTTTATGGTGGCAATAACTGTAGATCTCTGTTTTCTATATTTGTGCCCATGTAGACTAATTTTGCCTAATCATGACCTGGTTCTCTTCACACTTCTTGTCTCATCAATGGCCTGCTTCTCTGTGGTGTTTTGAAATAGGGATTTCTTGCAAGTACTGTCTGGAGATTCATGAATACTGGAGAGTGGCTAATGTATCCTCAATATTTAAAAAGAGCTCCAGGGGTGACCCAGGAATCTACAGACCATTTAGCCTGACTTCAGTGCCAGGAAAAATAGTGGAAAGTGTTCTAAATATCAAAATCACAGAACACATAGAAAGACATGGTTTAATGGAACAAAGTCAGCATGGATTTACCCAGGGCAATCCTTGCCTCACAAATCTGTTTCACTTTTTTTAAGGAGTTAATTAACATGTATATAAAGGTGAACCGGTAGACGTAGTGTACTTGGATTTTCAGGAGGCATTTTAAAAAGTTCCTCATGAGAGGCTTCTAGGAAAAGTTAGAAGTAATGGGATAGGTGGCAATGTCCAGTGGATTAAAAACTGGCTAAAAGATAGGAAACAGAAAGTAGGATTAAATGGACAATTTTCTCAGTGGTGGGTAATGGGCAGTGGAGTGCCTCAGGGATTTGTACTGGGACCCAAGCTTTTCAATATATTTCTAAATGGTCTGGAAAGGAAGAAGACAAGTGAGGTAATCAAATTTGCAGATGATACAAAATTATTCAGAGTAGTTAAATCACAAGCGGATTGTTATAAATAGCAGAAAGAAGTTGTGAGACTGGAAAATTGGGCATCCAAATGGCAGATGAAATTTAATGTGGATAAGTGCAAGGTGATGCATACAGGGAAAAAAAACTCATGCTATAGTTACACAATGTTGAATTCCATATTAAGAGCTAACACCCAAGAAAGAGATCTAGGCATCATAGTGGATAAAACATTGAAGATGTCGGTTCAGTGTGCTGCGGCAGTCAAAAAAGCAAACAGAATGTTGGGAATTATTAGGAAGGGAATGGTGAATAAAATGGAAAATGTCATAATGCCTCTGTATCGCTCCATGGTGAGACCGCACCTTGAATACTGTGTACAATTCTGGTCGCTGCATCTCAAAAAAGATATAGTTGCGATGGGGAAGGTACAGAGAAGGGCAACCAAAATGATAAGGGGATGGAACAACTCCCCTACGAGGAAAGATTAAAGAGGTTAGGACCGGGTGAAAGGAGAGAGTGGAGGACCCGGAGAGGAGCGCCAATTGATACATACCAGCTGATTCCTTTGAACTCTCGGAGGAGGTGAGGACACTATCCAGGCCCGAGAAAGAGAGGCATTTCCTGCTGATGTCATCAGGAGGAGACGGAACGATTTAAAACCGCCCCTCCTGTGGCGCACAGTTGCTGCCAGTGCGCTGCCAAAGCTGTGCACGCCAAAGGGGCACACGGCTTTCTTTTAACATCAGGAGCTCCAGAATAAACTAACAGCAAAATGTTGGATTTTCAGTAAGTACAAATGTTCTTTTGGAACTCTCTCTTTCCCAATACTGTCATTAGGCAATTCCAATGTTATTAGTCGTTATTAGGCCTAGAGGTACAGGAAGTAGAGCCTTCTGATTATTTATATTATACCTATGCTACATTCCAAATGGAAAGCTAGGATCAGAGAACTTGGGGGAACAACCCCGGTTTCAGATGTCCTGCAACCTTCAATTGAGAGGTTTATGCTTCCTGTAGTGGATACTGTGACTCCGCGGAAGTCATTGGCATCGTGTCCAGATGAGCAGATGGAACGATCGCCAGATGTACACAGGTCACCTTAAGTCCCGGAGCTCTATCTCCCCCCCCCCTCCCCCGTTTTCCTCAGAAGCCACTTTTGACAACAAAGGGACTAACAGGTGACAGAGCGATCTCGCCTGTCACAAGTGGGTCTGTCCTGGAACCCGGAGCAGTGGGTTTTCCAGAGAGCTCAGAGTTGGGAATTAAAGCATTAACTCCCTTATTGGTAAGAGCTTCTATGCCTAGAGGGAACAAAGAAATTCGGGGGAATCAAAAATACACCTGGAAAACCAAGGAACTGAGTTCAATTTATTGCGCCCTGCTATTCCTAAACCTACTGAAGTTACCATGGACTCTATATGGACTGCAATAATGGTATTGGAAAAATCAGTATCCTCCTTAGTAGATGTTCACTTCTAACTTGGTGGGGAAAATTCAGCCTATGGAATACTCAAAATATAACTGCTTTAGATCTTAAGGTTATTTCTTTGCAAAAAAAAAAAAAATCAAGAACAACTGATTAAATCAGATATGATACAGCAAAGAAATTAGAAAATATAGAAAATTATATTAGATATCAAAACTTACTTTTCCAATACTAAAAATGATATCTCCTTTAGAAATGTTTAAAAAATATATATTGGAAGTTTTAAAATTCCCTAAAGAATTGATGCCCACTTTAACAAAGGTTTATGTGACTAAAATAGCTCCTGTAGTAGTTTCAGAATAAACATCTGAACCTGACATAGATTTAACACAATTTCTTGAAACTTCTACGGTATTAAATTTAACTAAGAGAGGAACTTTATTTATACAATGTGTATTTGCACAAGATAGGGAAATGATATTAAAAGCTTTTATGGTAACAGAAAAGTACCATTTTTTGGTCAATTAGTATGGGTGTTCTCCGACATCACACGTTCCACCCAAGAACGAAGGAAAAAATTCTTATCCATGAAGGCGGAAGTAGAGGGTAAGGGAGCTAGATTTAATCTTAGATTCCCATGCCAATGTATAGTGAATAAGCAGGGTGTTAAAAATGTATACTTTGAACCTGATCAATTGCGTACATTTTTAGACTCAGGGCCTTTTGAGATTCTAGGTTAAAGTATATTTTTGATTACAGTATATGTCAAAGATAAGTAACATTAGATCCTCTAATTACTGTAATTTTGTTTCAAAGAGATCCGCTTAAGTTTGGAAACTGCCTTTTTATACATTAATATTACATAGGGAATATATTTGCAGTTAAAATCAATTTTAGTATTGATCAATTATTTCTTCTTGTTATAAGTGAGAATAATTATTTGAATGTTAAACTGCAAATCCTATTGTATTTTGCCTTAAAATTGCCTGTAATTATGGTAAAAATCAATCAATCAATCAATCAATCAATAAATCAATCAATAAATAAATAAATAAAAGAGGTTAGGACAGTTCAGCTTGGAGAAGATATGGCTGAGAGGGAAATGACAGAGGTGTTTAAAATCATCAGAGATCTAGAATGGGTAAATGTGAATCGGTTATTTGCCTTTTTGGATAATAGTACAAGTGGGCATTCCATGAAGTTAGCATGTGGCACATTTAAAACAAATTGGAGACAGTTCTTTTTCACTCAATGTACAATTAAACTCTGGATTTTGTTGCCAGAGGATGAGGTTAGTGCAGTTAGTGTAGCTGTGTTTAAAAAAGGATTGGATAAGTTCTTGGAGGAGAAGTCCATTACCTGCTATTAATTAAGTTGACTTAGAAAATAGCCACTGCTATTACTAGCAACAGTAGCATGGAATAGACTTAGTTTTTGGGTACTTGCCAGGTTCTTATGGCCTGGATTGGCCACTGTTGAAAACAGGATCTGGGTTTGATGGACCCTTAGTCTGACCCAGTATTTATTTATTTATTTGATGAGTTTTATATACTGTTATTCGGTTGAGCCATCATAACGGTTTACAAAAGTATACATATCTTGAAACTGAGCATTAGTAAGAACAGTAAACAGATTCTTAACAAATGTGTAGTAGTATAGAGACATTTGAACCATTGAACAGTATTAGCAAATGGATATCAAGTCCAGAAGGAGATAAAATTAGGGTAGAGGGGGAGGGGAGTAGGAAAAGGGGGAAAGGGGTGAAATTTGGGGTAAGCAATAGGGGGTTCAGTTGAAAGAATGATTAGATGGTTAAACGTCAGTGAGGAACTTGCGGAATAATATAGTTTTTAAGTCCTTTTTGAATGTATGGCAAGTTCTTAAGTTTTTATCAAGATGGTGGTGATTAATATCACTGGGTCTAGTCTATGTCACTCTGATTGCATCTCTTGGTACCAGGAAGATCTTCTCTCTCTCCATATGTAGCACAGCATGTCTGATATGATAACATGCACATAATTCCATGCCCTGTTTTTATGTAATATTGGTAGGAAATTCCATGCATAGGCTTTCAATAGAATATTTTACAAAAATTGGAACTACACCACATTTGAAAATGCATTGGAAAACGTTTTTGGCATGCAGTTTAACTATGCGTTCATAGTGAATGAGCTGCTCTGCCTAACTTTGCATCACTGTCACTCAATATCTATGACTTTAATTACAAATTTTCAAGCACAAATCTACAAATGAAAAATAAATTGTTGCAAAACAAATAGTGGGGGAGGAGCCAAGATGGTGGCTTGTGCGTAGTGTTGTTTGGCTCGTACCTCCCTCCCTTCGGGGCAGTACACCATCCCTGAACTCAGTACAATTTGCCCATTGTCGGAGGCAGCTCTTCACCCATTGAGAGTTCTATCACTCAGACTAGAGTAAGGGTAAAACGCACAAGTTAAGTCATTTCCTAAATTTAATTTCTTATGCTGGCTCCATTAGTGCTCCTCCCCCATAGCAGAAAGATTTGTGATCTGAATATTAATACTTTGTTCCTAACATGTCTGTCACTTTATATTTTGCTTCTATTTTCGGTACAAAGATATTATGCTTTGTAATTTTATTAAAAAGCAATAAAAATAAAATGTAAAAAAAGGGCAAATAGCATGCACCATCCCATTTATAGTGATTAAAGTATGAGAAGTTGCCTTTGCAAATTTGGCTGCATATTAATTAGAACATACATTTCCAAGTTGGAAAACTACTTACATTATGCACATAGGCCTTTTAGGGTGCTCTGTAAAGTTGTGATTAATTGTCAAGGGATAATCAGACATCTGAATGATACCACCAAGGATCAGGTCCCCTCTCCTGAAGACACTCTTCTTGTAAGAATCAGCTGTGGCACAAATAGAGCTCAGTCTCTTGCTTTGTGTATCTACTACAGAAATAATTACCAAGACCCTACTCAATCCCAGAAGCAATGAACTCAGAATCATTTTCTCTTTAAAAGTTTTCTGAACTGGTTCCACTATCATGGGTTTTTTTTAAATATCTTTGCCTAGGTTGCCTGTATGGGAGCAGAAGTAAAACAGACAACTCTTAAATTATGTTTCATCTGCTCTCTTAGCAGCAGGGATTCATCTCATCACTCAAATGGACATTTATGTCAGCAAGTGCTATAGGTACCTCTGCCCTTGGTCCCTTCTGCACTCTAATTGCAGGGCACATGCTAATAATATAGACAGCAGTGATGATAAATTTGCCCAGATCCCCTGAGAACTGGAGATAAAACTATGCTTCGATAAAATAATATTATTTGCCATTTCAGCAAACTCAATGGAGAAAAAAATGAACTTTTAAACATGTTTTGCTCCAAAGACTGTTTTGGATACTGAATTTATCTAGATTATGTTTCAGTGATGAAGGACACTGCGACCTTGAAACTGCAGTTGGCATCTCTGAATAGGGGTTCTAACAGTATTGTATCACTGAAGTACTTTAGTGGCTATCCTTTATTGGAATCATTCTATATCTTTTTCTGTGCATTTAAATCTTCACTCACATACACAAATATTCAATCAATTCTCATGCACTCACATTTGGACAGTTCACATTTTCAGATATAATCTTTGAAAGGCTTAAATGCTTTTTTTATGTAGTAAAATATAGTCTGGCAATTATGTGCATATTCTCCTTTTATAAACCTCCAGGGTTACAAAGTATTCATCGATTATGAACCTACTTTTTCAGTGGTTAGAATTTCCATGGAAAATAAAATTAGTTTTTTGTTGATTTACATTAGGTATGTTAATATTGTTATTTGCATTGATTGGAGATTGTGAAAATCCACATTTTTATAAATAAATACATATAAATATGAAAATATTTAGCCACAGGGTTCCTTATTATGAGTCATCACAAGGTATCTTCATTGAAAATATGTTGAATCCTTCTTCTCAGTGTGAATCAGCAACCAGTAAAGCAAATAGAATGCTAGGGATTATTAAGAAATGATTGGAGAATAAAATAGAGATAAGAACATAAGAACATAAGAAAATGCCATACTGGGTCAGACCAAGGGTCCATTAAGCCCAGCATACTGCTTCCAACAGTGGCCAATCTAGGTCACAAGAACCTAGCAAGTACCCAAAAACTAAGTCTATTCCATGTAACCATTGCTAATGGCAGTGGCTATTCTCTAAGTGAACTTAATAGCAGGTAATGGACTTCTCCACCAAGAACTTATCCAATCCTTTTTAAACACAGCTATACTAACTGCACTAACCACATCCTCTGGCAACAAATTCCAGAGTTTAATTGTGCGTTGAGTAAAAAAGAACTTTCTCCGATTAGTTTTAAATGTGCCCCATGCTAACTTCATGGAGTGCCCCCTAGTCTTTCTTCTATCCAAAAGAGTAAATAACCGATTCACATCTACCCGTTCTAGAAATCTCATGATTTTAAACAACTCTATCATATCCCCCCTCTGTCGTCTCTTCTCCAAGCTGAAAAGTCCTAACCTCTTTAGTCTTTCCTCATAGGGGAGTTGCTCCATTCCCCTTATCATTTTGGTAGCCCTTCTCTGTACGTTCTCCATCGCATTTATATATTTTTTGAGATGCGGCGACAGAATTGTACACAGTATTCAAGTTGCGGTCTCACCATGGAGCGATACAGAGGCATTATGACATTTTCCGTTTTATTCACCATTCCCTTTCTAATAATTCCCAACATTCTGTTTGCTTTTTTGACTGCCGCAGCACACTGTACCGACGATTTCAATGTGGTATCCACTATGACACCTAGATCTCTTTCTTGGCTTGTAGCACCTAATATGGAACCCAACATTGTGTAATTATAGCATGGGTTATTTTTCCCTATGTGCATCACCTTGCACTTATCCACATTAAATTTCGTCTGCCATTTGGATGCCCAATTTTCCAGTCTCACAAGGTCTTCCTGCTCACAATCTGTGAGCAGGAAGATTGTGCTCACAATCACAAAAAGTATCACAATCTGCTTGTGATTTAACTACTCTGAACAATTTTGTGTCATCTGCAAATCTGATTATCTCACTCGTCGTATTTCTTTCCAGATCATTTATAAATATATTGAAAAGTAAGGGTCCCAATACAGATCCCTGAGGCACTCCACTGTCCACTCCCTTCCACTGAGAAAATTGTCCATTTAATCCTACTCTCTGTTTCCTGTCTTTTAGCCAGTTTGCAATCCATGAAAGGACATCGCCACCTATCCCATGACCTTTTACTTTTCCTAGAAGCCTCTCATGAGAAACTTTGTCAAACGCCTTCTGAAAATCCAAGTATACTATATCTACCGGTTCACCTTTATCCACATGTTTATTAACTCCTTCAAAAAAGTGAAGCAGATTTGGGGGCAAGATTTGCCCTGGGTAAAGCCATGCTGACTTTGTTCCATTAAACCATGTCTTTCTATATGTTCTGTAATTTTGATGTTTAGAACACTTTCCAATATTTTTCCTGGCACTGAAGTCAGGCTAACCGGTCTGTAGTTTCCCAGATCACCCCTGGAGCCCTTTTTAAATATTGGGGTTACATTTGTTATCCTCCAGTCTTCAGGTACTATGGATGATTTTAATGATAAGTTACAAATTTTTACTAATAGGTCTGAAATTTCATTTTTTAGTTCCTTCAGAACTCTGGGGTGTATACCATCTGGTCCGGGTGATTTACTACTCTTCAGTTTGTCAATCAGGCCTACCACATCTTCTAGGTTCACCGTGATTTGATTGTCCATCTGAATCATTACCCATGAAAGCCTTCTCCATTGCGGGTACCTCCCCAACATCCTCTTCAGTAAACACCGAAACAAAGAAATCATTTAATCTTTCCGCGATGGCCTTATCTTCTCTAAGTGCCCCTTTAACCCCTCGATCATGGAACGGTCCAACTGACTCCCTCAAGGGCTTTCTGCTTCGGATATATTTAAAAAAGTTTTTACTGTGAGTTTTTGCCTCTACAGCCAACTTCTTTTCAAATTCTCTCTTAGCCTGTCTTATCAATGTCTTACATTTAACTTGCCAATGTTTATGCTTTATCCTATTTTCTTCTGTTGGATCCTTCTTCCAATTTTTGAATGAAGATCTTTTGGCTAAAATAGCTTCTTTCACCTCCCCTTTTAACCATGCCGGTAATCGTTTTGCCTTCTTTCCACCTTTCTTAATGTGTGGAATACATCTGGACTGTGCTTCTAGAATGGTATTTTTTTAACAATGACCACGCCTCTTGGACATTTTTTACTTTTGTAGCTGCTCCTTTCAGTTTTTTTCTAACAATTTTTCTCATTTTATCAACGTTTCCCTTTTGAAAGTTTAGCAGGAGAGCCTTGGATTTGCACACTGTTCCTCTTCCAGTCATTAAATCAAATTTGATCATATTATCATCACTATTGCCAAGCGGCCCCACCACCGTTACATCTCTGAGCAAGTCCTGTGCTCCACTGATAATTAGATCTAAAATTGCTCCCTCTCTCGTCGGTTCCTGAACCAATTGCTCCATAAAGCTATCATTTATTCCATCCAGGAACGTTATCTCTCTAGTGTGACCCGATGATTCATGGATGGGAAAGGAAAGGATGAAGACTAGGAATGAGATGAGAAGCTGAAAGGACTGGGAATTAGAGATGCGAATTGGAACCGGAATCAGTTCCGGTTTCGGATTCGTGGACCTTCGGGAAATTATTTTTCCCGCGGTCCAATCGTTTTTTTTTTTAATTGGATGTGCCGAGATGCTAACCCAAAAACACAGACTGAACCTTTAAAATTAGTTCTTTAGTATCCCCCTCCCTCTGGACCCCTCCCCCCCCCCAATTTTTAAGTACCTGGTGGTCCAGTGGGGGTCCCGGGAGTGTTCTCCTGCTCTCGGGCCATCGGCTGCCAGTAAACAAAATGGCGCCGATGGCCCTATGCCCTTAGCATGTGACAGGGTATCCGTACCATTGACCGGACCCTGTCACCTACCAATTTTTTTTCATTTACAAACTATGTTACCGACCCTAAATGGCACCTATGTAACTTAAGATACATTAGCCTCATTTTATGTGCCTGAATGTAAACCGTTGTGACGGTCTCCACCAAACGACGGTATAGAAAAATGTTAAATAAATAAATAAATAAATAGGAGAAATGGACGGCTGGCACCATCTTTAAAAACAGCGCGGGCCATCCAGTGCTCCTACCATGTGACGGGGCTGGCCAATGGCACAGATACTCTGTCACATGCTAAGGGCAAAGGGCCATCGGCGCCATTTTGTTTACTGGCAGCCGATGGCCCGAGTGTGGGAGAATGCTCCCGGGACCCCCACTGGACCACCAGGTTCTTAAAAATTTGGGGCGGGGGGGGGGGTTCAAGGGGTCCAGAGGATGGGAGGATACTAAAGAACTAATTTTAAAGGGTCGGGCTGTGTTTTTGTAAGTGCCCTTTCTTCCTCCCCCCCCCCCCCCTCCCATAATGATAAGAGAACCCACAACATTAATCGAGGGGTTTCTTATCGCTATTGGGGACCCCCCGATATCTGACGAGATTGAAAATATCTTCTGATAAACGATTCACATCCCTACTATGAGAAGGAAAGAAGTCTAAGGACAGAGTGAGGAGATAGAAAGGATGGGGAAGGTGAGGATGAGAGATGGGAGAAGATCATCCAAAAGGGGGTAAATCTGGAAACTGGAATAGGAGAAAAGGAGAGAGGGAGGGAATTTCTGGGGTTCTGGTATCAAAAAAAGGGAGGACGAAGTAAGATTTGTTAGGGGTGAGTTCCAAGATCTTGAGGGAGGGGGAGTAAGGAAGGGAGTGTCCAGGATCTGGAGGATATAACCTGAGCACAAATGAGGGGGGAGGGGAGGAGAGTGAGGGAACCTTCTCCTTATACCAGTAGCCCTCTTGTCTCCAGTGGTGCTCCACTGAGGGAGGGATCATTAAGCAGGTGACCCTACTGTGTTGCTGCCTGCTCCCCTTGTCATCCCTCCTTGCTCTGTGTACGCCATGTTCACTCTCCTCCCATCCTATTCCCTGCACGCCGCCTGATAGGCGAAGAGATAAATCAGGAAGCAGAGGCCTTTCTTTGCTGAGTGAGATTCAGCACAGCTGGAAGGCAGTAAATCTTCAACCAGCCTGCTGCCCCCTCAAATGTTTGCCACCTTAGGCACAGGCCTAGTGTGTCTGTTGACAAATCCAGGCCTCATCTACCTATTTGGCTACTTTATCAGATTTGATCACACCCATATCCAGCTCTTCTTTTATGCTTAGAAGAATTTCAGTCCCTCTACTGTCATTTTCCCTTGTGTTTTGTATCCTAAAATCATAACTCTGTATTTTTTAACATTAAATCATAGCTGCCAGACTCTAGAGTCTAGACCATTCCTCAAGCTTCACTTAATCACTCTTTACATAGAGATGCAGGACTTCTGCATCGCTTATTTTCCCTTCCTTTTCTCACAAAATACAATAACACATAATGGCTTTAGAAAAAGCTGCAGTTTATTATGTAATAAACATAACTTGAGTCCGTACAACTAGTTAATATGCATTAAAATCATCATCAACCTATACCCCCCACCCCCACCTGCATGCCACCACGCCCCAGTGGCATACTGAGTTAAACAGTCCTTCAGAATTTCTTACCCCACTTCATCCTAGCGAGGGTAAGTCTACAGCCTGACCAGCAACCCCCACTGCTCACCAGCTGACTCATGTAGTAGCTCCCCCCTCCCCCAAATGCCCCTCTTAATATCTCAATTATAAAAAATTGACAATTTTGGGCTTAGGTTTCTGCCACAAACAACCTTGGTTGCCCTTGTTCCCCCAGTGTGGCCCAATTAACTTTCACCAATCAATTTTTCAAAAGCTTTCTGAAACACATATTAAACAAATTCAACCCCACCACTGACAAATGAACAACATCTGCTTAGTATAACCCCTCACAAACATTCCATGTCCACTCAATGTCTTACCCAAAAGCTGCCTTGACCTATAACGCATTTCCTAATTTGCCTATTCATTTTTTTAACAGCTTCCAAAAAGGTTCATTCTTTTACTTAAATCTGACAATTATATCAGTCCAACCCAACCTTGTCTAAGTCATTCCATTCATGATGTATGCAAAATATTTTTTAACCACAAACTCTTTGCAGGAACAAGCCCCTATATCATTACCCCCAATATGAACCAAAATAATTTCTGGAACCCCCCTTGCCAAAACCAGCCCTTATAAAAACAGCAACAATTGACCCAATTTCATTCCTCGATTAGTAGGGGTGTGCATTCGTTTTGAACTTATATGTAAAACGCTACTTTTTTTTTTTTTAACTTAAAAAAGTGATGAGGTGAAAACGATCGGATTTCCAACTTATTCAACATAGCTATGTTGAATACGTTGGAAATCGCGATCGTTGATCCTAAATAAAAATTTAAACCCCTCACCCTCCTTAATCCCCCCCAAGACTTACCAAAACTCCCTGGTGGTCCAGCGGGGAGTCAGGAAGCCATTCCTCTATTCCTTTGCGAGGAGCACGTGACGTCCGCGTCACGTCGGAGTGACGCGGCCGTCACGTGGTCCACCGCGGTTCCGCTCCCGGACCCCTCATTGGACACAAACGAAACTTTTGGCCAGCTTGGGGGGGGTCAGGAGGCCCCCCCAAGCTGGCCAAAAGTTCCGTTTGTGTCCGGGAGCGGAACCGCGGTGGACCACCTGACGGCCGCGTCACTCCGACGTGACGCGGCTGTCACGTGGTCCACCGCGGTTCCGCTCCCGGACCCCTCGTTGGACACAAACGGAACTTTTGGCCAGCTTGGGGGGGTCAGGAGGCCCCCCCAAGCTGGCCAAAAGTTCCGTTTGTGTCCAGGAGCGGAACCGCGGTGGACCACATGACAGCCGCGTCACGTCGGAGTGACGCGGCCGTCATGTGCTCCTCGCAAAGGAATAAAGGAACGGCCTGACCCCCCCAAAAGTTCCGTTTGGGTCCAACGAGGGGTCCGGGAGCGGAACTGCGGTGGACCACGTGACGGCCGCGTCACTCCGACATGACGCAGACGTCACGTGCTCCTCGCAAAGGAATAGAGGAATGGCTTCCTGACTCCCTGCTGGACCACCAGGGAATTTTGGTAAGTCTTGGGGGGGGATTAAGGAGGGTGAGGGGTTTAAAATTTTATTTAGGGAACCGGTGCACGTATGGACATAGACTCAACTTATGGAATTCTCCATATGTCCATATTGACCGAAATTGACCCCCCTTTTCGACTTATGGACATGAAAATAAACTTTTTGTCTGCACATCCCTATCGATTACCAAACCAACATATTTGCCTCTTTTTCTCTTCCAAAGTAAGATGTTCACAGTAAGCCTCTGTGATGCCCTGTGTAGAGCCCAGTGAACAAAGAAATGGCCAACAATTCAGGCACACCCCTGATCAATAGGGATGTGAATCGTTTTAGGACGATTAAAATTATCGTCCGATAATTTTAATATCGTCTTAAACCGTTATGGAACACAATACAATAGAGATTCTAACGATTTATCGTTATAAATCGTTAGAATCGTGAGCCGGCACACTAAAACCCCCTAAAACCCACGCCCGACCCTTTAAATTAAATCCCCCACCCTCCCGAACCCCCCCCAAATGACTTAAATAACCTGCGGGTCCAGCGGCGGTCCGGAACGGCAGCGGTCCGGAACGGGCTCCTGCTCCTGAATCTTGTTGTCTTCAGCCGGCTCCATTTTCAAAATGGCGCCGAAAAATGGCGGCGGCCATAGACGAACACGATTGGACGGCAGGAGGTCCTTCCGGACCCCCGCTGGACTTTTGGCAAGTCTCGTGGGGGTCAGGAGGCCCCCCACAAGCTGGCCAAAAGTTCCTGGAGGTCCAGCGGGGGTCAGGGAGCGATTTCCCGCCGCAAATCGTTTTCGTACGGAAAATGGCGCCGGCAGGAGATCGACTGCAGGAGGTTGTTCAGCGAGGCGCCGGAACCCTCGCTGAACGACCTCCTGCAGTCGATCTCCTGCCGGCGCCATTTTCCGTACGAAAATGATTCGCGGCGGGAAATCGCTCCCTGACCCCCGCTGGACCTCCAGGAACTTTTGGCCAGCTTGTGGGGGGCCTCCTGACCCCCACGAGACTTGCCAAAAGTCCAGCGGGGGTCCGGAAGGACCTCCTGCCGTCCAATCGTGTTCGTCTATGGCCGCCGCCATTTTTCGGCGCCATTTTGGAAAATGGCGCCGGCTGAAGACAACAAGATTCAGGAGCAGGAGCCCGTTCCGGACCGCTGCCGTTCCGGACCGCCGCTGGACCCGCAGGTTATTTAAGTCATTTGGGGGGGTTCGGGAGGGTGGGGGATTTAATTTAAAGGGTCGGGGGTGGGTTTTAGGGGGTTTTAATGTGCCGGTTTTGCGATTTTTAGATTTTTAGATTTTTCACGATTTTTCACGATTTTTCACGATATTTTACCCCCCCCAAACGGCAACAATACGATTCCCTCCCCCTCCCAGCCGAAATCGATCGTTAAGACGATCGAGGACACGATTCACATCCCTACTGATCAATGCTAACCCCCCACAGGTTTGGAAGAAACAACACATGCAAAATATTATATCATTCCCCAGTGCTTCGCCCAAACCAAACCCTGCCAATTACATTCGAACATAAACCGCAAAGTCTCCAGATTGCCACCTCTCTATAAACCGAATCAGATCTTGGAAACCCCCATCTCCACAACCATAGTGTCAGCCCCTATATAGAATGAATTTGTACAATAAATGTCTGACTTCAGTGTCAGGAATAATAGTGGAAACTATTCTAAAGATCAAACTCATAGAGCATATAGAAAGACACGGTTTAAAGGAACACAGTCAACATGGATTTACCTAAGGGAAGTCTTGGCTCACAAATCTATTTCTTTTTTTTGAAGGGGGTTAATCAATGTGAATAAAGTGAACCAGTAGATGTAGTGTATTTGGATTTTCAGAAAGCGTTTGACAAAGTCCCTCATGAGAGGCTTCTAAGAAAACTAAATGTCATGGGATTGGGAGTGATGTCCTTTCGTTGATTCCAAACTGGTTAAAAGACAGGAAGCAGAGATTAGGATTAAATAGTCAATTTTCTCAGTGGAAAAGGGTAAGCAGTGGAGTGCCTCAGGGATCTGTACTTGGACCAGTGCTTTTCAATCTATGTAAAAAGGATCTGGAAAGGAAGACGATGAGTGAGGTTATCAAATTTGCAGATGATACAAAATTATTCAGGGTAGTTAAATCACAAGTGGATTATGACAAATTGCAGGATAACCTTGCAAGACTGGAAGATTGGGCATCCAAATGGCAGATGAAATGTAATGTGGATAAGCGCAAGTTCTTGCATATAGGAAAAAATTACCCATGCAGTAGTTACATGTTGTTAGGTTCCATATTAGGAGCTACCACCCAGGAAAAAGATCTAGGCATCTTAGTAGATAATACTTTGAAATTGTCAGCTCAGTGTGCAGCAGAAGTCAAAAAAGCAAACAGTATTACTGTTGGAAATCGCAATCGTTGATCCTAAATAAAAATTTAAACCCCTCACCCTCCTTAATCCCCCCCAAGACTTACCAAAACTCCCTGGTGGTCCAGCGGGGAGTCAGGAAGCCATTCCTCTAATCCTTTGCGAGGAGCCCGTGACGTCCGCGTCACGTCGGAGTGACGCGGCCGTCACGTGGTCAACCGCGGTTCCGCTCCCGGACCCCTCGTTGGACACAAACGAAACTTTTGGCCAGCTTGGGGGGGGTCAGGAGGCCCCCCCAAGCTGGCCAAAAGTTCCGTTTGTGTCCGGGAGCGGAACCGCGGTGGACCACCTGACGGCCGCGTCACTCCGACGTGACACGGCCGTCACGTGGTCCACCGCGGTTCCGCTCCCGGACCCCTCGTTGGACACAAACGGAACTTTTGGCCAGCTTGGGGGGGTCAGGAGGTCCCCCCAAGCTGGCCAAAAGTTCCGTTTGTATCCGGGAGCGAAACCGCGGTGGACCACATGACAGCCGCGTCACGTCGGAGTGACGCGGCCGTCACGTGCTCCTCGCAAAGGAATAGAGGAATGGCCTGACCCCCCCAAAAGTTCCGTTTGTGTCCAACGAGGGGTCCGGGAGCGGAACTGCGGTGGACCACGTGACGGCCGCGTCACTCCGACGTGACGCGGACGTCACGTGCTCCTCGCAAAGGAATAGAGGAATGGCTTCCTGACTCCCCGCTGGACCACCAGGGAATTTTGGTAAGTCTTGGGGGGGGGATTAAGGAGGGTGAGGGGTTTAAAATTTTATTTAGGGAACCGGTGCACGTATGGACATAGACTCAACTTATGGAATTCTCCATATGTCCATATTGACCGAAATTGACCCCCCTTTTCGACTTATGGACTTATGAAAATAAACGTTTTGTCTGCACATCCCTATCGATTACCAAACCAACATATTTGCCTCTTTTTCTCTTCCAAAGTAAGATGTTCACAGTAAGCCTCTGTGATGCCCTGTGTAGAGCCCAGTGAACAAAGAAATGGCCGACAATTCAGGCACACCCCTGATCAATGCTAACCCCCCACAGGTTTGGAAGAAACAACACATGCAAAATATTATATCATTCCCCAGTGCTTCGCCCAAACCAAACCCTGCCAATTACATTCGAACATAAACCGCAAAGTCTCCAGATTGCCACCTCTCTATAAACCGAATCAGATCTCGGAAACCCCCATCTCCACAACCATAGTGTCAGCCCCTATATAGAATGAATTTGTACAATAAATGTCTGACTTCGGTGCCAGGAATAATAGTGGAAACTATTCTAAAGATCAAACTCATAGAGCATATAGAAAGACACGGTTTAAAGGAACACAGTCAACATGGATTTACCTAAGGGAAGTCTTGGCTCACAAATCTATTTCTTTTTTTTGAAGGGGGTTAATCAATGTGAATAAAGTGAACCAGTAGATGTAGTGTATTTGGATTTTCAGAAAGCGTTTGACAAAGTCCCTCATGAGAGGCTTCTAAGAAAACTAAATGTCATGGGATTGGGAGTGATGTCCTTTCGTTGATTCCAAACTGGTTAAAAGACAGGAAGCAGAGATTAGGATTAAATAGTCAATTTTCTCAGTGGAAAAGGGTAAGCAGTGGAGTGCCTCAGGGATCTGTACTTGGACCAGTGCTTTTCAATCTATGTAAAAAGGATCTGGAAAGGAATACGATGAGTGAGGTTATCAAATTTGCAGATGATACAAAATTATTCAGGGTAGTTAAATCACAAGTGGATTATGACAAATTGCAGGATGACCTTGCAAGACTGGAAGATTGGGCATCCAAATGGCAGATGAAATGTAATGTGGATAAGCGCAAGTTCTTGCATATAGGAAAAAATTACCCATGCAGTAGTTACATGTTGTTAGGTTCCATATTAGGAGCTACCACCCAGGAAAAAGATCTAGGCATCTTAGTAGATAATACTTTGAAATTGTCAGCTCAGTGTGCAGCAGAAGTAAAAAAAGCAAACAGTATAATAGGAATTATTAAGAAGGGAATGGTTTGCAAAACGGAAAATGTCATAATGCCTCTGTATCGCTCCATGGTGAGACCGCACATTGAGTACTGTGACAGTTTTGGTCACCATATCTCAAAAAAGATATAGTTGCACTGGAGAAGATACGGAGAAGGGTGACCAAAACGATAAAGGGGATGGAACAGCTTCCCTATGAGGATAGGCTAAAGAGGTTAGAGCTGTTCAGCTTGGAGAAGAGACGGCTGAGGAGGAATATGATAGAGGTCTTTAAAATCATGAAAGATCTTGAACGAGTAGATGTGAATCAGTTATTTACTCTTTTGGATAAAAGAAGGACTAGAGGGCACACCATGAAATTAGCAAGTAGCACATTTAAGACTGATCGGAGAAAATTATTTTTCACTCAACACGCAATTAAGTTCTGGAATTTGTTGCAAAAGGATGTGGTTAGTGCAGTTAATGTAGCTGGGCTTAAAAAAAGGTTTGGATAAGTTCTTGGAGTAGAAGTCTATTAACTGCTATTAATCAAATTGACATGGGGAATGGCCTATGCTATTACTAGCATCAGTAACATGAGATCTTCTTAGTATTTGGGTACAGCCAGGTTCTTGTAGCCTGGTTTGCCTTATGTTGGAAATAGGTTGCTGGGCTTTATGGACCCTTGGTCCAACCCAGCATGGCAATTTCCTCTGTTCTAATATTCTTATGTTCTTATGTTCTGAATTCCATTCCAAGCTCAAAACTATCAATCACAGCACTCTTGCAAATTAGAACCTGGTTAAGGGAGACCCATCAGTGTGCACCGAAAATGAACCACCTACCAACAGACTCACAATCGCAAAAGCCTGTGTACAACAAACTGGTCAAGATAGAACATCTGTTGAAGGTACCAATGTAACCACATGACCCTGGCCCCTTTGATGCACTTTAGGCTTATGAATACAAGAATGCATGCAATACCTATATATCCACAAATTAACTGTGTCCCTTTTCGTTTGCATTTTCCTTGAAATCCACAACTAATTCCCCTACTCATGGACCCAAAGAAGGCAAAAATGAAAGCTACCCAGAAAAGCAAAACTTCATATTCTGACCAACACACTACACCCAGCTGCCTTGAAATAACTCCCAGCTCTGAATACTTGATAAGATACCTTTTGTCATTTACACGACCATGACCCTTAGCCCATCCTCCTAACACACTACTAAACTCAAAGCTGGGTTACCCCAACCACCCAGCTTTTGAAAGAAGAAAAAACCTGCAATGTAAGATATAACAATGGACATGGAAAAACCACTCTGCCTAGCCCATAAAATATACTGAACAATATCAGCTATGCTAACAGGCCCACCACACCATCCAACAAACTGCAAAAAATGTGAGGCAGCACCTCCGCCCGCAACAACACTAAGAAGATCCCATGCTACTGATGCAATTAATTGCAGTGGCTATTCCCTAAGTTAACTTGATTAATAGCAATTAATGGTCTTCTCCTCCAAGAACTTATCCAAACCTTTTTTGAACCCAGCTACACTAACATCACTAACCACATCCTCTGGCAACAAATTCCAGAGCTTTATTGTGCGTTGAGTGAAAAATAATTTTCTCCGATTAGTCTTAAATGTGTTACTTGCTAACTTCATGGAATGCCCCCGTCCTTCTATTATTCGAAAGTGTAAATAACAGATTCACATCTACTTGTTCAAGACCTCTCATGATCTTAAAGACCTCGATCATATCCCCCCTCAGCCTTCTCTTCTCCAAGCTGAATAGCCCTAACCTCTTCAGCCTTTCCTCATAGGGGAGCTGTTCCATCCCCTTTATCATTTTGGTTGCCCTTCTCTGTACCTTCTCCATCGCAACTATATCTTTTTTGAGATGTGGCGACCAAAATTGTACTCAGAATTCAAGGTGCAGTCTCACCATGGAGCAATATAGAGGCATTATGACATTTTCTATTAACCATTCCCATCCTAATAATTCCTAACATTCTGTTTGCTTTTTTGACTGCTTAAGCCACTGAGCCGATGATTTTAAAGTACCACTATGATGCCTAGAATTTTTTCCTGGGTGGTAGCTCCTAATATGGAACCTAACATCGTGTAATTACAGTAAGGGTTATTTTTCCCTATATGCAACACCTTGCACTTGTCCACATTAAATTGTATCTGCCACTTGCATGACGTATCACAATCTGCTTGTGATTTAACTACTCTGAATAATTTTGTATCAACTGCAACTTTGATAACCTCACTCGTCATATTCCTTTCCAGATCATTTATATATATATTGAAAAGCACTGTTCCAAGTACACTCCACTGTTTACTCTTTTCCACTGAGAAAATTGACCATTTAATCCTACTCTCGGTTTCCTGTCTTTTGACCAGTTTGTAATCCACGAAAGGGCATCACCTTCTATCCCATGACTTTTTAGTTTTCTTAGAAGTCTCTCATGAGGGACTTTGCCAAACACCTTCTGAAAATCCAAATACACTACATCTACCGGTTCATCTTTATCCACAAGTTTATTAACCCCTTCAAAAAAATGAAGGGGTTAACAACAATGCTGAAACATGCTCACATTTGGCTGATTGCCTATTAATAACTTGAACTACCTCTAAAGTATCACACCAGAAAGCAACCTTCTCATCCTGGTCGATCACCCAGATAGTCAAGGCTACCACGATGGGAAACAACTCCAAGAATGTTATATTCTGCGTGATCTCTGTTTCCATCAACTCAACCACCCAAGGTTCCATGCACCACTTTCCCATAAAATATACTCCAAAACCAAAAGCCCCATTTGCATCCATGTAAAGTTCAATAACCCAGTTGGATACCAAGTCCTCATGCATTATGCAAACAACATTGAAAGATTCCAGAAATGCTGACCAAACACCCAACTCATCCCTAATTCTCCTTGTCACCCTGATAAAATTATGATCCTCATTAATCCCCACTGTGACTGCTGATAGCTGTCTGATAAACACTGTTCCCATAGAAATGATACGACAACCAAAATTCTAGAAACCAATTAACGACTGAATTTGGCAGAAGGTTATTTTTTTGGAAAGACACATAGGCTGAACCAGATCATGTAACTTCCATACTTTCTCAGCTGCTAAACAAGAAACAATACAAACAGAATCTAATTCTATGCCCAAAAAAGTGAGCCTGTCCACTGGTCCCTCTGTCTTCTCATTAACTATAGGAATACCAAATAAACTCACCATCCACATAAAACCAGTCAACAAGAATTGCATAACTCCGACTGACTTGGCCCAACAAACAGAAAATCATCATAGTAATGCAGCATACTGAAGGTTTTGAAGAATGCACAGGACACTGCACAACCCATAGACAAACAACGATCACAAAGTACAGACCCTCAAAATAGAAAGTAAAGTAGTAGACAGATGTGCCTCAAGAGAATCCCTTATTGATTACAGGCTAATAACAAGACTAGAGATGTGCAGTTGTTTGCAATGAAATAGGAAATAAGGACAACATTTCCATTTCATTGCATTTTGGGGAAAAAAAATATTGGGTTTTTTTTTATTTTTCAAGAACTACACATCTAAGAAAAAAAAAAAAAAGAACACCCCAATCCTTCACATTTAACCAAATGGAAATCCCCCTGCCCTCCCAAACCCCCAAGACTCACTCAATATCCCTGGTGATCCAGTGGGGGACCAGACAACTCAGAGCGATCTCCATCTCCCAGGACCATCAACTGCCAGTATTCAAAGTGGCACCAGTGGCCCTTTGCCCTTACCATGTGACAGGGGCTAGGGATGTGCAGAAGGAAACAATTTGTTGCTATTCGGTATTCATTTCGCCAGGACCCAAATTAATTGTATTAGTTTCATAGGGGGGGAAACTTAGTGCTCACTAATACAGATAATGTCTCAGATGTCCAGGTGGGAGCCCACCTCAGCAGCAGTGACCATCAAACGGTATGGTTTAATATCAATAAAAGAATAGGGAAAAGAACCACAAAGACCCGAGTTTTACAGTTCAAAAACACAGACTTTGAGGAAATGGGTAAGTACCTGGAGGAAGAACTAAAAGGATGGGAGAACGAGAGAGATGTGGATCAGCAGTGGACCAATCTAAAAGGAGCAATCACCAAGGCAACTGCTCTATATGTTAGAAATGTAAAGAAAAGCAAAAGGAAACTGAAACCTATCTGGTTCTCAAAGGAGGTGGCTGACAAAATTAAAGCTAAAAGAACAGCATTCAAGATATATAAAAGATCCCAAAGGGAGGAGCACAAAGAAGCATATTTGAATCAACTGAGGGAGACAAAGAAATTAATCAAGTTGGCAAAAAGTCAAGCGGAAGAGAGGATTGCCAAGGAGATAAAAAATGGTGACAAAACATTTTTCAGATACATCAGCGAAAAGAGAAAGGTCCAAAGTGGTATAGCAAAATTGAAAGGTGGTAATGATCAATGTGTGGAAAGTGACGAAGAAATGGCAGAAATATTAAACGAATACTTCAGCTCTGTGTTCACTAAAGAAGACCCTGGAGAAGGACCATCTCTACACAACAAGAAACTGGAGGGAAGTGGAATAGATGAAAATCCTTTCACAGTAGAAAATGTGTGGGAAGAGCTAAAGAACCTGAAAGTGGACAAAGCCATGGGGCCTGATGGTATTCATCCAAGGATATTGAGGGAGCTCAGAGATGTTCTGGCGGCTCCACTGTGTGACCTGTTCAATAGATCCCTAGAAACGGGAGTGGTGCCGAGTGATTGGAGAAGAGCGGTGGTGGTCCCGCTTCACAAGAGTGGCAACAGGGAGGAGGCTGGAAACTACAGACCAGTTAGCCTCACTTCGGTGGTGGGAAAAGTAATGGAATCACTGCTGAAAGAGAGAATAGTGAACAATCTACAGTCCGGAGAATCGATGGACCAGAGGCAACATGGATTCACCAGGGGAAGATCCTGTCAGACAAATCTGATTGACTTTTTTGACTGGGTAACCAAGGAATTGGATCAAGGAAGAGCACTCGATATCATATACTTGGATTTCAGCAAAGCTTTTGATACAGTTCCGCACAGGAGACTGGTGAATAAAACGAGAAGCTTGGGAGTGAGTGCCGATGTGGTGACCTGGATTGCAAATTGGTTGACGGACAGAAGACAATGTGTGATGGTAAATGGAACCTTCTCTGAGAAGAGAGCGGTTATAAGTGGTGTACCGCAAGGATCGGTGTTGGGACCGGTCCTGTTCAATATCTTTGTGAGCGACATTGCGGACGGGATTGAAGGTAAGGTTTGTCTTTTTGCGGATGACACTAAGATCTGCAACAGAGTGGACATGCCGGAAGGAGTGGAGAGAATGAGACGGGATCTAAGGAAACTGGAAGAGTGGTCGAAGACATGGCAGCTGAGATTCAATGCAAAGAAATGCAAAGTCATGCATATGGGGAGTGGAAATCCGAATGAAATGTATTCGATGGGGGGGGGAAGGCTGATGTGCACGGAGCAGGAGAGGGACCTTGGGGTGATAGTATCTAATGATATGAAGTCTGCGAAACAATGCGACAAGGCGATAGCAAAAGCCAGAAGAATGCTGGGCTGCATAGAGAGAGGAATATCGAGTAAGAAAAGGGAAGTGATTATTCCCCTGTACAGGTCATTGGTGAGGCCTCACCTGGAGTACTGTGTTCAGTTCTGGAGACCGTATCTTCAAAAAGACAAAGACAAGATGGAAGCGGTACAGAGAAGGGCGACCAGGAAAGTGGAGGATCTTCATCGGATGACGTACGAGGAGAGATTGAAGAATCTAAATATGTACACCCTGGAGGAGAGGAGGAGCAGAGGTGATATGATACAGACTTTCAGATACTTGAAAGGTTTTAATGATCCAAAGACAACGACAAACCTTTTCCGTAGGAAGAAAATCAGCAGAACCAGGGGTCACGATTTGAAGCTCCAGGGAGGAAGATTCAGAACCAATGTCAGGAAGTATTTCTTCACGGAGAGGGTGGTGGATGCCTGGAATGCCCTTCCGGAGGAAGTGGTGAAGACCAGAACTGTGAGGGACTTCAAAGGGGCGTGGGATAAACACTGTGGATCCATAAAGTCAAGAGACCGCCAATGTAGAGTGGGTGGCTCACCAGAAAGATGGCTACTGCCCGGAGACAATACCCTTATTAAATAAACATACAGATGCTTACTGTGACTCCAACATCGCTCTAAGCTTCAACGGCAAGAGGAAATGTGGAAAAAAGGATTTGCTATCACAAAGAGGGGAGTAGCTGGCTTGTTACGGCGGTTACTACCCCAAACCAAATAAGCCTAATACTTCACTTTCCAAGCATATACAGCATAGTTCTCTGCTTCAACGGCAGGGGAGAAGAAAAGAGGGTTCGCACTCACAAAGCGGGGAGTAGCTGGCTTATTACGGCGGTTACTACCCCAAACCAAATGTGCCTGATACTTCGCTTTCGATGCATATCCAGCATGGCTCTCTGCTTCATGGCATGGGAGAGGCTGATACATCAAGCATTTCCAGCATAGCTCTCTGCTTCAACAGCAGGGGTATAAGAAAAGCTGAGGCTTCACGCATATCCAGAATAGCTTCAACTGCAGGGGAGAAGAAAAAAAAAAAAAAAAGGATTCGCACTCACAAAGCAGGGAGTAGCTGGCTTGTTACGGCGGTTACTACCCTAAACCAAAAGGGCCTGATACTTCACTTTCAATGCATAACCAGCATGGCTCTCCGCTTCAACGGCAGGAGAGAAGAAAAACAACCAATAGGGGCTGTATGACATAGTCTGGGTAAAGGGAATAAACATGGGTGTAGCTTGCTTATTGCAGCAGTTACTACCCCTACTACCCCTAACTAATCAAGCTAGGTATTTCACTTGAATGCAGCTCCATCACTGCTCTCTACATTAATGGTGGGGGTGGAAGGGAAATAGAACCAAGAGTTAAGAGAAAATGATAAGTATGAGAGAAAAAAATGTGTGAAGCTTGCTGGGCAGACTGGATGGGCCGTTTGGTCTTCTTCTGCCATCATTTCTATGTTTCTATATGTTTCAATGTTTCTATGAAACCAATTTGTTGATATGTTTTATTTGTTTTCTGATTTCCCATTAAAGTCAATGGGGGAAGTATTTGCAGCCTATTTTTGGCTGCAGAATTGGAGTTTTCTTATCAAATCTGATTAAACTTCTGAGGAGCAATCATCAGAACTAGAAAAGAGCTCCAAGGTACTTAGACTGTGTCAAAGTGGCACCAAAGTGGCATGAATAGCCTAAGGCACTTTAAAGGGGCAAGAGTGCTTTAACAGAGGCGCAAAGCAGCAGCGACAGTGTCAAAAACACACCACAGCTTCAAAAGAGAGCACCGATAACAGATGCATGAACCCGTGAAGGCAGCACGACAGACAGAGTGGCAAGACAAGTGGCATCAACATCCTACAGCACAATGAAGGGGGAACATAGCAAGCAGAAAGACTAGCACCAACACACTGAGGAACCATGAGAGTGGCAAGAACACCACAAGGAGTTGAGTGAGTCATCTGGTGTATAGCAGCAAGGCAGAGTCACAGAAAAATGATAGGGGCAAGACAGGTTGGTAGAGAGGAGGTAGCCTGGTCCCTGTGGTTTTGATAGGGGCAAGACAAGCTAGAAGAGCTGAGGTAGTCAGGTCCCTGTGGTTTTCATTGGGGAAAGACAGGCTGGCCCAGGGGAGAGTTCCCTTTCCTTTGAGCAGGAAAGGGCTCCCTAAAATAGGTTGGCCCCTAGAGTGGAACACGAGCCTTCAAAGCATGGCGACGTGGAGGAGGTCTCACTGTGAACAGAGGTTTAACATGGGTCAACAGGTACTAAGAGATAGGCTGGCCAGCTACCCCGGGGAGAGTTCCCTTTCCTTTGAGCAGGAAAGGGCTCCAGGATGGTCAGGCACAGTATTAGAGGTCAATCCCTTTTAGCGACATAAGGCCTGGATGGACAGGCACAGCAATCGAGGATAGAGGTCAAGCCCTCTTAGGGACATAAAGCCTAGATGGAGAGGCACAGCATTCGAGTATAGAAGTCAAGCCCAGATAGGGACATAAGGCCTGGACAGACAGGCACAACAATCGAGGATAGAGGTCAAGCCCATGAAGGGACATTTATTTAGATTCTTTTATATACCGAAGTATAGCGGGGAGCCTTCACTCTGGTTTACATCTGAACAACTTCATACATGAAGGGACATAAGGCCTGGATGGACTGGCACAGCTATCGAGGATAGAGGTCAAGCCCACGTAGGGGCATAAGGCCTGGATGGACAGACACAGCATTTGAGGATTGAAGTCAAGACCTTTTAAGGACATAAAGCCTGGACAGACATGCACAGCATTCAAGGATAAAGGTCAAGCCCACATAGGGACATAAGGCCTGGATGAAAAGGCACAGCATTCGAGGTTAGAGGTCAAGCCCACGTAGGTACATAAGGCCTGGATGGACAGGCACAGCAATCGAGGCTAGAGGTCAAGCCTTTTTAGGGACATAAGGCCTGGATGGACAGCCACAGCATTCGAGGATTTCCTTTGTGCTGGTATGTTGTTGTTTGATCTGTCACTTCTTCTTGAACTGGTTTACTGCCAGAAGAAAATGGCATCTTTTTCATTTCTGAAAGATAATTCAACAGAGGATGCTTTTAGAGCAATACAGACTGACATTTGTGAAGCAAGAACTGATGTGGAGATTATTTGTGAATACCCAGAAGCTATTAACTGTACTTATGCACTTCAGCTGATTACAAAGGAACATGAAGAGCTCTCAGAAATAAGAAAATAGCTACTCAAGTCCAAATCTACAATATCAACCTATGTTGACTTTGTGATTTACATAGTGCCTTTGTAAACTATGGGAAGATAGAGAATGAACTAGAGTGCAACTACCACCAGTTTTCTATAGTATTAGAAACATTACTGTTGGCACCTAAGAAAGATTTCAGGAACATGGTCCATATTAAGAATGTCAGGAAAACTATTGAGCATATGAACTATGCAAGCTACAAACATCTGAAGTTAGCTTTTTATGTTCTTACATTCCAAATGTTGCAAAACAGGCACAGTGCCTTGATGTGCACTAATGTAATGTATGTGCACACACCAAGCTTGTAGCTACAAAAGAGGTCCACTGGGGATTTGGCTTTACAGACCACTGCTGCCCAATGTTCTTGAGTCTGCAAAACTGGCTGCCCACAGGCACACTGGCACAGTGCCTTGATGTGCACTAGTGTAATGTGTGTGCACACAACAAAGTGGTAACTACAAAAGAGGCCCACTGGGGATTTGGCTTCAGAGAGCAGTGCTCTCCCAATATACGTGAGTCTGCAAAACTGGCTGCCCACGGGCACAGTGCCTTGATGTGCACTAATGTAATGTATGTGCACACAACAAAGTTTTAACTAACTACAAAAGAGGCCCACTGGGGATTTGCCTTCCGAGACCACCGCTGTCCCAGTATACGTGAGACTGCAAAAACTACCCAGTGCCCACTGTTACTGTGCAATGCCGTCTTGGATTAAAAGAGCACAGAGAGACAGTGAGTTCAATAAAAAAAAAACCAAAACTGCAGTTATGCCAGTTAACAAAAAAAAACCTGGCTGGGCACAGCAGGAAAATCGATTAAATATTTGTTTCAATGGTAATGCTATCAAACTAGCTACATATTGAAAATATCTCCCACCCACAACACCCAAATGCTGCTTGCTTACATTTGTACACTGTGCATAAGGGGGGGGGGGGGGGGGGGCTTCCCCCCTTTACTGCTCCGGCCCACACGTGCAGCCTGTCTCTTAGAATTCAAAGCCTGCCCGCCCTCTGAGGATTTACCCTAGAATGTGGCTTGCCTTTATCTTTTCCACCCCTGATCACTCCTTTCCATGGACCAGGGACACAGGGATTGCAGCGATCACCCACCAGGGAAGGAAAAGAAGGCTCAGGCACAGAGTCTCCTGTAAAGCCCACTGCAACTCCAGGGTTGGGTACACCCTCCAGGGAAGCACCTGTATCCTTCCAACTGGAGGAGACTCATCCCCAATCCCAAGTGGCGGGGGGGGAGGGGAGTGTTTCTAATTCCGAAATATCAATTAACTATGAGCTCTGTGAAAAATCTCCACGCAGTGCCAATATAGAAAGGACCCTCCCTAGCCTGTACCCCCTGTTGACATCACTGGGGGAAGAGCTGAGAACCAAATTAGGTGGAGGAGCAAGGAGCCCTGAATGAGTTTACTTGTACTCTTTGTCCACCCTCTCGCTCAACCAGGTTCTGAACTGATCAGTCCCTTTAGGGCCATACCAGCATGATCCGTTTATTTTTAAATCACTTACATTGAACTATGTGGAGGCCTTACTGAAATCCAAGTATGTAATATCTAGTGCTTTCCTCTGAAGCAGCTTTCTGGTCACTCAATCAAAGAAATGGATCAGAATCATCTGAGAAGACCTTCCTTTGGGAAAACCATGCTGCCTGTGATCTTGCAAGCCATTTGATTCCAGAAATGGCATTTCCTGTGATTTAGCAGTGATTCCATTAATTTGATCACCACAGAGGTTGGACTAAGTGGCCTGCAGTTCCCTGTATCCTCCTCTAATATTGGACCACATGATCCGGTAATCATGGGATCCCAGAAGATCATCCATTACAACATTAGAAACACTGTCCCCACTGGTAAGCATCAGAATTGTCCCTCCTATGTGGGTTCCATAAGCAAATGATGGAAACATTCTCCCTGCAGAGAATCCAGGATCTCTGTGCTTATAGCAGACAGCATGGCCAGCATGTCTCAATTAACACCTGCCAGATTGAAATCCCCTAGCAATAGCACCTCCCGTTTCATAGCAGTTTTGTGAATATCCTCCGTTAGTATTACAGCTTTCTCATGTTTTCTTTCTGCTCTCGTGTGAGTGAGGGGGTGCAGTGAATGAGGGACGGGAGATGAGTGAGGGGTGGGGGAAGCTCTGCAGCAAGTGAGAGGGATGGAGGTGCAGGTGCAGGATGAAGGGAAGCACGTGATAGAGCTACAGAAAGTGGCACTGCCCTCACTAGCTCCCCTCTCCCTTGCTGGCCTGTATTGCATGCATTTAATTTCCAGTTATTCCCCAGAGTTTTATTTTTTTTTCCCTTTGGTTTGGATAATGTAAGTCAAAAGAAGCAGAGATCTCCCTCATTGTGGTCAATTATATAAAAGAAGAAAAACAACAAAATAAATAAATTCAAGTTAGGATTTTATTAACATTTAGCAGCATTTCATGGTTCTATATGCAGTCCATAACTGCACTGTCAATATATACTGTATGTCTACCTTTACCCTGGCGCAAGCTGTGCAGAGCCCAGGTAACAACATATTTTAAATTAAAAATAATAATAATAATAAAATAAAGATGTACCAGATAAGGGTTAATTCAAAATGGAATTTCAGATGGAAAGCAGAAAGAAGTTTGTTTCCTTTCATATTATTTTCTGATGATTTTTCTGAGGGCATTTTTCACTTCTTGATTTCTGAAACTATAAATCAAGGGGTTTAGCATGGGGGTGAGTACTGTGTACAGGAGGGCAAACATTTTATCTTGCTCCGGTGATTGCATTGAACTTGGCCTCATGTAGACACACATTATTGTCCCATAGAATAAAAGAACGACTGTGAGGTGGGAGGAACAGGTGGAGAAGGCCTTGCTTCGCCCATCAGAAGAATTGATTTTTAGGATGGCTGCAATGATAAAGATGTAGGATGATAGAATTAGAAGAAATGGGATAAGAGCCATAAATACTCCTTCAGACAGTGCAAGTATTTCAAAGTTGTGAGTATCACTACAGGATAATTTTAGCAGTGCATTGGGATCACAGAAGAAATGGTTAATCTCATTGGAGCCACAAAAAGAGAACTGAGATATGAAAACTTCTAAAGGAACTTCATCCAGAGATCCAGCTATCCATGACGCAGCCACCAGTAAGCTACAGATCCTTTTATTCATCATGAGAGGGTATCGTAAGGGGTTGCAGATTGCCACATAGCGATCATAGGCCATGGCAGTGAGAAGAAGGAATTCAGTACTTGTTAAAATCAGGAAAAAGTAAAGCTGTGTCATACATAGAAAGAAGGAAATTAATGTTTGCCCTTTAAAGATACTTTGCAGCAATGTTGAGAGAGTGACTGTGGTGTTACAGATATCGATGAAGGACAGGTTACTGAGGAAGAAGTACATGGGTTTGTGGAGATGATGGTCAGAACACATTAATATTAAAAACCCAAGGTTTCCCAGAATAGAGATAAAGAAGGCTGGTAAAACTATTATATAAATAAAGATTTCCTGATGTGAATGATTAGAAAATCCCAGAATAATGAATCCCGTGGTTGATGTCTTATTCTCCTTCTCCATTGTTTAGTGACTATTAATCTGAACATAAAGAAAAAGGTTAAACATTGTAGTTGAAAGAATAATATATTTTTCACTAAACCGTAGTTCCAAACATTTTATTTATTTATTTATTTATTTGATGAGTTTTATATACCATTATTCGGTAGAGCCATCATAACGGTTTACAAAAGTATACATTTATCTTGTAACTGAGCAGTAATAAGAATGTTAAACAGATTCTTAACAGTTGGGTAGCAGTACAAAACCAGTTAAACCATTTAAACAATATCAGAGAAATGGATATCAAGTCCAGAATGAATTATTAGGATAGAAGGGGAGGGCATGCAGGTACAGGGAGATGGGGGTGAATTATGCTGTAAACAATTGAGAGTTCAGTTGAGAATCGGGATGATTAGATGATTTAAAAGTGAGGAATTTGCGGAACATTCGTGTTTTTAAGTCCTTTTTGAATGTTTTTAGGTCATGTTGAATAGATTCTACATGGATAGAATGCTAAAATGATTTAGCATGCACTGTAACACTAAAACCAAATCATAAAAATCATGAATCATATGAAAACAAAAAGCACCTCCCCTCTAGATTTGACAGGGACACTGTGCACTATTTCTTAATAGCATCCAACTCATGCCCATAGGAATCCCAGTTACAGGTTTGTGTGCTAGGGAACCCCCATGAGTAATTTTTATCTAGGTTAATTACGGGAGAATTTTACGTCATTCCTTTTAAGGGGGCTCTGTCACAAGTGAATGGAAGCTGCACACTTTATAAACGACAGCATATTCCTGCTCCCAAAGTGCACCTGTGTTTCCAAAGGAAGACAGCGTACCCTTTCTCTACCCATTTTACAAACATGCATGTGCATATTTTAGGCACGTAAAAAATGAAATAATAACCGTGATTTATATGAGGAGGCAGATATCCTATAAACTATGCACATATAACGTTCTGAAAATACTTATTTGTGTGGGCACTTGGAATCACCAGTTCACTGATAACTCCACCAATTCACCAAGACCCTCTAGCACTCTCCCCTGAACCCCCACCAGATCACCCAAACCTCCCCCCAAACTTCTGTCAATCAATCAGCAGACGTAATTTATTCGTGAACACATTTTAAAAAATAGCAACTAGAGCATGCACTTCTGATTCCTGTCCAATAGTGCCCTAGTCTGCCCCTTGTTTTCCTATGTTCTTTCTCCTCACATTTAGAAAATAGGATGCCCTTGCACACGTGCTACTTACTGTCTGTGCACATATGCTATTTTCTTTCAAGCTTGGAATCCCTGAGAAAATTTACCATATAATCTATTTATTTTATAATCTATTTCACCATCTGCTACTGCAAACTGCATCCTTCATTTCAACTTCATCAATACACAGAGCAAGGTATCCTTGCATAGCAGAAACTTGCTTTCTGTTATAATGAATAATGATTTGGAAAACATGCTCCTAGATTGTGGCTATAGTAATGGTTCAAGAGCAAGAATAAACTCTTACCTTTCATGTGCAGTGAATATTGTAATTCATTGTGTACTTAGCTCATGCCTTTCATTGGTTACTCATGGTGAGTTACACTGAGGTACAGGAAGTAGTTCCCTTCAGCCCAGAGAACTCACAATCTCTGTTTGTCCTAAAAGGATTAGTAATTCACTCTGTCTTTCTGATCTGAGATCAGCATGCCTACAGGTGCATCCCTAGAATAGATTATGTTTAGTACTACATTTTATGGGGTCTGCATGCTGCATATAAGAAAAAGAGATCAAAAGAAGTGTCATGCTGGGTAAGAATACGGGTCCATCGAGACAATCATCCTGTCTCTGACAGTGACCAATCCGTGTCTCTAGGAAATACCAGGCAGATCACAAAGAGCAGATCCATTTCCTGTTGCCCACTCCCAAGGATAAATGATGATCTTCCCCATGTCTGCCTGGCTAATAATTGTTCATGGACTTTTCTTCCAGGAAATTATCCAAACCATTGTTAAACGTAGGTATGTTCAATAGCATGGTCACATCCTCTGACAACAAATTCTGCAGCTTTGTTTTGTGTTGAGTGAAAAAATGCTTTGCTAGTTTCTCATAAATCGTCTACCTCTTAATCTCATAGCATTTTTCCAAGTACTTGTACTATCTGAAATAGTAGATAACTATTCCCTATAATGCATGACATATTCACCGTCAATAAGACTAACATATGATAGTTTATTTTGCAAAAAAAATAATTCTTACTCCGCGAGCAATATAGCTAAATTAAATCCAAATGTGCAGCTTAAATGCAATAACTAATTCTAGAAAGTAAGTTTGAATTGACTTACAGGGTGCAATTGTAGCACAAACAGTTGTTTTTCCTCAAACAGATTTTGAATCAGCCTGGTAATAAAGATTGGTAAAGCTTCTGGGATCTGTTTGTTGGCGACAAGAGACATCGCACAGGACCTCAAAGAATAATAAAGTATTCTCCTGAGTTTTAATTAACATTGTCTTATTCATTCTGTTCATGAGTAAGTTTCATTTCAAAGACCATGATTAGAAGTTGTGTTGACCTTGGGTGTTTGATATAGTGAAAGCCAAACCAGCAGTATAAATGTCCAGCTCCGTGCCCTGGCACTGCTCAGGAAAAGGGGAGGGGAGGAATGAAACACCATGCCTACCTGTGGGCATCAATTGAATGCAAAGCTGGCCTCCACGATCCCAACAGCTCATGATTTATATATGAAAGGAATATAGTAGGGATTGGCATTTGGGAGAAACAAAATAGGAAATGAGATAAAATTTCCTATTTCATTTCATTTCATTCTTAAAGCAAAACAATTGAAAATACAATGAAATTTTATTGGTTTACACATGATCCATCAAGTGGATGCATGAGCCTGATACTGGGACTGGGTCCTGGGCCTAAGCATGAGGCTGGGGACTCGACTAGGCGTAGGTCATGGATTGACGCGGTAGGCTTGGCCTAGGCCCGAGTGTGATGGCGGGTCTTAGCTGAGACAGCAAAAATTGTCCAAAATGACCTGCTCCATTGGGGATCCAGCATCATTGCCAAGGCCCAGGCCCAATGCAGGGCCTAGTCTGGAGGCAAGTTCCTTTTACTATCTTTTTTCTTCTTATTTTGCTGTTGAAATGACACCATCTGCTCTGGAGGCACTGGGGTAAATTATCTTTTGCACATCCTTCCAGAAGAGGGCACCATTTTTATGGCTTGGGCCTGGGATTGGGCCAAGGCCTTAGTATCAGGCCTGGATCTAGGCTGAGGCTGATGTCCCAGTGTCAGGACCAGGCCTTGAAGCTTAGTCCTTCTTAGGGCAT
The DNA here is from genome assembly GCF_901001135.1 of Rhinatrema bivittatum. Classification (NCBI taxonomy): domain Eukaryota; kingdom Metazoa; phylum Chordata; class Amphibia; order Gymnophiona; family Rhinatrematidae; genus Rhinatrema; species Rhinatrema bivittatum. The sequence continues at coordinate 41,937,597 of NC_042630.1, read as the reverse complement.
AGGGGAGGTCACGGCACCCTAACATGGCTGAGGCCTGTACAAGGATGAGAATTTGGCCTAGACCTGGCTTTGTCATCCGATCCCTCCTGCACCAGGTAAGTAGGAGCAAAGGAAGTTCCTTACACTGGCATTTTTTCAGGTGGGAGATATGAATAGTGGGGCAGGAGGCCTTGGGAGACCCTGTTTATTTTTTTTTCCATTTTTTTAATTTTAATATTTATTCCTTTTTTTCAATACTAAATAAATGAAATAATCATTAAATATAATCATTAAATAAAATGACATTAGTGGGGACCCCCTACCCCCCCCCCAAAAAAAAAAACAAAGCAAAAAATGAAATGACATTTTTTTATCTTCCCACCCCTATAATATAAATAAAATGACTAACTAAACAAATAATTTGACCAGCAGGATTGGCACACCTTCCATGATGTCCTGTGCCATGTGTCTGATGCACCATACCACTGGATTCATCAGTTGCATGGTTTCCTGTGCTCAAGTATGCCATCCAAGGCACTCTGAGTGAGCGGGTGCGTACCTATGTCCAATGTGACCTTAGCCATAGGTGGCACTACTGGAAGGGCACCCTAGTGCTGCCAATATTGTCTGCTATCACTGTCATCAGAAGCAGTGCAGCCCCATCCGAATTGCACGCAGGGTCTTAGAAGGAAGAGGAGTGCTTTGGCGTCTATAATCACCTGAAGAGATGCCCTGAGAAGGAGGAAGATCACTACGTCCCACAGCCTGAGTAAGAGGAGAAGCACTGTGGCCCATAAGAACTGCTGGTATGGAAGTGCAGGGGAAAAAGATTCATTTTTGGGAGGCCTTTTCCCACAAATATTGGTTCATGGAGTGTTTGATTAATTTTATTCATGAGAAAAAAATGAATGAAACAATTAAAAAACAAACCCCCAAAATGGCCTAAAAGGTAAAATGAGGTATCCCGGGACCTGCCTACCCAGAAAAATGCCAAGGACCAAGATCCCCCTAGCCCCCACATACCCAGTCCAGTAGGGATCTGCTGAAAAGGCCAAGGCCTAGGCTGAGGGCTCAGCATTGCATAGGCTGAGGAAGCTTTATGTCACCATGACCTCAGCCTGGGCCTAGACCAGAGCCCAGACCCAGGCCAGGCCAGTCCTGATGCTGCAACCAGGCTGTAGAATGGGTCCCGATGCCTGAGCCTCAGCCTAGGTAGGAGCACGTACCCAGACCTGCCGCCAAGACCCGACCTGTAGACCAGGTCCTGTTGCTGGGCCTCGGTCCGGACCCATTCTGAATGCCATGACCTGATCCGGAGGCCAGATCCATATACTGGGACCTCAATCAGACCCAGGCCTGATGCTGGGGCCAGGCCTGGAGGCTGGGTCCTGCCACACGAGCCTCAGCATTGGCCCAAGACCAGGCCCGGAGACCAGGTCTCACAGCTGCTGCTGTGTCATCTTCTGATGTCGTTGCTGGGAATGCACCAGAGATAATTAACCCCAGCATATTCATCCCAGTGGACAGCACTATTTGATGTCAGGCTGGGCCTAGGCAGAGACCCCGACATCACACCCAGGCATAAGCCATGGCCCCTACTTTTGGCTTTGATTCATGCCCTAGGCGAGGACCTGGCTTTGGGCCTAGGCTTAGGCAGGGTGTCAGTGTAGTGCTAGGGCACAGGCCTCCACCCATGCTTTGCGTATCTTCCCATGTCTTATGCAAAGCCATCGCTTCGGGCCTAGGATTTGGCTCAATGCATTATTTTCTAACAATTGCAACAAATAAGGTTTGTTTAATTCAGGGGGATCCTGATTCATTTCAAGGCCTCCGAATGAAATGAATTGCCCTTATTCTTCGCTTTATGAAATACATTTGATATGAATGCACATCTCTAATAGCTGGCAGGTTCTTAGCAGGAGAAATATGAGTGCTTAACCTCCACCAGAAATGTCTAAGGGGCCTTAAAAGGAGAAGTACTGTTGCCCAGCCAGTGATTCCAGTGGAGCCTTAGGAGGAGGACCAAAGTGTTCTGCTTTGGTGGAAGAGCTCTAGCCAGAGCTCGGTCAGCCCTAAGAAGCAGTCATACTGTTGGCTGCAGGGGCTGGATATGGAGACTGCTGCTGCTGTTTTGAGAGAGTATGAGCATATGTGCATGTGTGTGTGTGTGCTTATGTGTGTATGTCAGGAAGCATGTGTATAAGAACATAAGATACGCCATACTGGTTCAGACCAAGGGTCAATCAAGCCCAGTATCCTGTTTCCAACAGTGGCCAATCCAGGTAACAAGGACTTGGCACGTTCCCAAACATTAGATAGATCACAAGCTAATACTTCTTATTAATTACCATCATAGCAATTTATGGATTTATCCTCTAGGAACTTATTCAAACCTTTTTTAAACCCAGTTACAGTAACTGCTGTCACCATATCCTCTGGCAATGAATTCCAGCACTTAACTATGCACTGAATGAAAATGAATTTTCTTTGATTTCTTTTAAATGAGCGACTTGCTTACTTCATGGAGTGCCCCCTGGTCCTTCCATTATCTAAGAGAGTAAATAACTGATATATATTAACTTGTTCAATTCCTTTCATGATGTTGTAGACTTTTTGTTGGAGAACTGTTGCGCGTGTAACAGTGGACCCTTGGGCCGGCCTGATGGAAGAAGAAGTAGATGGATAGGAAGTCTCCGTGAAGAGCACACAGGCCGGTGGGCGGACGTAGCTGCGTGAGAAGGAAGGTCTTCACCCTGGAAGCCCAAATCCCCCCGGGAGGAGCCCTTGAGGATCAGGACCACTGGGACTTAGGTGAATGACGAAGAAGACTTTGCCCTGGAAGCCCGAGGTTCCCCCGGAAAGAGCCCGTGGGAACCCGGGCCTCTGGGACTTTGGCGAACAGCGAGTCAAGAGGACAATCTGAGGTCTAGGCAGACGGCAGGGCAGAAGCGTCGGAGACAGGCAGAAGTCTACACCGGAGAAGAGAGACTGGAACAGAAGACAAGGAATTGAACCAGGAACCAGGACTGAAGACAAGGATCCCAACCTGGACCTGGAACTGAAGACACGGACAGAATACCAACAAGGGAACGAACAGTGCCCGGAGCACACAGCAACACAGAAGGCAGGCAACCCTGTTGCAAGGCACTGGATGGAGGCAGACGCCGGCCTTAGATATCTGCCGGCATCTGATGTCACAGAAGAGGCGGCCCGTGATCTGGCGGGAAATGGCCTTTAAATTGCTCCTCCTCGCACACACGTTCGCACCTAGGAGGGGAGGAGCAAGATTCGGAGGTTCGGTGGCGTCTCCCTCGTGGAGACGCCGCTGCGCAGGCCGCACCGGCCCGCCCGGATGCGACGAGTGCTGCCCAGGACCAGGGCCCCGAAGTGGCGAACCGGCCCGTGGACCCCGAACCTGCCAGCCTGGGAAGCGAGGTAAGGTCCCGGTTGCTAACGCTGTGACCAGGACCGCAACACTTTTATCATATCCCCCGCTCAGTCGTCTCTTCTCCAAACTGAACAGCCCTAACTTCTATAGCCTTTCCTCATAAGGCAGTCCTTCCATGCCCTTCTCTGCACTTTCTCCAGTGCAGCTATATCCTTTTTGAGATGTGGTGACAAGAACTGCTGTGTCAGAGATCAGCAGAGACAGAGACAGAAACGGTCATAGTGCAGTCACTGGCTGTCACTTCTTGAGCTCACAGCTCTGTTTAGCATAATCTGCATCAATCATGCTAGAACACTTGTGTAATTGTCAAACTGATAATAATCTGTCATGAGATGCAATCTTGTGTTTATTTTAAATCTCTAGAGCAGCCAGGAGTCAGATATCTTGTAGAATGTGTGCAGGAGATCAAGGATTGTTTATACATCCTTCATATGACCCTGTAGAAGGAGCTGCAGATTAGGATTGAGTGAAGGTTTCAGTAATGGAGCAGCAAGGGCTGATGTGAATTAGGATTGAGAAGTATCAGCAGATTTATGGGGTCTCAACACCCAGAACGTGAAATGCATTTATTTATTTATTTAAACATTTTATATACCGTAGTTCCATGTAAAGATCACAATGGTTTACAAAGTCATCTGCTACAGTACAGAGCTGAGATACTTTGGCAGAATTTGGTGGTGGTTTCTGTACTGGAATGGAAGAAGTTGCAGCAGGTCAGGATTATCCCATTGAATATTTATTTATTTATTTATTTTTGGTTTTTATATACCGGTCTTCTTGCATTAGATGCAAATCAAATCGGTTTACATTGAACAATTAAAACTTGCTTGAAAAAGCATTACATGTAACAAAGAACATCAAAACATGAAAACCTGTTGGAACAATAATTAACAATATCAAAAAACAAAAGGTATCACCAGTATATTTTTTATCACTTAACAATATATGCAAAAGCCCAAATGTATGTAGGCCCCTTACTTATAGAGTCTGTATTATGTAACAGACACTATTTTTGTATAGGGTCACCTTGCTTTAATTTAAATTAATCATCAATAGTCCATTTTTTGTTAGAAATTTTTCATTATAATAAAAACTAATGTCACACACTCCAAGAAAAGGGACACAAATACTCATCTACTCGGCAGTAGTAGTAGTAGTAGGGTGCACTACTACTACGGAGTAGGGTGCACTACTACTACGGAAGAAGATAGCAGGAGGCCGGTGGCAGCAGGAGAGGCAGCTGATCTTCCTGCATTGGGGGGAGGAAGCGGAAGCTGCGCGCGGCGCTTCCGCTCCCCCCCCCAAACAGGAAGACCGGTTGGCCATACGGCCGCAGCAGCGCTTCCCCATGTGTGCTGTGATGGCGCGCGAGGCATGGGTTCTCTTGTTCGCTGTCGCGGGGATGGGATCCCGCGACAGCCTTGCAGTTCCGGTGCCAGTTGGGTGGGCCTGGGTCTAAGTTGGGTGGGCACCTGCCCACCCAGGCCCACCCGTGGCTACGCCACTGTGCCTTACAGGAAAAACAAAATGGATTAAAAAAAAGAGAGAGGAAGAGGAGAGGGAGCACTGAGTGAAAAAATTATGAGAGAGGAAGAGGAGAGGAGAGGGAGGGGGAAAAAAGAACAGAGTGACCAGAAAGAAACAAACAAGAATATGTACAGTTTATGCTTTTCCTCAATATGATTATATAAGTGACTTGAAAAATTATCAAAAAATTAAATATCTATTAAAGGTGGTTTGGTTGCTTACAGACTGAATCTCTGCTATTTTCCATCTGTCTTGCCCTTATTTTTCCAATGAGGATATCAACCAACATGCTGAGATGTTACCATCATCATCCTGGGCTTCCATTTCTCTGACTCATAGACTGATACTGGTGCTTCACTATGTTATGATCTGAGCATCTTATCCACTTTGTTTGGTTACAGATGTTACAAGCAGTGCCAGGAGTTCGTTTTAGCTAAATGAATGAAATTGTACATCAACATGGTTATTAAGGACACAGGACAGATTCACATGACCTGTGCCCATATGTAGTGGGGGAAGAGTTTTTTCTTCCAAGTTGGGGTATGGGGGAGTGGGGAGACAGTGTGGTGTGGGGATAATACCTCCAGCCAATATTCTCTTCGTCCTCCCTCCTCACCTCCGTCACAGTGCTGAGGATGAAGAAAGATCTGTGCAGAGCCTTCAACAGTCCTCACACACTGATGGTCCCTGTGAGGCCCTACATTTTGCATGGTTTTCTATGGAAATAGTAAGTCCATGCTCGAGGAGGAAGCAGGGCGCTGCAGGATCCAGTAGTGCGTAAGACTTCATTCTTCATTTTATTTCATCATCTTTTGCTGCTAGAGATGGAAACCTGGCACTGCAGCTGCAGGCATGGATTTGGGCATGGTAATGATGGTGATGCTCTAGCACCGATAAGAAATTGGCACCAGAGGCAGTTGCCTAAATTGCCTATGCTTAAATGCAGGCCTGTAAGGACAATAATTTAGTGTTTGAGTGGAGAATTGTCCTAGTACTAAAAACAGCAGGATGAGAACCAAGGAAGCAGGGGTTCAAATTCTGCTATTGCTCCCTGTGACATTGAACAAGTCACTTCACCAATGCTGTAGGTAAAAACTTAAAGCCCAGTGTGCGCCAAAACTAGGCCATACATGAGTATGTCTGGTTGATGTGTGCCGAGTGGATTTTAAAAGCCACTGTGTACACATGTATCTCCCTGTAAGCGCACAAGTGAGAATGTCGTAAAGGGGAAGGGGAATGGTTGTGGTCTGGGTGGGACGGGCCTTCTTGGACTTTACCTTAAAATGAGTGCATATGTATTTACACCAAGGTCCCCTGTCACATAACTTTATTAATGCTATGAATGGCATGTAAGTAATAAAAATATCCAGGCTAGTCAGCGGAGTTTTAAAGGTCAGGGCTAACAGGAGGAAACAGACTATGAAAGTAGGGGATTGGAAAGGCCCGTCCCTTAACTGGGCAAACTGGGAACAAACTGGGAAAACTAGTAACGCGACAGTGTGTGTGTCCCTTATAAAATTCCCCTGTTTGCACAGCACAGGTGGCATTTGCACACACATGTGCCCGTCCTTATAAAATTGTGCACACATGTATGCACATTCATCCTATTTTATACCATGTACACATATACGTGCGTATGATATAATATAAAATGGCTGCAACCTTTGGCAGGAGCCCTCTGGGGACATGGAAATACCTGAAGTACTTGAATGTAATCTACTTTGAAGTACTTGAAAGGTGGAACTGGGACTGGGGATACTGGGATGGTAACTCTTACAGCTCCTGAGAGGAGGGAGTCTCAACCATTGCTCCATCAGGACACCTCCTGGCAATGCTCAGGGTATGCATGCACCTGGTTCAAGTGGAAGCTACGGTCCATGGCTCCTGACAAAGGACTGTAACTGAAATCCTGTATTTCTAAGCATCCTATCTAGCCCAGAGATGTGAGGGAAAAAACCAAAGTTGTTCTGAATGTATGACAGCCAAGTTGTATGAATTTTCTGGGCAAAAAAATAAAAAAATAAAAAAATGAATGGAGGAAAAGCTCAGCCCTTCCTCAAAAAAAATAAAAAAAATAAAAAGCTCTTTAATAGTAATTTCTTTTCACACTGAAATAGAATCTGATTTTTCAGTTCTTTTCTATACAAGTCTTCTTTTGTTTCATTTCATCTTTTCCACCAAAGGTTCCATTCCAGTAGAAAAAGGGAGGGAGCTGTGAGATGAAATCAGATTAGCTTTATTCTCATCATGCAAATATACCCTCTCTCCACTCTGAAAGCTTTGTAATGAGTAAGTCCTCCCATTTTCTTTTTTTTTTTAATATCTAATTACATTTTTTATTAATGCCACTATCCTAAGCAAACTTCCTAATAAAGAAGCCATCCATGCCTGTAGTACACGAATCCTCAGAAGCCATTAAAAAGCGCTGCATGTTGCCAACAGATTTCTTTGAACTTATCTTCTTTAATATGCATGAGTAAGGCAGACAGAGGGGTAGATTTTTCAAAGGGCTTCGCAAGCACGGATGCATTTTCAAAGGAGCTCAGCCACGTGCATAAACCCCGGTACACGTATAAGTGCCAGGCCTCTTTGAAGGGGTGGCCTGGGAAATGGGGAGGGACAGGGAGGGGCAGGTCAGGACAGCGCCATTGATCACTGTTCTGGAACCTCGCGCACCAGCTACCTGCTGGCGTACACAACTTACTTCAGGTCGGGCTCAACCTGAAGTAAGTTGGAAAATAACAAAAAAAAAAAGCAAAAAGGAAGGATTTAGGGGTTTATTTATTATTTAAGGGTTTTTTATATACCGAGGCACGTTTGCAGAAACATCACCTCGGTTCACATTGTAACATAACTTAGCAACAAGCTTTACAATAGGATTCTTCTTAATGTTTGGGGACTTGCCAGGTTCTTGTGGCCTGGTTTGGCCTCTGTTGGAAACAGGACCCTGGGCTTGATGGTCCCTTGGTCTGACCCAGCATAGCAATTTCTTATGTTCTTAGGATAGGGGGTAGGGAAGTTCCATCCCCGTTCCTTAATTGGAGTGGACCGGGCGGGAACTGGGGAAGGCCAGGATGCGTCCCCATATGAAATTGCATTAGTCTCCTCCCCTTGTACGCGCTGCCTGCTCATGCGTGTGCGGATTATAAAATCCGGAGTGCATGTACATGCAGCCCCTAGATTTTATAACATGCCGCACATCCATGTGTGCCCGATGGGAAGCGCACTCACATGGACATTCACGTGGCGAACATCTTTGAAAATCTACCCTTAAGGTAAGATCTTAGGGATCTATTTGAAGCCAGAATTATCTGTAGCACTATGTCATGAGGATTATTTTTTAGTTTTTGGCTGATTCACTGTCAACAGCTTTCATTGAAGGAGCAAGACCTAGCAATGGATCTTCATTTGATGGTAATGAACAGGATAGGTTATTGCAACATCTTATGGCAGGGCTTACCTAATAAAGAGAATAAGCATTTTCAGATTCTTAAAACAATGGCTGTGGGGTTACTCCTGGGTGATAAATGATGTGATCATACACATTTGAATTTCAGATGGACCGACATAGAATATCCTTTTTGGATATGATGGTATATAAAAATTCTGATAAATTGTATATGTCATGTTATGAGTGAATAGTTTAGTGGACCCTTGGGCCGACCTGTGAAAGACTGGGGAGAGTTGTACTATAGTCTCTGGTGAGTGACAGGTCGGGAGGTGGATACCAGGCAGGAACTGGACGTGAGCTTTACCCTGCAAGCCGGTACTCCCCCGGGAGGAGCCCGTAGGAGTCCAGCTGCTGGGACTTATGTGGTTCACCCTGCAAGCCGGTACTCCCCCGGGAGGAGCCTGTAGGAGCCCAGCCACTGGGACATAGGAGATCACGGAAGCTGGAGCTGGAGCAGGCAGGCAGGGAACAGGAGACAAGCAGGCACTGAAATAGGCTAGGACTGAAGCAAGCAGGAACTGAAGCAGAACTGGCTACTGGAACCGGACAGGAACTGGAGCAGAACTGGCTACTGGAACTGGACAGGAACTGAAGCAGGACTGGCTACTGGAACCAGACAGGAGCTGAAGCAGGACTGGCTATTGGAACCAGACAGGAGCTGAAGCAGGACTGGCTACTGGAACCTGGAAGCAAGCTGGAACTGAAGCAGAGCAGGTTACTGCAAGCAAGCCAGACAGAAGCAGGACTTGAACAAGTCTCAGGCAGGAACAGAGTTTCTAACGCAATAGCACACTCCGGGGACGGAGCAACTGAGAACCGCAAGGAACCCCGTTGCAAGGCAAAGTCCTGGGCTCCACGGCGGCCTTACATAGGCCGTGGCCTCTGACGTCATGGATAGGGCGGAGCTTCCAGTGACGGGAAACGGCCTTCATAAGTGCGGATCACGTGCGCGTGCGTGCCTAGGGAGAAGGCGTTCAGGCAGGGCTTCTCGGTGGCGTCCCCCCCGCGGGGATGCCGCGAAACAGGCCGCAAACCCTCGGAGATGGGCCGGGACCAAGGAGGTAAGGGCCTAGTTGCGGCTGCCGCGACTGGGACTGCAACATGTTAATTTATAGAAAGGATATTGCTAGGAATACCATGTTGGAGTTTTCTTGTTTCCACCCCAGACGTCTAAAAGAAAATATCCCTATTGGTCAGTTTTTGCTGTTACGCCGATTGTGTACTATAGTTCAGGATTATAAGGTTCAAGCACAAGATATGATGCAGAGATTTCTGGACAGAGGTTATAAACGCAGAATAGTGAGACGGGCGTACAAACATGAGTTGAATGCCAACAGGGAGAATTTATTAATTACTAGAAAACTCCAACGTGGTATTCCTAGCAATATCCTTTCTGTAAATTGACGTATACAATTTATCAGATGTATTCCACACATTAAGAAAGGTGGCAAGAAGGCAAAACAATTACCAGCATGGTTAAAAGGGGAGGTGAAAGAAGCTATTTTAGCCAAAAGATCTTCATTCAAAAATTGGAAGAAGGATCCAACAGAAGAAAATAGGATAAAGCATAAACATTGGCAAGTTAAATGTAAGACATTGATAAGACAAGCTAAGAGAGAATTTGAAAAGAAGTTGGCCGTAGAGGCAAAAACTCACAGTAAAAACCTTTTTAAATGTATCCGAAGCAGAAAGCCTGTGAAGGAGTCCGTTGGACTGTTAGATGATCGAGAGGTTAAAGGGGCACTTAGAGAAGATAAGGCCATCATGGAAAGATTAAATGATTTCTTTGCTTCGGTGTTTACTGAAGAGGATGTTGGGGAGGTACTCATACTGGAGAAGGTTTTCATGGGTAATGATTCAGATGGACTGAATCAAATCACGGTGAACCTAGAAGATGCGGTAGACCTGATTGACAAACTGAAGAGTAGTAAATCACCTGGACCGGATGGTATACACCCCAGAGTTCTGAAGGAACTAAAAAATGAAAATTCAGACCTATTAGTAAAAATTTGTAACCTATCATTAAAATCATCCATTGTACCTGAAGACTGGAGGATAGCAAATATAACCCTGATATTTAAAAAGGGCTCCAGGGGAGATCCGGGAATCTACAGACCAGTTAGCCTGACTTCAGTGCCAGGAAAAATAGTGGAAAGTGTTCTAAGCATCAAAATCACAGAACATATAGAAAAACATGGGTTAATGGAACAAAGTCAGCATTGCTTTACCCAAGGCAAGTCTTGCCTCACAAATCTGCTTCACTTTTTTGAAGGAGTTAATAAACATGTGGATAAAGGTGAACCAGTAGATGTAGTATACTTGGATTTTCGGAAGGTGTTTGACAAAGTTCCTCATGAGAGGCTTCTAGGAAAAGTAAAAAGTCATGGGATAGGTGGTGATGTCCTTTCGTGGATTGCAAACTGGCTAAAAGACAGGAAACAGAGAGTAGGATTAAATGGACAATTTTCTCAGTGGAAGGGAGTGGACAGTAGAGTGCCTCAGGGATCTGTATTTGGACCCTTACATTTCAATATATTTATAAATGATCTGGAAACAAATACGACGAATGAGGTAATCAAATTTGCAGATGATACAAAATTGTTCAGAGTAGTTAAATCACAAGCAGATTGCGATAAATTACAGGAAGACCTTGTGAGACTGAAAAATTGGGCATCGAAATGGCAGATGAAATTTAATGTGGATAAGTGCAAGGTGATGCATATAGGGAAAAATAACCCATGCTATAGTTACACAATGTTAGGTTCCATATTAGGTGCTAGCACCCAAGAAAGAGATCTAGGCATCATAGTGGATAACACATTGAAATCATCAGTTCAGTGTTCTGCGGCAGTCAAAAAAGCAAACAGAATGTTGGGAATTATTAGGAAGGGAATGGTGAATAAAACAGAAAATGTCATAATGCCTCTGTATCGCTCCATGGTGAGACCGCACCTTGAATACTGTGTACATTTCTGGTCGCCGCATCTCAAAAAAGATATAATTGTGATGAAGAAGATACAGAGAAGGGCGAACAAAATGATAAGGGGACTGGAACAGCTCCCCTATGAGGAAAGACTAAAGAGGTTAGGACTTTTCAGCGTGGAGAAGAGAAGGCTGAGGGGGGATATGATTGAGGATTTTAAAATCATGAGAGGTCTAGAATGGGTAGATGTGAATCAATTATTTACTCTTTCAGATAATAGAAAGAGTAGGGGGCACTCCATGAAGTTAGAATGTGGCACATTTAAAACGAATCAAAGAAAGTTCTTTTTCACTCAACGCACAATTAAACTCTGGAATTTGTTGCCAGAGAATGTGGTTAGTGCAGTTAGTGTAGCTGTGTTTTAAAAAGGATTGGATAAGTTCTTGGAGGAGAAGTCCATAATTAAGTTGACTTAGAAAATAGCCACTGCTATTACTATCAACAGTAATTTGAAATAGACTTAGTTTTTGGGTACTTGCCAGGTTCTTATGGCCTGGATTGGCCACTGTTGGAAACAGGATGTTGGGCTGACCCAGTATGGCATGCTCTTATGTTCTTACTCATATTTCTTAGTCCAAGATGAGAAATTTAGGGAATTTGTCAGAGCTAAATGGGCAACCTATGTAGCCTTTAATCAGGCCCATGAAGCCCAACCCATTTTATTCTGGTATGCTACTAAAGCAGTATTGCGAGTCAAAATAATATCCTATGTCTTGCATCGCCGGAAGGTCCTTAATCAACGTATCCTGACCCTCAGTTCTCAGGTGCGTAAGGCTCGGGCTCGACTGGCTAGATTGGAAATAGAAGAATGGTCAAATCGTACTACCTATCTGCCTCAACAGCACGTGCTTAACTCCCTTCTCCACCAATGGGCAAAAAAAAAGTCATCTCTATTATCAATTCCAGCTCTATCACTACGGTAATAAAGCAGGGAAGATGATGTCCAATCTTAGGTCTACGCGCGTGAGTAGATTTATCCAAGTGCTGCATCAATCCCCCACTCAGGTGGTGAGAGACACTCCCTCTGTATTTTGCTGTTTTAAAGATTTTTACTCATCTTTATACACTTCTACGGGATGGAGTCCTGATGCCTGTGACCGGTTTTGTGAGCACCTCTCCCTTCCCTGTTTAACCAGGGATCAACACAAAATAATCAATGCGCCGATAATGGAGACCGAGGTGTGCCTCGCTATTCAGTGCTCTAAGAACCTTAAGACCCCGGGACCATATGGGTTCACAACGAAGTTCTTTAATCTTCTGGAAGAGCAGTTAATTAGTCCACTGGCCTCGGTGTTCATGGCACTCATGGACCAAGGTTCTTTCCCAGTTATGCCAATGGGGCGCATATTATTCTTATACCCAAAGTGGGTAAGGATCCCTTGATGCCAGCATCCTATCGCCAGATACCTTTACTTAACTATGGCCAGAAACTGCTGGCTAAGATATTGGCTGATAGACTGGCTATCCTCCTTCCCGCCATCAACGGTGATCATCAAGTCAGCTTTGTGCGACAGCTAATATATGCCGAGTATTGACAGCAATGACGATGAGTCAACAGATGTCTAGTCCCTATTTGGCCATTAGTTTTGATGCTGAAAGGTGTTTGATAGGGTGGGGTGGCGCTATCTCTTTTCTGTTCTGCACAAGATGGATTTTGAGGGTTTTTTTAAGCAAGCTATCCAATTATTGTATCACGCTCTGCAGGCCATCATTATAGCTAATGGTGCGCAATTGGAGACGTTTTTCGAGACACGAGGCACTAGGCAGGGGAGTTCCTTGTCCCCCTTACTGTTTATCTTACAATTGGAACCTCTGCTACTTGTGATTCAACAGGCCCCCGAGATCAGAGGCATCTGCTTTGGCCCTAGTATCTTTAAATGTGTGGCCTTCGCGGATGATTTGTTAATTTTCATTACTAATCCTCTCTTCTCTCTGCCCCCGCTGCTGCTGTTGATAGGGAGTTTTGTGGCTTTTTCAGGGTTGCAATTAAATGAGTCTAAATCCTCTGCACTGGCATTCCCTGCCACCATGAGGGATCAATGGCTGGATCAGTTTCCTTTACAGTGGGTGGTGGATAGTCTTCGCTATTTGGTAGTATTTATTCCATCGGATCCGGAATTGATCTATCAGGCGAATATCCCACGATTACTCCGGCAGACGCAAGACACCTTGGCTAACTGGGGGACCCTTCCTCTCTCCATTGGGGGACAAGTCAATTTATTTAAAATGACCATCCTTCCAAAATGGCTTTACCTTCTGCAAAATCTGCCGTTATTGGTGAAGTGGGGAGACTTAGCACAATTGGATAGCATTCTGTGATGCTTTTTTTGGCGGGGTGGGAGATCTAGGCTTCCTCTCACATGGTTGAAGAACCATTGGGGAGAGGGGGGACTGGGGTTTCCTGACTTGGCCCTCTACAATCTAGCTTGTAATTTGAGGATTATCCGGGATTGGCTCCTGGGCAAATCGTATCACGTTCCATTGATAGCAGACTATGCACTCATATCCCCACTGGCCCTCTAATACATTTTACAATCAGGGCCTGGTCATCTCCCATCTTTCTTAACACATACAGCGCTCGTCAGGCCCATTCGGCATACCTGGTGTGCCTCATTAAGCTCTTACAATTTTCGAAAATGTGTGCCCATTTTCTCCCTCTATTGAAGAATGTTGAGTTTCCCTCTGGATCTCAATCTGGTGCATTCCGGGAGTGGGAGTCGCGGGGCATCACATTCTTGGGACAATTGCTCACATTGGATGGAGTAATTTTAGATTTTACGGAGTTTCGCAGACTTTATGGCCTGAGGGTCAACTATACTTTCCCCTACCTGTAGGTACGCCATTATGTTGATATCCTACCTGTGACCACTAAGAATCCTTCAGTGTTCTCAACTTTAGACTGTGTGTTACAGTTTGAACATGCCAAGGTCCCTTCTTTGTCTGTTTATTATAAAACTTTACAACAACGGGCACGGGTTGATATATATTCATCTTTGGAGACTCGCTGGAACCAAGATGGGAATTTTACAGTTACGAGCTTTATTTTGTGGGTGTATTTTTTGAGTATAGCCAGGATCTCTGCCAATATGTATTACTGGGAGTTGCAATTTAAATTTCTATGCCATGCATATGTGTCTCCTCAAGCTGCACATCAATTTACCATAGCTTCCTCAGCTGCCTGTACCCAATGTAATGCAGCCGAGGGCACTCTGTCTCACGCCTTTTGGACCTGCTCCCCTATCCACAGGTTTTGGCGCAAGCTAGCGGACTACATGGCAGATTTATTGGATGTAGACTTTCCCATTTCCCCCATGTGGCTTTTAAATGGGTGCATTTCCCCTATTTGGAAATGAGATCCTGGCTCACGCTTGCTCTTACAAAAAGCTAGTCTTGTGGGGAAGAAGGTTATTCTATTGCTCTGGAGGTCTTCAGATGTCTTTTTGGGCCTGGAGAAACCACTTTCATGCTATGATGATGATGGAAGGGTTGGCATCCTGAAGCTCCCCATGTTGGCGGTGAACATTTCTCAACATTTGGAATCCTTATCTCCAACATCTTTCACATCGAGCTCACATGACTAGTTGGATGCTTCACCAGCCCACACATGACTAGTTGGATGCTTCACCAGCCCACACAGAGTGGATGGTGTGGACCATGGACAGTTATGAACTTATCTCACCTGTATGGCCTCAGTGGGGGGAGTGGGGGAAGGTGGGAGAGGGGAAGAGGAAGGGTTGGAACTGGGGTCTTGATGTGGATAATGATGGGAATGTCTACTGTTTGGGGATTGATATTATGAGGATGGGTCAGTAACCACCTTCCTTACTGTATTCTTTCTTGTTGTTATGAAAATTCAATAAAAATTATTTATACATAAATTAAGCTGAGCTCCACACGTGTACATTAGGGGGGCAGGGCTGATGCTGAGGAGGACGCTGAGCCCCGGCGTGAGGAGAGCTGTGACACTGAAGGCTGTGAGAGTGCCAGGGATGCCCATTGGTGCCGCAGTCAGGCAGAGCAAGGATTGGGGCAGCGCTGGTGGAGGGTCGAGCCAGGTAAGCAGGCCTGGTCATGGAACCAATGCAGCCGGGAAGAACAACAGAAACCCCTCCCCCCCTTCTAGGCCTCCCCCTTACCGGCCTGGGCTTCTCAGGATGGGTCCGGTGGAATTTGGCGAGGAGGTTCTTGTAGATGTGATGCCTCCGGCCCAAAGCCCTCCCTCGACAGGAGGTACTCCCAATGATCTCTGTTAATTATTGGGAGTACTCCCAAAATTATTGGGAGGTACTCCCAATGATCAATGTTAATTAATATGTTCAATGTTCAATGTAAACCGCTAAATGAAGCGATAGTTCTTGTTTCTTGTAAACCGGGGTGATATGTATTTTATACAGGAACCTCCGGTATATAAACCCTATAAATAAATAAATAAATAAATAAATAAATCTCTGCGATGCTGGATGTCCAAAACCTCCTTAACTTGGAGGACGTCTTCGGGTTCAGCCTCAAGTTGAGTGGGAGCAGGAGGTCTTTGAGACGGCCAAGTCAATACCAAAGGCTTTAGTAGGGAGACATGAAAGTTGTTGTGGATGCCCATAGATGCAAGGAGTTGTAATTGGTAAGTCACAGCATCAATGCGTCTGATTATTGGAAATGGTCCAATAAATCTGGGGGTGAATCGCTGAGAAGGGATTCGTAGCCTGATGTGTTTGGTGCTTAGCCAGACCTTCTGGCCAGGCCAGAACAAAGGTGAAGTGTGACAATGAGCATCCGTGAAATGCTTGGCTCGTTTGGTAGCTTGGCCTAGTCACTCTTTGACTTGACTCCATAAACGACGTATTGTTTGAGCCATGGACTGTGCAGCTGGTGAAGATATGGAAAGCGGCATGGGCAGAGGCAGTCGTGGCTGGCGGACAAATACCACAGAGAAGGGTGAGATGTCAGTGGCAGAGGCAACATGAGCATTGTGGTATAACTCGGCCCAAGGTAACAGGTCAGCCCAGTTATCCTGCTGGTCATTAACGTAGGAGTGTAAAAAAGTCTTTAGGGAATGGTTGGTTCTTTCTGCTTGTCTGTTCGCCTGGGGTGATAAGCCGACATCAGGTTCAGGGTGATCTCAAATTTTCTACACAAGGATTTCTAATACTTGGCAGCGAACTGTGGGCCCCATTCCAAAATGATCTATTTTTGTAATCCGTGTAGGCTGAAGACGTGTTTGAGGAAGAGTTTGGCCAGTTCAGGAGCTAAAGGGATACTCTGGAGTGGAATGAAGTGGCCCATTTTTGAAAAACGGTCAATAATGACCCATATGACCATATTGCCGTTAGATGGAGGCAAATCTGTGATGAAGTTGGTGAAGATGCTTAACCATGGTTCAGTGGGCACCAGGAAAGGTTGGAGGAGCCCCCATAGATGACCAGTTGGGGGTTTTTGCGGTGCACAGATGGAACAGAAGTAGTTGCGGGAGTCTATCACCATATTAGGCCACCAGTAATGTCTTCTTAGCATCTCGAGGGTCCGAGCCCAGCCGGGATGGCCGGCCATTTTCGAATCATGGGCCCAGTGGAGCACACGATCTCGAAGGCAACGTGGGGCCACCATTTTCACGGCTGGAACCATAGTAGTAACTGTGAGAGAGGCACAAGCCAGGTCAATAATGTGTCTAGGGATGTCAGGAGTATCTTCTGGCTCAAGGAAGTGGGAGAGCGCATCCGCGCGAAGATTCTTTGAATGCTGGGCAGTAGTGGAGTTCAAAATTAAAGCGTTCAAAGAACAGCGCCCAATGGGCCTGTCTGGGGTTCAATAATTGGGCTTCCTTTAAATGTTCAAGGTTTTTGTGATCTGTAAATATCGTAAATTTATGTTGTGCTCCTTCTAACCAGGGACACTACTCCTGAAGGGCAAGTTTGACAGCCAAAAGTTTGCAGTCCCCAATTGTATTGTTTTGCTCCGCAGTTGAAAACTTATGGGAATAGAAGGAACAAGGCACTAAGGCCCCCTTAGCTGAGTACTGGCTTAGGACTGCCCCCGCCCCAGTGGCAGAAGCATCAACTTCAACACCGAAGGGTCATTCGGATTGGGGTGTCATAGACAAGGACCGGTGCAGAAGGCCTCTTTTAAGGCGTGGAAAGTGGATTGAGCCTTGGGACTCCAAACTCGTAGGTTGGTTCCTTTCCTAGTCATGGCCGTGAGTGGAGCAGCTAGCGTGGAATAGTTAGCGATGAAGCTTCTATAATAATTTGTAAATCTGAGGAATCATTGAAAGGCATGGAGGCCTACTGGCTGAGGCCAATCTCGGATCCCTTGGAGTTTCTCAGGATCCATAGTAAAGCCATGGATAGAGATTATGTAGCCCAGGAATGGAAGACGAGTTTGCTTGAAAATACATTTTTCTAGCTTTGCATAGAGGTAATCGCTCTAATGCGTTGGAGGACTGTCTGAACATGTGAGCGGTGTGATTTCAGGTCTTTGGAAAATATTAGTATATCGTCCAGGTATACCATGATGAATGAATACAGTAGGTCTTGAAATATCTCATTCATCAAGAGTTGAAAGACCACAGGGCATTACAAAGGCCGAAAGGCATCACCATGTACTCGTAGTGGCCGTCCCTAGTTTTGAAGGTGGTCTTCCAAATATCCTCTGGCTGGATTTGCATGAGATTGTAAGCCCCTTGGAGATCAAGCTTCGTGAAGATCTGGGCTCCTTGCAGACGGTCAAATAGCTCACTAATGAGTGGTAGAGGATAGCGGTCCTTGCGAGTTACGGCATTTAGTCAATGGTAATCTATTAATGGACATAAACTACTGTCTTTTTTCTTCACAAAGAAGAATCCTACTCCTGCCGGGGAATCAAAGGGCCTTATGAACCCTTTACTTAGATTGTCTTTAATATACTCAGACATAGCTTGAGTCTCTGGAAGCAAGAGAGGGTAAGTTCTGCTCTTGGGGGGCGTGGTACCTTGGAGGAACCCAGTGGGGCAATTGAACTTTCGGAGTGGAGGCAGGATGTCAGCATTTATTTTGGAAAATGCATCCTCGATTCTGAATACAGAGCAGGTAACCCAGAGATGGTAGTAGTTTTCAACAAGGTAACTGCTGGGAACACCTGTCGCAGACAGCGGTCCTGGCACTGGGGTCCCCACTGAGTCAGCTGTAGGGATTGCCAGTCAAAGTGAGGTAAATGTACCTGAAGCCAGGGAAGTCCTAGGATTACTGGATGTGTGGAACGCTACAAAATGAATAAGGACATTTCTTCTTCGTGGAGGGTTCCCATGATGAGGCGGAAAGCCATGGTGCAGTGAGTAGTGTGCCCAGGGAGGTACTCCCCCTGGATTGATGTGATATGGAGAGGTACTTCTAAGGGTTGAAGTAGAATTTTGAGGAGTGTGACGATATCATCCAGGATAAAACTACCACTCCCTCCAGTGTCCACGAGTGCTGTAGTTGCGAAGGAGTGAGGTTCCCTAAGGAGGGATACTGGAAGCAACAGTTGGGGGCCAGTAACAGTAGCACCCAAACTCGGGACCCCCGCCAGGCAAAGGCTCTGTAGTTTCCCAGATGTACGGGACAGGCTTGCAGAAGGTGTTCAGAAGCACCACAGTATAGGCAGAGGCCTTGCTTTTTACGTCGAAGGTGCTCCTCAGGGGACAAGCAACCATGGATAATTTGCATGGGTTCCTCTGTGGAAGGATGAGGTGCCAGTAAGGCCTTCAGCTGGGGACTAGCTGTATGGGAATCTCATGGGTAGCTAACTTGGCCTTGAGAGCAGGAGACAGGCCTTCCAGATAGAGAGCTCATAGACAATCCTCTTGCCACCCCAGTTCCTTGGCCAACATCCTGAATTCCACCGTGAATTCAGTAAGTGATCTTGAGCCTTGACAGAGGTGGAGAAGATGGTGGCCCTCAACCGCCTGACAGCCGGGATCCTCAAAGGTCCACTTGAAGATGGAAATGAACTGGGACAACTTGTGGAAGATGAGGTCAGAACGCTCCCAAAGTGGGGAAGCCCATGCTAGGGATTTCCCCTCAAGGCGTGAGAGGATGAAGGTGATCTTTGAGGAATCGCTTGGAAACAGTGAAGGCTGTAAAGCAAATTGCATGAAGCATTGGTTGATGAAGCCTCGGCAGAGGCGCAGATTCCCATTGAAATGGGTGGAGCCGGAAGGGCCAAGCATGCCCTTAGAGGCATGGATGGAGCCAGGCCCACTGGATTGGCCATAACACAGTCCTGTAATTGAGTCCATGGTCTCTCCACAGATGAAGCTAGAGCTTCCATGGTTCGTTGTTGTTGTTCTCAGACTTGAGCAGCTAGGCCAGGGATGGCCTGCAAGGCAGGAAACTCCGCCGAGTCCATGGCCTTGGCAACCTGTTGCGCTGGAAGTGGACCCTTGGCCTGGTGCAGGAATGGTACGGCCCTCTGATCAGACCCAGAGAGTGCCTGAAACAGGAGGAAGAGCCCAAGAGGAGACAGAGGCTAGCTGGATCTTCATCAATAGCAACACAGGGTTTATGCAGGATGAGCCCTTGGGTACCCGGGCCGCCTGGTTTTAGGTGGGCCTCGCAGGGTCTCCTTGAGATATACTTCAAGGGTGTGCCCACCATGAACAGGGGAGTGCGGTTGATGTTCAGGTTAGAGGATTCAGAGCTCACGGAAGGCCAGAACAGAGTGTCCAAGTGTATTGCTAGGATCAAGGCCATAGTAAAGTTGAAAGTGGCCAACTGAAGCAAGGGTCAATAACAGTAGTCAGTCCAGGAGTAGTCAGGTTAGGCAAAGGTCAAGTTCCAGGCAGCGATCAGACGTGGTCAGTAGCAGGCAGAGGTCAGTTCCAGGTAGTGGTCAAATGCAGTAAAGAGCAAGCGAAAGGTCAATACCGTGAGATCAGTCTGAGGGTACTACCAGGAGAGACAAAGGAACAAGATATGCTGGACAGGAGACACTGGAACAGGAGACGATGGAACAGGAGATACTGGCACAAGAGACACTGGAACACACGGAGGCAAACTAGCACACCATCGGTGTCAACCCGATTGCCAAGGTACTGAGGTAGGGGCCGAGATGTGCTATATATATCCCAGTAGGTATGACGTCAGAATCAGGTGCTGCCTGAGGACTTCCCATGATTGGCTCTTTAAATTAAGCTAAGCTCCGTGCATGCGCATTAGGGAGCAGGGCTGATACCGAGGAGGACGCCGAGCCCTGGCACAAGGAGAGCTGCGATGCTGAAGGCCGTGAGGGAGACAGGAATGCCCATGGGAGCCAAGGTTGTGCAGAGCAGGGACTCGGGGCAGCACTGGTGGAGGATCGAGCCAGGTAAGCAGGCCCAATCACAGAACCAATGCAGCCGGGAAGCGCAACATCCATTTTATGAGTCACCACTCATGAAAAGGATTTAGGTACCTTCATTGAAAATATGTTGAACTCTTCTTGTCAGTGTGAATCAGCAACCAGTAACTCAAATAGAATGCCAGGGATTATTAAGAAAGGAATGGAGAATAAAACAGAGACTATCATAATGCCTCTGTATCGCTCCATTGTGTGACCTCATCTTGAGTATTGCCTGCAGATCTAGACATCACTTCTTGAAAAACATATAGCAGAATTAGAAAAGGTACAGAGAAGGGCAACCACATTTTAAAAAGGGGATGGAACAATTCCCCTATGAAGAAAGGCTAAAGAGGTTAGGACTCTTCAGCTTGGAGAAGAGACGGCTGAGGAGAGATATGACAGAGGCTATAAAATATAAATGAGTGGAATGGAATGAGTAAGCATTAGTCAGTTGTTGTTGCGCACACCAGCTGTGGCATTCCACGGCTGGTCGCACACACCTGATGCAGCCCTGGTCCAGTCCTGTCTCATCCTTCAGCGGCAAAGAGCCACCGCCAGCGCCAAACATCTCTGCAGCTCAGGATGCCACTCAGGATGCCGAAGCCCAACCTTGCTGGTGTCGTCCTAGGCGTGCGCTTGCGCCTCCTTAATATTCTTAAAGGGATCACGGCGGGAAAGATTCCTGTGGTTCCTTCTGAGGATGTCAGCACTTCTGCCTATTTAAGGCTACTCCTGCCTGATATGCCTCACCTCAGCAACAAGTCATGCTCCTTGTGGGTCTCTTGTTATCTATAGTTGTCTTCTCCTGGATTGTCTCTCTGGTTTTGTTTTGGACTGTCTGTATTATGTTTGTATTGCTATATACGCTAACCCTTGGAACAGTTTGAACTTCATTGGATTGCTTCCTGCTTTGACTCTTGGAACGGTTACAGACTCTGTTGGATTGCTGCCTACCCTGACTCTTGGATTGGTTATGGATTCCGCTGGATTGCCACCTGCCCTGACTTCTGGCTCATCCTTGACTCTATCGACTTGCTGCCTCATGGAGTTGCTCTTCTCTGGAGACCCGTTCTTAAGTCCAGCTCAACCTGAGGAAAACGAGAGTTGGTATTGGTGAAGGTCCTGTTAGTTTTCCACATCTGCCAGCTTTGCCTACCAATGACGAGAAACCTACAGGGCTCCTCCCTGCAAGTAGGTGACAACCTCATCTCGGATTTTGTAACAGTTTGCTGAGGCTATAGACCCAGCGGACCTTTCAGGGCTGCAAGCCATTCTGGGTTTGACTCAGACTATTCAGCAGAAGTCCCACTTCCTGGAATTACTGGCAGATATGCCATCTTGTGCTCCTACCATGTGACAGGTGCTGAACAATGGCACCAGTAGCCCCTGTGACATAGTATGGGCAAAGACTATTGGCACGATTTTGATTACTGGTAGCCAACGGTCCAAGTGCAGGAGGTCACTCCCGGACCCCCACTGGACCACCAGGGACTTTTGGCAAGTCTTGGGAGACTCTCCTGACCCCCACAAGACTTGCCAAAATTCCAGCGGGGGTTTGGGAGCGACCTCCTGCACTCTGGCAGTCGGATGCCAGTATTCAAAATGGCGCCGATTGCCTTTGCTCTCACTGTCACAGGGGCCGACCATCAGCCCCTGTGACATAGTGAGGGCAAAGGCGAACGCCTGCCAGTATTCAAAATGGCACCGATCGCCTATGCTCTCACTATGTCACAGGGGCCGACTGTCGGCCCCTGTGCGAACAGCACCATTTTGAGTACTGGCAGTCGAGGCCTTTGAAAAATTAAAACAGGCTTTCCTCGAGAGATCATGCCTTTGATATCCATTTCACACATGCCCTGTTCATCCTAGAAGTTGATGCCTCCTTCATGGGAGTAGGAGGTGACTTAAGCTAACACTCAGACACAGGGGTACTCCACCCTTGCTCCTTTTTCTCTCATAAGTTTTTGCCCATCAAATATAGCTATGGCATCAGAGATAAGGAATTACTGGCCATTAAAATGGCCTTGGAAGAGTGGCATCAGTGACTGGAGTGGAACATTGCATCACCATATTTACTGACCATAAAAAACTGGAAAGTTTCCAAGATGGCGCTCTGAACAGACGTGCTGGAGAGAGGTTCCCGATATTTCAGCGTTTTTTGATTTTCAGCATGCCTCAAACCAAAATAAAAGCACGGGTGAGGGGTGCAGAGAATACCTCTACACCTCTAGAAACATCTCAGCCCCATATAGAAACATAGAAATGACGGAAGAAGAAGACCAAATGGCCCATCGAGTCTGCCCAGCAAGCCATGCACTTTCTTTTTTTTTTTTCTCTCTCTCTCTCTCTCTCATACTTGTTACGCTTGGCTTACAGTACTCTCCAGTTCTATTGCCCCTCCACCCCACCATCAATGCAAAGAGCAGCCCCGGAACTGCATCAAGTGAACATCCAGCTCAATTAGGGGCAGTAACCGCCGCATCAAGCCGGCCACACCACTGCCCCTGTCCACCCAGACTATGTAATCCACATACAGATCAACAAGGGTATTATCTCCAGGCAGCAGCCCCCGTTTCCGCGAGCCACATTAACAACAAATATTGAACAAGCCTAATAATTGGCAATACCTATAGCTTATGACCTCACTGGTAATTTTACATACTCTTACCCACCCCTGTTTTGTTTTTTTGAGATGGCAGCCCTCCTTCCTTCTGCTCCGTGAAGGTGGTATAGGCAGCTTTTTTCCAGCAATACCACTACTAACACCGGGTGATCAGGTCGCCTGAGGGTTGGCTATGGTGAGTGAGCCGTCCTCCCAGACCAAAATATCTTTGAATCGCGGATCACCGGGGAGACCAGCGTCTCTAGGCCATGTGGAGTTATTGAGCCAGATGGAGGCTGCCGACCTGCCCAAGGGAACTCAAGACGGAGAAGGAGTGGCATGGCAGCGTAAAATAACTGCAGGTTTTACTACCATGGAGCAGCAGATGAAGGTACAGTCCCAGGGAGGTAAAGATGGAGAGGGAATGGACTTTACTGCAAGGCTTGATGATGCAGGCCTGGACAATAGCGCTGGCGAAGCATTGGGTGGAGGAGGTAGTAATGGGGCTCAGGAAGCTCCTAAATTGGAATTGAAAATACAATCCTCAGAGGAAATATCCCTGGTTACAATATGGGGAGCGCTCCAATCACTTGAAAAAGCAATACAGGGACTTACTAAGTAGGTTATAGATGTAAAACATCAAGTAAAACAAAACGCTTGTGAAATAGTTCAGCAGAAGCAAAATCTGGAAAAAATGGAGGTTCGGCTAACTGAAATTGAGAAGGTTCAGACTACGATTATCCAAAGTGAAAATGAAGTCAATAGAAGGTTGGAAAGTATCAAAAATAACATGAGAGCACATAACTCACGGTTCTTAAATTTCCCAGTTTTGAAAAATATTGCACCGTTGGATTTGTTTAAGCTTTATGTTTCACAGTTTTGAAAGTACCAGAAGACATAAAGCCTGTAATTCCTAAGGTTTATTACCTCTATTCAAATCAACAAAGTTCTGAAAATCAAGATGAACAGTTGTTGCCTGATTTATCAACGCTACTGCAATCTTCTCAAGAGATGGTTGTAGCGCAAAGGAGACCTTTGTTAGTCTCATTTGCATTTCTAATGGACAAAAATAATATTTTAAAACATTTCTTTCAAAATAATCAAGCTTTATTTTTTGGCCATAACATATGGTGCTATCCTGATTTGGTAAAACAAAACTAGATTAGAAGACAATCTTTTCCTAATATGTGGGAGAAGGTGTTACATATGGGTGCAATGTTTAAACTGTGTTTTCCCTGTAAGTGTCGTATTTTTTTTACCAGAATCAGATTTATATCTTTATGAAACCCTTACAATTAAGGTCCTTTCTGAATTCCCATAACCCTCCTGGTTAGACCAAATGCTTGTGTGATAAAAAGAAAGAATAGTGACGGACCTATCTAGAACGTCATGTTATTTTGATATTTAAATTTCTTGATAAGAATGCTCCATAGTTTTCCAAGCTCTCCCATATTTCTTTTATTATATTAAGTGCAATAAAATTTGATAATTGTTATTGTAACAATAGTTATTTACCTCATACGTTTTTTGTTTCTCTGTACTTAAGAAATTACTTTAACAAGCGGAAACTTGTATTTATAATTAAAATTCTATAAATAAAGAATTAAAAAAAATAAAATCTGGAACACCTCCCTCTTGCCCAGTGAATGAATTCCCATCAGCTCCAGAGATCATTATTCTTTACCCATTTTGATTTTCTGGTAAGATACAGACTGGCTACCAAAAACACCCATTGCTCCTACCATGTGACAGAGGCCGGCCAATGGCACCAATAGCCTGTCACATGGAAAGGGCAAAGGGCCATCGGCGCCATTTTGATTACTGGCAGCTGATGGCCCGAGAGCGGGACATTGCTCCTGGGACCCACGCTGGACCACCAGGGAATTTCAGCAAGTTTTGTGGGGTCGGGAGGATGGGGGTTGCAATGAAGTAAATTTGAAGGGTTGGGGTGGGTTTGGGGGGGTGGATTTGTTTTTTTTAACACCCCCGTCTGCGCCCCTGGGTTTTGGGGCCCCCCAGGGACTTTTGGTAAGTCTTGGTGGCGGGAGGCAGGCAAGTCTTGGGGTGCAACTGCACATCAATCTATAACTCATTTTTGGAGTAGAGTTTATATTTCAAGCCCTACTCCAAAAATCCTGAAAACCAAGCTAGGGCTTATTTTCAGGGTAGGGCTTATTATCGGGGAAACACGGTATAGCAGGGGTTATTTTTCCCTACATACATTACCTTGCACTTAATCACATTAAATTTCATCTGCCATTTTGATGCCCAATTTTCCAGTCTCACAAGGTCTTCCTGCAATTTATCACAATCTGCTTGTGATTTAACTACTCTCAACAATTTTGTATCATCTGCAAATTTGATTACCTCACTTGTCGTATTTCTTTCCAGATCATTTATAAATATATTGAAAAGTAAGGTTCCCAATATAGATCCCTGAGGCACTCCACTGCCCACTCCCTTCCACTGAGAAAATTGTCCATTTAATGCTACTCTCTGTTTCCTGTATTTTAGCCAGTTTGTAAAAGGGATGTGCATTTGTTTATTATGAATTAGGCAATTTCAATGAAATTGCCTAATTTGACCTGGTTCGGGGGATTAAAATCCCGAAACGGATTTTCCCCCAAATTCAGGAAAAATGTGTTTTTCAGGTTAGAGTTGGGGGGGGGGGGGGGGAGGGGAGGGACACATTTATAAAATCAAACAAACAAACAAACCCAACCCAACCCTTCAAATGTACTTAATTACAGCCCCCCACCATCCTGATCCCCCCCCCCCAAGACTTACTGAAAGCCCTGGTGGTCCAGTGGGGGTCCCAGGAGTGATCTTCTGCTCTCGGGCTGTCAGGCCTTCAGGAATCAAAATGGTGCCGGTGGCCCTTTGCCCTTACCATGTGACAGGGGCTACTGGTGCCATTGATCGGCTCCTGTCACATGGTAGGAGCAATGGACAGCCGGCGCCATCTTAAAAATGCTGCAGGCCATCCATTGCTTCTTCCATGTGGCAGGGGCCGACCAATGACACTGGTAGCCCCTGTCACATGGTAAGGGCAATGGGCCACCGGTGCCATTTTGATTAGTGGCAGCCGATGGCCCGAGAGGGAGAGATTGCTCCAGGGACCCCGCTGGACCACCAGGGCTTTTGGGGGGGGGGGGAGGATCAGGATGGTGGGGGGTTGTAATTAAGTAAATTTGAAGGTTTGGGTGGGGGGTTTCCAGTTTGTTTCATCAAAAATTGCTGAAAAAAATAAAAATGACCTGCAAGAAAACAAAGTTTTCCATGAAGTGCCTGACCCGAAAACTTAAAATGAAGCACATCTCTAGTTTGTAATCCACGAAAGGACCTCACCATCTATCCCATGACTTTTTACTTTTCCCAGAAGCCTCTCATGAGGAACTTTGTCATACACCTTCGGAAAGTCCAAATACACTACATCTACCAGTTCACCTTTATCTACATGCTTATTAACTCCTTCAAAAAAGTGAAGCAGATGTGTAAGGCAAGATTTGCCTTGGGTAAAGCCAAGCTGACTTTGTTCCATTAAACCATGTCTTTCTATATGTTCTGTGATTTCGATATTTAGAATACTTTCCACTATTTCTCCTGGCACTGAAGTCAGGCTAACTGGTCTGTAGTTTCCCAGATCGCCCCTGGAGCCTTTTTTAAATATTGGGGTTACATTAGCCACCCTCTAGTCTTCAGCTACAATGGATGATTTTAATGATAGGTTACACATTTTTACTGATAGGTCTGACATTTCATTTTTTAGTTTCTTCAGAACCCTGGGGTATATACCATCTGGTCCAGGTGATTTACTACTCTTCAGTTTGTCAATCAGGTCTACCACATCTTCTAGGTTCACCATGATTTGGTTCAATCCATCTGAATCATTACCCATGAAAACCTTCTCCGGTATGGGTATCTCCCCAACATCCTCTTTAGTAAACACCGAAGCAAAGAAATTGTTTAATCTTTATGCTATGGCCTTTTCTTCTCTAAGTGCCCTTTAAGCCCTCGACCATCTTCTCGATCATCTTCACTACGTTCCCCTTTAACCCCTTGATCATCTAATGGTCCAACTGACTTCCTCACAGGCTTTCTGCTTCAGATATATTTAAACAAGTTTTTACTGTGAGTTTTTGCCTCTGGCCAACTTCTTTTCAAATTCTCTCTTAGCCTGTCTTATCAATGTCTTACATTTAACTTGCCAACACTTATGCATTATGAGTTCCTAGAGAAAACTCAATAAAATGCTATTAATTAATAAGCAATAGTAGCTTGAGATTTATTTAATGTTTGGGTACTTGCCAGGTACTTGTGACTTCGATTGGCCACTGTTGGAAACAGGATACTGGGCTTGATGGACCCTTGGTCTGCCAAGTATGACATATTGCTTTTGGGTCTGGGGAGGCAGCAGCAATGTGATTGTTGAAGTGTGGCCTGATTGATTTTGTTGGGGACACAGCAGGTTGATACAGTCAGTCAGTCATAGTCACTGGATGTTGTTGGATGCTGGATGTAGGCCCCATTGCTGTTATTGAGGCACAGAAGGCAGACAGGCAGAGCAGCGAGCTACAGAACCTTGAAGTTCCTTTCATTTGTCTTGCCACTTGCATGGAAAATCAAGCAAAGGCAGATTAATTTTGAGGAACACTAGCTTCTCCAACAAGTGTGGTGACAGTCTGGAGTGATGAGGGATTATGATGTTTCTGTCATGGAAAACACACTTTCACCAGGGACACTCAGTGGGCAGGAGAGATAGCACTGAACCACTCTCCGTAGGCCTGTTTAGATGCTGGATTTGTGGGACCAATATGCCAGCACATCTGTCTCCATATCCTCGATGGTCTCTCTAAGATAGCATGTCACTGAGTTTTGAGCTGCCATCTCCTTTGCTGATATCAGATGTGTGTCTTTCATCCCAGCTGGCTTTGCATTCATCTGGGCCAGAAGTGAGGACTATTTCCATTTTCTGTGCTTGAGGTAGTGCTAGGTGGTGCTGACAGGGTACTGCTCTGATATACACTACCTTTTGACCTGAGAAATTATGGTGTTTCCTCCTGTGCTACATCCCTCCTCTGCCTCAAACTCTGGCATGCTCTTTATATGTTTCAGTTTGCTGGCCTGCAGTGTGAGTCTTACTTTAATCAAATAATATAGGGAACATGCATGTTTCTGGTCAGAGGTCCTAGTATCTATGTTATCTGTTTATCAAAGACACCAAACAGCGCAGAAAATCACCTATCATTCCCTCTTCCTGTTGAACGCCCTTTAACTTTTCTAACAGGATGTTTACTATAGGGATGGCATCTCCCAAAGTGGGGCTTGTGGAACTCATCACCTCCTTAAAAGTCTTCAGGATTTTCACAAGCTGTCTCTTGACTCACCAATCTTGATGCCCTAGGAGAGCCTGAACACCTATCTCTATTTCCCAAGATAGATCATGCAGGGGTGTCTGCTGCTCCACTAGCTTCTGCAGAATCATATGGGTACCCACATCGATGACAAGATGCTTGGGATGAATCTCTAATTCCTCATGATTTTCTTGGAGAAAGTCCCCCAACTGCACAATTCAGTGGAAGTGTCCCCAGATATTTTTCTAAACTACACAGGTAGACATTCCTTGGTTCCCTGTACCACTTCCCCAGGGTGTCCTTCACTGCTAGGTGCAGGATGTGAGCAAAGCATTGTGAACCCTGATATCCCCCATCAGATACTGCCTTTACCATATTATAGACCTTGTTGGTGGCAAAGAACCTAGCTTTAATACTTCTGACTCTCTGATAAAGCTGCCAGCCCTCCCACATTATTCTCAATAGCTGCTAAAATATTGGCAAATTTGATTGTGCAGCAAAGCCCACCTGTGTCCTGTTGCTCAGGTCCCTATGGAGCTACTGCCTGCACCTTCCTCACCCAGTTCTTTCCATTGTGCCATCAGAGAAAGGAATGAGTGTGAGGAATTTGTAGATGTCCAGATGTTGCTTGTGAAATGCACATTGATCCCCTGTGTCTTTGCCAGCAGCATCTGCAGAGGCTACAACAATGCTTGTACAAACTGGGGATGACCTTTCTGCTGAAAGTGGTCCAGAAGGATACTTTATAGCTTGGTGCTAAGAGCTGCAGCAAACATTTGAGACCCATGTTCTTCATAACCTGCAGGGATTGAACATGTAAAGCTATCATCTCACCAGGAGTCCTAGTCACCAATTTGGATGCTGCCTGTCTCTTTCTCCATGAGTGCCACCAAACACCATCTCATTTCCTCCATTGTGGTCTGTCTCTTCTTAGCAATAGTTGGGGACTGCTGCTGCTTGCCTGCCATCTGACTGGTAGAAGGAGCTGAAGTCTTGGAAGGGACTTCATGAACACTCATCCCCTTTTCAAATATTAGTGTCCTCTGTCTTGTAGAAGGGGCCTGACTACTGCTACTACCACCCCAGGTGCATATTGAAGTGGATCCTTCTTGTTCAGATGATGCTTCATCCCAAATTACTTAAGTGACCCAGTTGCTTCCCTTCTCACAATAGCTACAACATGCAAAGTGTGGGTCCTCCCTCATTTGAAAATTGCTCAAAATCATAGATTTCTTTTGTGATCCCTTGTTATGCCTGCATCCATGGGGATGAAGAAGCTACTGGCACTGAAATGGTGGTGGAGACAGATGGAACCTGAAGAACTGGGTCAGAATATTCACTCATCCTCTCTTCCTGCACTGTCATATGACTTGCTCTCCCTCACCAACATCAACTTCTGCTTCTCTCTCCTCTGTCAGTGAGGTGGAACCTAGCATGGTACTGACTAAACCCACTAATAGAGGATCTTTAGCTAATGCCTTTCTCATCTCTGCTTCAGGAAATCCTTTAAAGGGAGATTCTTCAAGCTCTGATTCAGAAGATGAGGATGACAAAACTGTGTTTATGGCCTCCACTGCACTAAAGGATTGTGGTGCTGGTGCTTTAGGTTTCACCATTTGTACTTCTACTTCTAAAAACATTGGTGGTTGTACTCTGTGACTGTTGCTACTAGTTCCTTCCATTTTCCTCTTCTCTGACACAACATTATCTGCCTGAGACACTGATGGAACTGGCATATTCTCCCAAAATCTCAATTTTTTTCAACTTGATATGCTTGCCTCTCCTGCTGCCATTTTGGATTTGAAAAACATCCCTTTTTATTTTCATTGGGGGACTCACTGTTGTCTTGCTAACAAATCTCCTACCACAACTGTGGGCTTCCCACATCCTCTAGTGCATGATATGATGGAATTTTATCTGCTGCTGTGCTAGACAAAATATGTTTTAAATTACTCTTTATTTTAAATAAAGTGGATGTATGCGTGACATACTGACACTAGTGTGACTACAACGATCCTTCTGTGAGTAATGTTGAATAACACACAGAAAGAATTAGGGATGTGAATCGTTTTCCATATCGTCTTAACAATAGAAATCGTGTGGCAGGGCAAGAAAATCGTCTTAGGCACGATTTTTTAGTTAAAAAATCGTTAAAAATCGTTTTTTCCGATTAGTGCGCACTAACGGGAGTTAGTGCGCACTAACTGAAAATGATACAATTTGACACTTTTCAGGTCAGTTAAGGTCAGTTTAGGAATGAATATGTATTCCTATTGGCTGCCCTCTTATTTATTCATGTTACCAAGTTTCCTACTGACAGTATATGGGGGATGGGAAATGGAAACAGTTGGTAGCTTGACAAAACAAGTAATGTGATCAGTCAATGTGACTAGAACTTGTGCCCTAACCCTGATACCAGGGGTATTGTGATCTTCCTGCACACAGTGCCCTATCCCTATTAATACCAGGAGTGTTGTGATCTTCCTGCACACAGTGCCCTATCCCTAATACCAGGGGTGTTGTGATCTTCCTGCACACAGTGCCCTATTCCTGATACTGGGGGTGTTGTGATCTTCCTGCACGCAGTGCCCTATTCCTGATACCGGGGGTGTTGTGATCTTCTTGCACACATCCCGATATCAGGGATAGGGCACTGCATGCAGGAAGATCACAACACTCCTGGTATTAATAGGGATAGGGCACTGCATGCAGGAAGATCACAACACTCCTGGTATTAATAGGGATAGGGCACTGCATGCAGGAAGATCACAACACTCCTGGTATTAATAGGGATAGGGCACTGCATGCAGGAAGATCACAACACCCCTGGTATCAGGGATAGGGCACTGTGTGCAGGAAGATCACAATACCCCGGAGGAGTGAGGGTCAGGCAGCGCCCCCCTGTCTGTGAAGCCAGCCTCTCACTAGTAATGCAGGGAGGGAGCTGTCTCAGACTTCACCATCCTCCCCCCCCCTCACCCACACACCATTCACTAGCTGGGACATGGGGGAAGTCAGGAGTGAGGGTCAGGCAGCTCCCCCCTGTCTGTGAAGCCAGCCTCTCACTAGTAATGCAGGGAGGGAGCTGTCTCAGACTTCACCATCCTCCCCCCCCCTCACCCACACACCATTCACTAGCTGGGACATGGGGGAAGTCAGGAGTGAGGGTCAGGCGGCTCCCCCCTGTCTGTGAAGCCAGCCTCTCACTAGTAATGCAGGGAGGGAGCTGTCTCAGACTTCACCATCCTCCCCCCCCCCCCTCACCCACACACCATTCACTAGCTGGGACATGGGGGAAGTCAGGCGTGAGGGTCAGGCAGCTCCCCCCTGTCTGTGAAGCCAGCCTCTCACTAGTAATGCAGGGAGGGAAGCTGTCTTAGACTTCACCATCCTCCCCCCCCCCTCACCCACACACCATTCACTAGCTGGGACATGGGGGAAGTCAGGAGTGAGGGTCAGGCAGCTCCCCCCTGTCTGTGAAGCCAGCCTCTCACTAGTAATGCAGGGAGGGAGCTGTCTCAGACTTCACCATCCTCCCCCCCCCCCTCACCCACACACCATTCACTAGCTGGGACATGGGGGAAGTCAGGAGTGAGGGTCAGGCAGCTCCCCCCTGTCTGCGAAGCCAGCCTCTCACTAGTAATGCAGGGAGGGAGCTGTCTCAGACTTCACCATCCACCCCCCCCCCCCTCACCCACACACCATTCACTAGCTGGGACATGGGGGAAGTCAGGAGTGAGGGTCAGGCAGCTCCCCCCTGTCTGCGAAGCCAGCCTCTCACTAGTAATGCAGGGAGGGAGCTGTCTCAGACTTCACCATCCACCCCCCCCCCTCACCCACACACCATTCACTAGCTGGGACATGGGGGAAGTCAGGAGTGAGGGACAGGCAGCTCCCCCCTGTCTGTGAAGCCAGCCTCTCACTAGTAATGCAGGGAGGGAGCTGTCTCAGACTTCACCATCCTCCCCCCCCCCCCCCCCTCACCCACACACCATTCACTAGCTGGGACATGGGGGAAGTCAGGAGTGAGGGTCAGGCAGCTCCCCCCTGTCTGCGAAGCCAGTCTCTCACTAGTAATGCAGGGAGGGAGCTGTCTCAGACTTCACCATCCTCCCCCCCCCCCCTCACCCACACACCATTCACTAGCTGGGACATGGGGGAAGTCAGGAGTGAGGGTCAGGCAGCTCCCCCCTGTCTGTGAAGCCAGCCTCTCACTAGTAATGCAGGGAGGGAGCTGTCTCAGACTTCACCATCCTCCCCCCCCCCCTCACCCACACACCATTCACTACCTGGGACATGGGGGAAGTCAGGAGTGAGGGTCAGGCAGCTCCCCCCTGTCTGCGAAGCCAGCCTCTCACTAGTAATGCAGGGAGGGGGCTGTCTCAGACTTCACCATCCTCCCCCCCCCCCCGCACCCACACACCATTCACTAGCTGGGACATGGAGGAAGTCAGGAGTGAGGGTCAGGCAGCTCCCCCCTGTCTGCGAAGCCAGCCTCTCACTAGTAATGCAGGGAGGGAGCTGTCTCAGCCTTCACCATCCTCCCCCCCCCCCCCCCACCCACACACCATTCACTAGCTGGGACATGGGGGAAGTCAGGAGTGAGGGTCAGGCAGCTCCCCCCTGTCTGTGAAGCCAGCCTCTCACTAGTAATGCAGGGAGGGAGCTGTCTCAGACTTCACCATCCTCCCCCCCCCCTCACCCACACACCATTCACTAGCTGGGACATGGGGGAAGTCAGGAGTGAGGGTCAGGCAGCTCCCCCCTGTCTGCGAAGCCAGCCTCTCACTAGTAATGCAGGGAGGGAGCTGTCTCAGACTTCACCATCCTCCCCCCCCCCCCTCACCCACACACCATTCACTAGCTGGGACATGGGGGAAGTCAGGAGTGAGGGTCAGGCAGCTCCCCCCTGTCTGCGAAGCCAGCCTCTCACTAGTAATGCAGGGAGGGAGCTGTCTCAGACTTCACCATCCTCCCCCCCCCCTCACCCACACACCATTCACTAGCTGGGACATGGGGGAAGTCAGGAGTGAGGGTCAGGCAGCTCCCCCCTGTCTGCGAAGCCAGCCTCTCACTAGTAATGCAGGGAGGGAGCTGTCTCAGACTTCACCATCCACCCCCCCCCCTCACCCACACACCATTCACTAGCTGGGACATGGGGGAAGTCAGGAGTGAGGGTCAGGCAGCTCCCCCCTGTCTGCGAAGCCAGCCTCTCACTAGTAATGCAGGGAGGGAGCTGTCTCAGACTTCACCATCCACCCCCCCCCCTCACCCACACACCATTCACTAGCTGGGACATGGGGGAAGTCAGGAGTGAGGGACAGGCAGCTCCCCCCTGTCTGTGAAGCCAGCCTCTCACTAGTAATGCAGGGAGGGAGCTGTCTCAGACTTCACCATCCTCCCCCCCCCCCTCACCCACACACCATTCACTAGCTGGGACATGGGGGAAGTCAGGAGTGAGGGTCAGGCAGCTCCCCCCTGTCTGCGAAGCCAGTCTCTCACTAGTAATGCAGGGAGGGAGCTGTCTCAGACTTCACCATCCTCCCCCCCCCCCTCACCCACACACCATTCACTAGCTGGGACATGGGGGAAGTCAGGAGTGAGGGTCAGGCAGCTCCCCCCTGTCTGTGAAGCCAGCCTCTCACTAGTAATGCAGGGAGGGAGCTGTCTCAGACTTCACCATCCTCCCCCCCCCCCCCCTCACCCACACACCATTCACTAGCTGGGACATGGGGGAAGTCAGGAGTGAGGGTCAGGCAGCTCCCCCCTGTCTGCGAAGCCAGCCTCTCACTAGTAATGCAGGGAGGGAGCTGTCTCAGACTTCACCATCCTCCCCCCCCCCCCTCACCCACACACCATTCACTAGCTGGGACATGGAGGAAGTCAGGAGTGAGGGTCAGGCAGCTCCCCCCTGTCTGCGAAGCCAGCCTCTCACTAGTAATGCAGGGAGGGAGCTGTCTCAGACTTCACCATCCTCCCCCCCCCCTCACCCACACACCATTCACTAGCTGGGACATGGGGGAAGTCAGGAGTGAGGGTCAGGCAGCTCCCCCCTGTCTGTGAAGCCAGCCTCTCACTAGTAATGCAGGGAGGGAGCTGTCTCAGACTTCACCATCCTCCCCCCCCCCTCACCCACACACCATTCACTAGCTGGGACATGGGGGAAGTCAGGAGTGAGGGTCAGGCAGCTCCCCCCTGTCTGCGAAGCCAGCCTCTCACTAGTAATGCGGGGAGGGAGCTGTCTCAGACTTCACCATCCTCCCCCCCCCCCTCACCCACACACCATTCACTAGCTGGGACATGGGGGAAGTCAGGAGTGAGGGTCAGGCAGCTCCCCCCTGTCTGCGAAGCCAGCCTCTCACTAGTAATGCAGGGAGGGAGCTGTCTCAGACTTCACCATCCTCCCCCCCCCCTCACCCACACACCATTCACTAGCTGGGACATGGGGGAAGTCAGGAGTGAGGGTCAGGCAGCTCCCCCCTGTCTGTGAAGCCAGCCTCTCACTAGTAATGCAGGGAGGGAGCTGTCTCAGACTTCACCATCCTCCCCCCCCCCTCACCCACACACCATTCACTAGCTGGGACATGGGGGAAGTCAGGAGTGAGGGTCAGGCAGCTCCCCCCTGTCTGTGAAGCCAGCCTCTCACTAGTAATGCAGGGAGGGAGCTGTCTCAGACTTCACCATCCTCCCCCCCCCTCACCCACACACCATTCACTAGCTGGGACATGGGGGAAGTCAGGAGTGAGGGTCAGGCAGCTCCCCCCTGTCTGTGAAGCCAGCCTCTCACTAGTAATGCAGGGAGGGAGCTGTCTCAGACTGGTATCAGGGTTAGGGCACTGTGTGCAGGAAGATCACAACACTCCTGGTATTAATAGGGATAGGGCACTGTAAGAGATGACTGTAGTAGATTGAATAAAGATCTGATGTTTCTGCTCTCCTCACACCAAACAAAAACAACACACAAGCAGAGAAGCCCTTCTTACAAAGCTGAGCTAGTGAGTTAAGTAGGAGGAAAAGTAAACATACTGGTGCCAGTGTGGCTACTTAAAAAATACACTTACCAACAATCAATTACATATATTTGAACTGTGTACAGTTCCAGCCAGGACCACCTTTCTAAAATGCACAGTGATTGGCAAATTCAACATGCACTAGCATTTCAGGTGCCTGCTAACAAAAATAATAAACAAACAAGTTCTAGTCACGTGAGTGCTGATCATTACATTACTTTTTTTGTCAAGCTTCCAACTGTTTCCATTTCACATCCCCCCAACCATATTGGTAACATCAATAGATAAGAGCACAGCCAGCCAATAGGAATACATACATACATATTCATTCCTAAGTGACCTTTACTGACCTGGGAAGTGTGAACACTTTGTTTCATTTTCTGTTGGTGTTCGTTAGTTTCCAGTTCCATTTCCCATCCCCCCAACCATCACCTCAGTGGTAACCTTGGTAATATCAATAGATAAGAGGGCAGCCAGCCAATAGGAACACATATTCATTCCTAACTGACCTTCAGTGACCTGGAAAGTGTTTATTTGTATCATTTTCAGTTAGTGCGCACTAAATCGAGTTAGTGCGCACTAACGGGGAGTTAGTGCGCACTAACTCGAGTTAGTGCGCACTAACACGATTTAACGATTTTTAACGATAAATCGTTAGAATTTCTATTGTATCGTGTTCTATAACGATTTAAGACGATATAAACATTATCGGACGATAATTTTAATCGTTGAAAAACGATTCACATCCCTAGAAAGAATACACTACAATAGAACTTTTGCTCTTCTGACAAGTGCAGTGCATAAGCAAAGAATGTTATAATGCTCTAATATGTGTGTGAGTACTTTCATAGAACAGCTGTGCAGGTGTGTTTGTTTTTTTTAATTTGAGCCCTTGATGTGCAGGAAGCCTTTACAACTGCTCCAGGGCAGACATACAATTTTGCAGGTTAAAAAGGGTACCTTGGGTGCATGGAGATTTTTTGCATTGTGGGGTAATTTACATGTGATGAGTGCTTTTAGCTATGTCTTTGTTTGGACGTGTGTTTTGGACATGCTGATCCCCTTATTGCATTGGGGTTATGGATGTGCATCCAAAACAGGTGTCTAACAGAGATGAGCTTTGTTTTTTCTGTTGGGTTTCGGTTCGGGAAAAATTTGTTTTCCCACGGGTCATTTTTCGTTGAAACGGATCGGGAAAAATGAACCGAAAAAAAAAATGAGTTGAAAGAAAACACCCCAACCCTTCAAATTTACTTTATTACAAATCCCTCACCATCCTGATCCCTCCCCAAGACTTACTAAAAGCTCTGGTGGTCCAGCGGGGTCCCATGAGCGATGTCTCCTTCTCAGGCCATCGGGCCTGCCAGGAATCAAAATGGTGCCGGTGGCCCTTTGCCCTTACCATGTGACAGGGGCTACCAGTGCCATTGGTCAGCCCCTGTCACATGGAAGGAGCAATGGATGGCTCGTGCCATTTTCTATGATGGTACCGGCCATCCATTGCTCCTACCATGTGACAGGGGCCAAGCAATGGCACCTGTAGCCCCTGTTACATCGTAAGGTTAAAGAGCCACCAGTGCCATTTCGATTTCTGGCAGGCCAGCGGCCCAAGAGGGAGAGATTGCTCGCTGGACCACCAGGTCTTTTAGTAAGTCTTGGGGAGGGTTTTAATAAAATAAAATTGAAGGGTTGGGCTGGTTTTTTTTTTTTTTTTTAATAAATGTGCCCCTCCCCCCACCACACTAATCCGAAAAATGAATTTTCCCCAAAGTTCGGGGAAAATCTGTTTCAGGGTTCAGGTCCCCCAAACCAGGACAAATTAGGCAATTTTGTTGAAATTGCCTAATTCGTGATAAAAAAAAATTCACATCTCTAGCTGGGCATACTCTATTGTATCAGTCTGTATCTTGGGTACTGTGCCTTGGGCAGAAGATGGAATTTTGGTACTGGGAGCTGTAGTCAGTATTTTAGACACATAAAATACGCTTGTGTACTCAGTAAACACTGACATTTTTCTACAGTTGTTTCAATCTCTTTTCCCTGAAATTGGCACACCCCAAATGTTTTTTCCGAACTTCTTTTGCACAAAAAAGAACGCAGCTCTTTTACAGAAAGCTTTTGCTGAAAGCTGAGCTATCCAAGCTTGCTAGAAAAAAGGAAAGGGCAGCTTCCCCCTAAAAAATGAGAAACATTATGGGAAACAGGAGCACTCTCTCTGTTTGAAAAGACAAGAGATCTTTTAACGTGAAAAAGTGCGAATTGGAAAATTCTCTCCAGAGAGCAGGTCAGCAACTTCACTCCTCTCAGGCATTGATTTCTCCCAATAGTTTAAATTATGCCCCTCTATGTCCTTCTGGCCTTTCAGGATGGTATCTGACCTCTATGATCCTGTCAGCATTGCCCCACTTAGCTTCCTTAGAGGTGTGGCCTGCAGAAAACCACCCAGCTACTTCATAACCTGAGGTAACACTGGGCCATGCTTCCCTTATTTGCCCTTGGTTTCCTCCATTTCCTCTCTCTCTCCTTGCCCCTGTTCCTTAGGCAGTGAAGGGAGGGTTGGTTGCCATATGCCTATCTAAGATCCTTGATTCTGCAGCTCTGTTTATTTCCTAGATATGTTTGAATTCTGGCAAGGTTTTTGTTGATACCACTTCTAACAAAAACCTATTGACGTCATCTTTCCTGTTCTCAGTTAAGAAGTATTTTCTTATATTTCTTCTCATTGTTTTATTCCTTACTGTATTGTCAGATCATAATTTTGAAACAAACAACCATGGACCAAGCCCTTCTCAGTATAATAGAGACCTGCACGGCTTTGCCCAGAAGTGAATGTACTTGTCAGAGAGGCAAAGAGGAAAGCATTATGCAACTAAATTCTTTTGCAGCCCAGTCCATAAAAGTGTTTTCCATATTGGCTTGTTTTCTCTGAAATAAAACTAAAAAGCACAGAGAAGAATTATTGTTATTAGATCCTGCAGGTGCTCTGCTCAGATTAGTATTTGTGCCTTTGGTAAAATCAAACAAAAAGAAAAGCAGAAATTATGAAAGGTTACATTAATAGAAACCCAACCTATCATTAATATTGTTGATGAACCAATAACCCTTGAGGACATTCCTTTCAGGTGCAGGGCTCTATAAAGATCACAGTTGAGGGATCTCAGCAAGAAATAGAACGCTCATTTCATCGGCTATAGCCTTAGCCTTTTCTGTTCATTACTTCAGCTTTTTCAAATGTTTGCAAGTGTGGGCCAGAAAAATACAGCATATTTTCAAATCAGAATGGAAAGATGTGACTGAGCCACATGAAAGAAAACAGCTCCTGCCATGTTTATTAATTCCTGTTGTCTCAGAGAGCAACACTTTCTGTGAAAGTGATATCCTGCAACCTGAAAGATGGTAGCCTACAAGTTTCTGATTTTGCTTTTATTCAGTGAAGTCATGTGGAAGACCACTATCCTCCAGTGTGTAAAGAAAAGGTTTAGAAGACTACAGCAGGGATTCTACATAGAAGGAGACTTCATAATTGGAGGAATTGCAAATTCTGGAAACTGTTATATTATCCAACTTTCATCCTTCAAGACTTCACCAGAATTCTCAATAATTAATAGGTAAGCAGTATCATAAAATATTTAGCAGCTAAAATCCAATAGTGAATTTCATTTTGTGAGGTCACTGACATGATCATGAATGCAATTTTGATCTGCAAGAGGGAATCAATAGATCTAAGTTACAATGATGATTGCAAGATATAATTGAGTGTTGTAATTTAACACTTTAGTGAAAATTATCATTTTGTGTTATGATCCACCACAAGTTCTGCCAATAAATATCTCATTAATTTGCCTCCATTGACTGCTGAATAATGAAAAAAATATATATCTCAGATATTGAGGGTGATATTAGGTAGCACTGATCAGAAATACTCTGAACAGACTATTAGTCATGCATTCACTTTCTGTAGGCAGGAAACATTTCACAATGTCTGTTTTTCTGAGACTCATTTATAGACCACACTAAACCTAATTTCCTGGATTTGATGCCCAGGTCTCAAATCCTGTATAGCAGATAATTTCTTTACTGGATTGTATGTTTTGACTGCCTTTGTGAGGTGGCATCAGATATTTGTACTTTTGGTCCAAAATTAAAAGCAGAATTAAAAAAATATGCTTTCTGATACAGATTCTAAATTTTCCCTTCCAGGAAAATCACCAAATGTCTGTCTGCTGTCTATAAGCAAACACAGTTAAATATAGTAATTTTTTTATCCCTAGTCGAGCATTATCACCTTATCATTTCCAACCAAAATGTTTTTATTTCCACATAATAATGAACTCATTTTGCATTCAATTAAAAAAAATGAGTTGCATATTGGGAAACATCATACTGGCTCACATAGTCTTAAGCATCAGACTTTGTTCTTTAATTCTGATCATTACATGTTTCTGCAAGAACATGAGTGGAGCTCCTGCCTGCTGGTCCTCTTTTATCCCAGGGAAATGGAGTCCATTCACTGACTTGTATTCTGATTGACCAATTGTCCAACCGAGCTGTGTGCACAAGGTTATGCAACCTCACAATACAGACCTAACTTTCACTCTTCTCTGTCACTCATAATCTGACATTTGAAACTCCTATTGATTAAATGAATTATCGATTGAAACGATAATAGCCCCAATCCAGAATAGTCTGTGGCTATTTTGGAAAACCCAGTTCTGGGGATGGGGATGGGGATGCAGCAGAAGCAATGTTAGCAGCGCCCTATGTGAAGGGAATTCTGGTAATTAATTGAGAGTGACACCATTCGGTCACATTCAGGGTCTATGATTGCTGGTTATGGAAGTAACAGAAATAGGCACCATGCTTACCCTCCCCCCCCACCCAAAACCATCACTGCAATGATAGGATGTGTGATGTGCATGTGTTCAGGGGACACATTGCAGGGGGTGGAGGTGATAAGATATAAAACAGAGGAAAATCCTTGGATGACCGAAATTGTAGGCTCAATGTGCCAGACTCCATCCCTGAATCCAATTGAACTGGAAGTACAAAAAGCTGAATGAGAAAATGTTGTGCCTAAAAAAGGTAATATTAATAATAATAATGATCATAAAGCCAACTGCCTAGCGAGAGCAAATCCAAATAGCAGTCACATTGTAGGGTTTCAATTTTTCAGCCTTACACACTTTCTCATTTTATATTCATAAGGTCGTTTCTGTGCCATAACATTTCAGAAATCATTAATTAGTTAAAGAAGTAATTTCATTTCAGGAAAGCAGAAAGTGCTAACTTTCCATTTATAAAACATATATCATCATGTTTAAGCTTGTGATATTACATGATACCAACTAATACCACTGCAACTAATAAGGCCCAAACATCTGGCAAGATATCTGCCAAACACATTTCATTTCTGGCAATCTAAAGGACTTTCTTATAACCTAGCACAGATACTTGTATTCAAGTTCTTCCAATAGCTTCCTATTAGGATAGAATTGGAAGAAAAACTTCGGCATCAGGGGCTGGAAACTCCTCCATTCTGTTCACCTTGTGCTTGCAGAGTTCAGTGGTTTACAGCCCCTGATGTGGAAGTTTCCCTGTGAATTGTCAGCTCAGAAGCTGAGTTTTTGGGAAAGATACAAAGTGTGCAAGATATGATGTTTGGGTTTTTTTTTTAATTCTTTATTTATCATTTTCGTAAATTATTACAAGTAAAGGAATATTTAAGCCATATTAACAACATATTCTAATTCCCTTAAGGTAATACATCTTGCATTTCTTTTATCCAGAATATGTAGGAAAACCAAAATATTTATAGGAAACATCATATTCCCCTTGCAATTAAAACAAAGAAATTGGGAGATCCAATATTTTATAAACAGGGCATATTCAAGTATTTAACCAGAAAGAAAAGAGGGAGGAAATATGCTTCTATCTTTTCACACTAGAGATAGGTTCCTCAGTTGGTTACTGCACGGCTGTCCAACAGTTGTTTCAAATGGATAGGGTCAAAGAAAACATATTTACTTTCACCTAATCTCAAGGTACATTTACATGGGTATCTTACAATCATTTGACACCCCCCCCCTCCCCCAGATTTCTTACTGCCAGACTCATATTCAGAAATTCTTTTCTACATTTTTAAGTTTCTTTAGTAAGGTCTGGATAAATCCAAACTTTCTGACCTAAATACAACTTTTCACGGTTACGTAGGCACATTCTTAAAACATTGTCCCTGTCCGAAGAAAATATAAAGGTTACCAACAAAGTTCCATAGAACTCAATTTGTTCCTCCATTGATATTTCCAGAAACAATGATAAATCAACTCCAGCTGCTTGATCAGATCCTGTTTGAAGTTGTTCATTCTTTTTTCTTGGTGTTGTAGCAAAATATATATTTGAAATAGGAGGTAAAACATCATTTGGAATTTGTAAAATTTCAGTCATATATTTCTTGAACTGGTCTTTTGGGGATATCATTTTAATACTCAGAAAATTTAGAACCCTCAAATTAAGATATCTCGATTTACTTTCTAAGTTTTCAATTTTGCTTGTCATCAATTCTTCACTTTGTATAAATTTTACTTGAACATCTTTAACAGATGAAACATTTTCAGATATTTCCTGTATCTTTTTCTCATGGTCTTTCTTTGAGGATTCCAAATCCACTATAATATTTTGTGAAGAATTCACTGTGATCACAAGTTTAGATATGGTCTTCTCCAGCATTACTATTGCACTCCAGATAGAATCAAGAGTGGTAACTTTTGGCCGGACTAGCTTCTACGATCTGACTCACCACTCCTTTTCGGCAGACCTCTGCAATCC
Organism: Rhinatrema bivittatum; assembly: GCF_901001135.1. Taxonomy (NCBI): domain Eukaryota; kingdom Metazoa; phylum Chordata; class Amphibia; order Gymnophiona; family Rhinatrematidae; genus Rhinatrema; species Rhinatrema bivittatum. The sequence continues at coordinate 41,895,091 of NC_042630.1, read as the reverse complement.
TTGCGGATTCATCTGTCAGTGTCTCTCCGCTCCCCTGCTGGATGGAAACACTGCTCAGCCCCGGCTCGATGTTCTCCGCCATACTCGGAGGGGTTTCTCTGTCCTTCTCCGATCTGGCCTTCACAGTTGCAGGTAACAAAACCTCAGCAAAATTTCCCAGGTAGTCCTCCAGTACCGCACCCACTTCGGTTTGAAGACCTCGTGGAAGCATGTAACTATCCGGACTTACGCCTAGGTTCAGAGGGGAGGGACTCTCTAGTTGTCTCAGGCTCAACAAGATTTGGTCGTCCAAGAGGGACAGGTCATGTCCTTCAACCAGACCCTCAGCGGACTCTATCCCTGCACTAGAAACAACAGCCGGAGCAAAGAACCCCTCGATACGAAGCTGGGAAGGGGGCGATGCAGAGGGCAAGGAGGCATCTGCTCTCACCTTGCCCTTCCGTTTAGTATTCGGCATTTTTCCCGAAGCAATACCGATCTCATCGGGGATCTCAAAAGACGCCGACCTCTCCCTCAGCCGCCATATTGGATCTCCCAATGTTTGGTTTAATGATGTCTCTGTTTGCAATTGAGCTCAGCTTTGATTTCAGGAACAGAATAACATAGAATAATGAATATTTTTTTAGAAAGATATTGAAAAATATAAATAAAGTACTTTCTATTCAAAACCAATTATTAAAATTTCAAGCCTGTTGAAAGAGTTTGGATATAAGTGTATATGCCTGTAAATGCATGAAACTCTATTAGATTATAAGAAGTTAATTTCTTTTGGCAAATATCTTTATTTTTAAAAGATAGCAAAATCTACCAGGTGTTCCTTGAATAGTCTGGTTCATAACCTATTTAAATGTTAAAATTAAACAAAAGTAAAAAAAAAATAGCTTCATTTCATTAACTTTTATCATTACTTATATCTGGTGAGGTTACAGCATATTTGAGTTTTGCTACAATAATCAGTACTAGGCAAATGAGATAATTTGTGTCTTTCACATTAATTTTTCACATTTGTTTCTATGAATGTTTTCTGCTTCAGACAGACATGACAGAGAGACTGACTGGCACAAGTCTTATATATATATATGTATATATATATAATCAAAGGAAAACCTACTAAAGGGAATGAGCACTAATGATATGTGTGAAAATTGTTAACATGTTTTTTATTCATAACCTTATTAGTTAAAAACAAGAATGAATAGTAGAAAACAATAATTTTAAGTACATGTATATACTCAACACAACTTATACATAGAAACCACTGTATAAACAAAATGTAGTTTCCTAATTACTATTACTCACTTTATAATTATATCAATGATAGCTGTAACTGTGAAATGGTTACAATGTATTGGTATTAAGAATGGCTAAGATAAACACAGCTAAACTTAACAATGTTGCTGGTAATAAAGTAATATGGGTAATTCTAGCTGACAACAATGTATCCTTGCAAAAACAGTGCTAGTGAATACTATGTAAATATACAATGGAGCAGTACTTAGATAGACATAAGCATTTCTTGCACATATATTCCAGTGTACTAAACCATTCACTCACTAACATGCACATAAACACACATGCTACAACTATCACACACAAAAGGTGCAAGCTGCACCAAACAGTAATATATCAAATCATGGAACAGCTTTGAAAAAAGCTACATCCTTGAATCTGCCAGAATGATTCACATGGGCAAATCCACCAGTTTTTAATATTCCAGATCCCGGGTCAGATCGAAAAATCCCAATAAGGACCTTGTTTGATTGGAAAGGCTTCCTGAGGGAAGACCCTTGGTATAAATAATGGCAGAATCTGTAGTAAAAATTATAATATCAAAAATGAAAAATTAGAAACTACAAATAAAGACTATTAAAATATCAGTGAGTTCTAAAGAAATGTAAAACTCATCATTAGGATTGAAAAACTGACCAAAAAGGAAAAATATATGTTACTAACCTGTTGTGGTGAGGCTATTCCCAACATTATTGGAAAAAATGACCAGAACCCAATTGCATGAGTCAAATGAATGAAATAGAAAAACCACTCTACATAAAGTTTAATATAAGATAAAACTGCTAGCCACAGCTGAAAGCTGGAACTTACCCCAGGATTAAAGATCAAAAGCTAATATGAGGGAGCTTAAATAATAAATCTATTCAAAAAGAATGTCAATATTGAATGAATCAAAATAAACTTTGTATCAGTAGTTCATCATAAAATTGTCTTCAAAGAAGAATAAAGTTAATGAAAGAGTTAACAGGAGGAATACTGAGCAAGCGACTGCCAAACTCCCTGCGAGTTGGTTAAGAGGAGTGCTAAGCACTTTACTAGGACCCTTTGATTTGTCCAAAGCAGACTTTAGCTGAAAAAGAAAAACATGTCAAGAGAGTGATAATACTCAACTTTAGAGGACCCATTGTAGGTGCCTAATATGATGAATTGAAAATATATGGGAGCGCACAGGAATTAATACATAGTACAAACGCCTGCCTAAAATTTGGAGGACCTGAAAGGGAACTGTGACAACCTTCATGGAAGCTTTACTAAAGGGCCGAGCGCTACCAAAACGAAACTAAAAAAGAAGAGAAAGGAAAAGGAAAACACCTACAAGATACCCCTGATGCAATAATTAAATAGTTGAGAAAAATTTGCCACAGAGAATTAGAATTCACAAATGCTTGCTTGAAAGAAATGTTGACCTGAAAGAGTACATGGCTCAGCTTCCTAGAGGTTGTGCCAAAGAGACGACCGCTATCAAGATAAAAAAAAAAAATAGAAAGATAAAGAAGGAAAGCATAAAACAACTGCAAAATAAAAGAAATAAAAGAAGAGAGAAGAAAAAATCTCCCTGTCACGAAATAACCCGACACAATAAATTAGCTCTTGAGAAATAATTCCCATGAAAAAAGATTAGAACAAATGTACCTGCCACAGTCAGGAGAAAACTTCTGTGTTTCAAAGAAAATGGCATCGGTGTGACTCTGAGCAGGACTGGCATACGTTTGCAAAATTAAAAACGGCATTCATATAAAAGCTAAACAGATGACTCTGCAAATTAGAGAAAAACCCAAAAATAAAAGTAATGCTTCTAGGATAGAAATGTACAGGCTATGTTATTAAACCAGGAAATTTGTAAAGAAAAAAAATAGATTAATAAAAATAATTTGAAAAAGCTATTTGAAAAAAGCTATTTGAAAACACCGAGCCACCAAAAAATCAGGGCACATTGTTGTCAGTCAGAATTACCTTCTGATCTCTAAAGGATTGCCTCATTTGGAGCAGTTTTCCTGTTAATAAAATTATATAAAATCTCTTTTCTTGTAGCATTGGTATTAAAACCAAGGTCCTGCTTCAGCATTCAAAATTTATGCAAATCATCAATTTTCTAAATCTTTTAAATTCTTTGTAATTTTTTTTGCAAAAAGTGACCTGCAATCACAAATTTAAAAAAATTAAATGATTGGAGCTGATGGATTAGTCAAGGAACAGAAAATGTATATCATGTCTTTGCTCAATTTATGACCAATGTCTGATTTCTACACTCACTTCTAAATATTGTGCCAGACACTAAAACGTTAGTTTTAAAATGCGGGCACACTGAAATGCTGGCAGATACGTGCGTGGTCGGGCCGAGCACACGCCGATTGCATTTTCAAAATGGCCCAGCCACACACATATCTGCCGGTATGCGCAGAAGTGCCTGCAGAGTAAAGAGGGGCGAGCTGGGGGACAGGGAAGGGGCTGGCCGAGAAAGTGCCATTTTGCCCTGTCCCATTGACTCTCGCGCCGGCAGCCAGGCCGGTGTGCAACTTACTTCACCTCAGAAGATGAAGTAATTTGGTAAAACAACGGGGAGGAGAGAGGGAAAGGGAGAAAGAGTAGGTAGGGGGTTAGGGAAGTTCCCTCCCAGTCCACTCCTTGGTCGGAGAGAACTGGGATGTCCTGATTGCATCGCCGCATGCTTTTAAGAAAATCCCTCCCTTACATGCCACCCGTGCGCCCATGTGCACGCCGATATAAAATAGGGTGAGCATTGTGTGCGCGGGTATCAGAATTTATAACACGTTCGTCGAGGAGTGCATGTTATAAAATCAGCATGTCCATGTGCGTGAGTCGGGGACTGTGTGCACAAGCATGTGGCGTGCGCTTCTCTTAAAATTTACCCATAAATTGTAATGTTTGTTCAGGGGAGTTTCAGATTGTGTATATATTAAAGCCCTTTAGATATACATCTCTCTGCTCTTACTACAACTACACATTTATATTTCCCTATAAATTGAATATAGTGAGGTTTCATTAATTTCCTGTTATGTATTTATAAACTGTGTAAAGAAATCAATTCCTTGTAAAGCAAAAATGGTCTTTGATAGTACTTCAATTTCCAAAGTTTTTTGCATTCGGTGAACATTGGGTGAACAGAATTTTCAAGAAGCCCAGATGTTGATAAAGTCTGCATTCACAATGTACACATACAGGTCAATTTTAAAACCAGCCCACGGACCCACATGTATGTGCATATGCCAGCTCGCGCAAATGGAAGCTGTCATTGTATGGTCCAAGAAAACAAACCAGTAACCGATCCAAGATGGCTAGCAGCAAACAAACAACAAGGTGGAATCGGTGTAAAATGACTTTATTGAATCTTGCCAGACTCTGGCCAAGTTTCGCTCAACGAGCTGCCTCAGGGGCTATTGCAAACAAATAAAAGGACACAGAAACATATATATTTGAAACAAGTAAAATGCAATATAAAAAAAGTTGTATAAATCATATTGAATAATATAAAATAAATATAAAAATAGATGTAAAAAATAGACATATTGCACTATAAAATGAAATTACAAACATGTGCCTAAATTGTTTGTATGTGTATACAAATCCATATACAATCATTTTATAAGACAAGTGTGCATTTAAGTGTACAAATATCAATGCAACAAAAACCAATGAAAGAACAAGTAAAATCAATTATAAAATATAAAGGGAGTGCGTGTGTACATATTGACAACTTAATAAATCAACCTTGTAAAAGGAGCATAAGTCATTGAAAGAATGATAATATATTATATGTAAAAATTAACCTTAAAATAAGGTAACAAAGAAAAGGTAACAAAAAAAGGGGGCAAAAAAAGAAAGAAGAAGAAAAGAAGAAAAAATATCTTTAAATAATAAAAGAAAAATAAATGAAAAATAAGTGAAAACTAAATGAAAAATGTGTATGTGGGTGGTTTTCAGGATTCTCTTTTGAAACTCTGTATGAACTGTCATATAATGAAAAAAATTCATTTTAAAAAAAAAATGTCTTTTATATATCTTAAGTACCTTTAGAGCCACTTGAGTTGGCTCAGATTAGCACGGACTTCACATATATCATAACTGAAGAAGCATTAATCAGGCGAACTGACTGAAAAAAGAAAAATTTATGACTGTAATGGTCACAACAATAGAGCAAACTACCTTAAGTACATTCAATTTATTCAAGCATTTTTACCTATCGGACCTGTTTTGAAACAGATATTTTCAACAGCAGACCACTGTGAGGGCAGTGATATCACAATTCTTTCAAAGAAAAGAAAGAAAATTAGATCAATGGAAAATTTAAACACACAGTCATTGCCCTGTATCTAATTATAAAATGCTTGAATCAAAACTGAATAAAACTAATATATCCTTACACCCATAATTCACTATATCGCCAGTGCCGAAGTTATGAATATTATGTAATAGCAGTGCACTCCAAACGTGTCTAAAAACAAACTGCTTAAATTAATAAATAATGTAAAAAGTACTCAAAGACTAGTGCTACTAAAATAGCTTCTGAATAGCATTTTATGGAACAATGAAAACTGAATCCAAATGCACCATTACGGACTGAGTTGAACCGCGCATTAAAAACGGAAGAGGGCAAATCTAAAGTAATACATTTGATCTCACTATGAATTTGGGAAGTAGGCACCACAGTTATAACAACGATAAAATCTGCATGCAAGTAAAAAACCAATTGTGACCAGCGATTTAAAGCAAGTGTATTTCAAAGTTAAGGTAAAAGCCTTGGAAGGTTACGCTTTATCTGCATATATTAACATTAGTAAAAACGGCACTTACCTACTCGCCGCTCAAAACAAATGAAAAAATAAATAATTAAAAACAGGAGAAGTGACAAATATTGTTAATAAAAAGCAAAGAATAAAATATAAAAAATAGAACATGAAAAACATAAAATAGATTACAGAGAACATTGAATTAAGTGTATATTGAAATGCTACCCATTATAAAAGTAGTCTATAAATACACACTGAGATCAGTCTCTCCATTGAGACCCATCGGGGAAATAGTCATAAAATAAAAAATGAACTGTTGTTCAAGCCTCAGCAAAAGGTTGTCAAAATCACCTCCCCTCCAATTCTTAGATGGCTGTTTAATAACGCAGAACCTATAATCTTTGAAAGTGTGACCCATCTGTACAGAGTGTGCGACTAAGGGTTTTCCTTCACATTTTCTATTGATAGCACTTTTGTGCTCAATTATCCTTGTATTAAATTGTCTAATAGTCTTGCCTACATAGATTTTATTGCAAGGGACAGATGGCTATATAAATAACGTCTGTACTCCTACAATTGGTTAAACTCCTAAGTTTGAAGGTCTTCCCAGTGGTTGGAATAGATAACGTCTGCACTTTAAGGTTCACCGAACAGACACTGCAGTTCCCACAAGGGCCAAGGACAAGAACGTTCCCTCTTGTTAAAACCTAGTAAGAAATTGATTAAGAATGAAAGATAATTTGTCCACTGACATTTACTGGTCTTTCTCATGATATAATGAAAACCATCAGAAAACACTGGCATATAATGCAGTCTCTTCCATACTTTAAAGATAAAGATATAATGGTTGCAAATAAACGTGATAAAATTTGAAAGAATATGTGTCACCATCAGCTCTACCACCTATTAAATATACAAATAACAGTCTATTTGGACATGGCCCTTGTGGGAACTGCAGCGTCTGTTCGGTGAACCTTAAAGTGCAGACGTTATCTATTCCAACCACTGGGAAGACCTTCAAACTTAGGAGTTTAACCAATTGCAGGCTATCTTCTGGATCCAGGGCATGGGGAATCCTCTGTCTGGAGTGCCCAGGCTAAGGAAAACCTGGACATGTGGAAGCTCAGTGAGAAAGGATGTCTGGAGATGGCCTGATGCAAGGGACAAACACTGGTGTTAACTGTACTTTGGGAGAAAGCTTTTTATTTGGAGATCAAGGATGGAATAATTTTACTTCCTATCTTCTTACGGGACATCCAGAACTGCATGTTCCAGAGATTTTCCCTCCTTCAACGATGTGAGAGTGAATGAGTGAGAACAAGGAAGAAACATCAGCTAACTGTGACTAAGAAGTAAGAACCACTTTTGAGGACATCCTTCTAGAGTCTTCACCCTGGAGAGAGAGAGGATTTTGGACTCTGTCCTTTAGGCTGCTTTTGCTTTATACTTTTTTTTCTAGTTTTGGGAGGGGGGTTTTCCTCACCCAACTAAGGATACCTGCCCACTTAGGAGTCTCACTGAGCCAGGACCTGGAGAGTGAGAGACCCATGCACAGGAAGAGAGGAAACAGACTGTAACTAAAAGAGCTCCTGTGCTGCTGAGGACTGATTTGTGCCATATCTCACCTGCTTTACCTCCAGTAAATGCAAACACAGAGGGCTAGTATTCAAATGGGTCCTCTAAATACAATAGTCTAAACTAAACTGTAAGAGAACCATATATATCTTATCACAAGACAAAAATTACATGCAAGAAGTTTATTTAAGAATCACAAAACACCTATCTAGACAATAAATATTGTATTTGATTGTTGCACTATAGTTTGAGTTTAAAAGAGTGTATGGTGTGACTGTATGAATGGTTAGATAGTATTTATTGTCTAGATAGGTGTTTTGTGATTCTTTTTTTTTTTTTTTTAATTCTTTATTTATCACTTTTCACTATATAATACACATTTCCCATTACATAGTTACTGAAATGACAATGTATGGTTAATGCAATATATTTAACACTTACTAATAAATTGAAACACATTTAACCACCACATTATTTTATCAATCATAATGGAGGGTTATTATTCGAACACATAGGAGCATTATCAAGAAACACATTTTTAAAGATAATTTGCATATCCTATACCTTTTTTTTTCTTTATATTAACTAGAAAGTGGGATTGAGGTCGGCACTCTAGCTTGGTCCAAAAACATTTTAATTGGTCAGGAACAAAAAATATATATGTATTCTCTTGTTTTTGTATTATACATTTACACGGATAGCGTAGTATATAGGATAACCTAGCAAAAATTACCCAACTTATATCTTCAAATGGCGCCTGCTCTACTTTTGCCCTCACTATGTCATACGGGCGACCCCGTATGACATAGTGAGGGCAAAGGTAGCGCCGGCGCCACCTTTGCCGTATTGCCAATCTTCAAAATGGCGCCGGTGCTAACTTTGCCCTCCCTATGTCATATGGGTGACCGTCGCCCGTATGACATAGTGAGGGCAAAGTTAGCGCCGGCGCCATTTTGAAGATTGGCAATATGGCCCCGCGTGCAGGAGGTTGCTCCCGGACCCCCGCTGGACTTTTGGCAAGTCTTGTGGGGGTCAGGAGCCCCCCCCCAAGCTGGCCAAATATCCCTGGGGGTCCAGCAGGGGGCCAGGAGCGATCTGAACGCGTGATGTCAGGAGCCAGGAACAAAATGGCGCCGGCGCTACCTTTGCCCTGTCACATGATAAGGGCAAAGGGCCACCGGCGCCATTTCTCTTAACAGCAGCTGTGGCCAGAGAGCGGGACATCATGCCGGGATCGCGCCGGGACCCCCCCCCCCCCCCACACACACACACTGGACCCCAGGTAATTTAAAACATTTTGGGAGGGTTCGGGAGGGTGGGTATTTTTTTTATCGGTTCGGGGTGGGTTTTAGGGTGTGCCAGTTTTCCCGCCCCCTATTTAACGATACAATACAAATGCCCCTGACGATAATCGTGGGCATTTGTATTGTATCGTGCACTCTAACGATTTTGAATGATTTTAAAATTATCTGATGATAATTTTAATCGTTCAAAAATGATTCACATCCCTATTAAGTGGTTTAGGGTTGTAACCACTGTAATAAGCAAGCTACCCCCCATGCTTATTTGTTTACCCAGATTGTGAAGTTCAGTCCTTGTTATTGTCTGAATGTAAATCCGGGGTTAATTTTGAGGTCTTTTCTGTTTCCCTTTAAAAATATGCTGGCCAACTAGTGCTACCAGAATTCTCTCTCTCTCTCTCATATATATATTCTTCATTGATTATATGTCTACAGCTTCCTTCTTAGATACTAACTTGACTTTATATTTTAAAACATTGCAGCCAACACAGCATGTATTATTATAATTTCCTGGCCTTTATTTCTGCTGTGAAGGATATTAACGATAACCCTGATCTCTTACCCAACATCACTCTTGGGCTTCAGCTGTACAGGATTTGCAACAACCCATTTAAATTAACTCAAGTTTTAATGGATCTGTTTTCAGAGAGGTTCTATGGCCTCCCTAATTACCAATGTAGAACAAAAGGCCTGCTCACTGCTGTCATTGATGGCCTTCCATCCGAGGTATCGATGCAGCTGTCCAAAGTGTTCAGGATCTATCACTACCCACAGGTAAGATTCTCAGCTTTCAGTTTTATACCCAACTGTAATGTCACCCATACAGAACATTGTTCTTCTTAAGGATGAATACAGCACATTTAAAACATAAAGACATCCTTCACAGGAATATCTCATTGACTTGACCTATATAGAGTTTAACCTTAAAAGCTGGAAATGTCTGTGGGTAGATTTTACCTGTAGACTTTATTCTCATTTCTTTCACTTGTACTTTCACTTTGAAATTTATACTGGGAAAACTACCCACAAAGATCTACACCTACTAAACCATAGGTTTTATGGGAAAATGTAGATGCTAAGGGTGCAGATTTTCAAAGCCCTATGCGCGCCGGGCCTATTTTCAAAAGGCCCGGCGGCGCGCATAAAGCCCCGGGACACGTGTAATTCCCAGGGCTTGAAAAAACGGGGTGGGGAATTGGTGGGGAGTGGACGGGGCAGGGCGGTCTGGGGGTGGGGGCCATGCGCCAGCATGTAGGTATTAAAATCTCGCCCCATAGAGAATAACTTTCACATAACTTTGCACTGCAGCATATACATTCATATGTGGCTGCATGCAAATCTATGCTAGTATTTTATAATGCATGCATATCAGATACACACGCATTATAAAATACTCATATCTTTACCCAAGCACATTTGCACCTATGTAGACTTAAGTGTAAATTACATTGTATGTAATGAAATAGCTATTATCATTGCTTTGAATGTGCAAATATTTCCTACATATTTTAAAAAACATGACTATGCATGTTACATTCAGAAATAAAGTGGGACTTATTGAAGCAAGTTCAATTTATACAAATAAATTGGCAAATTTTAAAATATGCTCATAGGTATTGACCTGTTTGTCCTATGTAGACAGCAGAGGGTCATTGCTGTTAATTAATGGTGTATATTACATTAGAAGAAGAGCAGATAAATAAACCCCCGGATGTTGTAATTGATGTTGTGGGGTCCTGTAATGGTGTTCTCTGGGATAATTAGTGTGGTCAACTTTTCCATGGACCTTATCTGGACATCCCACTAAACCTCATGCTTTTAGAGGGGAGTTGGGAAAGTTACAGACTACTGTCATTTATCGATCCATTCTAGGGATGTGAATCGTTTTAGGACGATTAAAATTATCGTCCGATAATTTTAATATCGTCTTAAAACCGTTATGGAACACAATACAATACAGATTCTAACGATTTATCGTTATAAATCGTTAGAATCGTGAGCCGGCACACTAAAACCCCCTAAAACCCACCCCCGACCCTTTAAATTAAATCCCCCACCCTCCCGAACCCCCCCAATAACTTAAATAACCTGCGGGTCCAGCGGCGGTCCGGAACGGCAGCGGTCCGGAACGGGCTCCTGCTCCTGAATCTTGTCGTCTTCAGCGGCGCCATTTTCCAAAATGGCGCCGAAAAATGGCGGCGGCCATAGACGAAAAAGATTGGACGGCAGGAGGTCCTTCCGGACCCCCGCTGGACTTTTGGCAAGTCTCGTGGGGGTCAGGAGGCCCCCACAAGCTGGCCAAAAGTTCCTGGAGGTCCAGCGGGGGTCAGGGAGCGATTTCCCGCCGCGAATCGTTTTCGTACGGAAAATGGCGCCGGCAGGAGATCGACTGCAGGAGGTCATTCAGCGAGGGTTCCGGCACCTCGCTGAACGACCTCCTGCAGTCGATCTCCTGCCGGCGCCATTTTCCATACGAAAAACGATTCGCGGCGGGAAATCGCTCCCTGACCCCCGCTGGACCTCCAGGAACTTTTGCCAGCTTGTGGGGGGCCTCCTGACCCCCACGAGACTTGCCAAAAGTCCAGCGGGGGTCCGGAAGGACCTCCTGCCGTCCAATCTTTTTCGTCTATGGCCGCCGCCATTTTTCGGCGCCATTTGGAAAATGGCGCCGGCTGAAGACGACAAGATTCAGGAGCAGGAGCCCGTTCCGGACCGCTGCCGTTCCGGACCGCCGCTGGACCCGCAGGTTATTTAAGTTATTTGGGGGGGGGTTCGGGAGGGTGGGGGATTTAATTTAAAGGGTCGGGGGTGGGTGTTAGGGGGTTTTAATGTGCCGGTTTTTCGATTGTTCGATTTTTAACGACCCGCAGGTTATTTAAGTTATTTGGGGGGGGGGTTCGGGAGGGTGGGGGATTTAATTTAAAGGGTCGGGGGTGGGTTTTAGGGGGTTTTAATGTGCCGGTTTTTTCGATTTTTCGATTTACGATTTTTAACGATTTTCACGATATTTTACCCCCCCAAAACGGCAACAATACGATTCCCTCCCCCTCCCAGCCGAATCGATCGTTAAGACGATCGAGGACACGATTCACATCCCTAATCCATCATTACTTGGCTTTCAAGCAACCCCCTCAATATATCTTGTTTTAGAAAATGTTTTTTCAACTATCCTCATAAACACATCGACCACAGCCGCTCTCATGCAATTTGCTCTCTATTACAACTAAAGCCTTCTAATACACACTCACCTCCATATTTCCTCATAAGCACACAGCCTCCGATCTTATACACACAGACACACTCCCAAATGCACAGCCTCCTCTCTCATATACACACACACTCCCAAACACACATGGGCAGATTTTAAATGCCCTGGGCGCGTAAATCCGGCCGGATTTACGCGCGCAGGGCCCTCGTGTGCCGGCGCGCCTATTTTGCATAGGCGCCGGCACGCGCAGAGCCCGGGACGCGCGTAAGTCCCGGGGCTTTCTAAAAGGGGTGTATCAGGGGCGCGTCCAAAAATGACGCGGCGTTTCGGGGGTGTGACGCGGCGTTGCGGGGACGGGCCCCAGGGGGCATGGCGCTGGCCGGGGGCATGGTCGAGGCCTCTGGACCAGCCCCCAGGTCGGGTGATGGCGCGCCAGCAGCCCGCTGGCGCGCGCAGATTTACATCTGCTTTTAGCAGGCGTAAATCATGAAACAAAGGTAAGGGGGGGTTAGATAGGGCCGGGGGGGGGGGGGGGGGGGTTAGGTAGGGGAAGGGAGGGGAAGGTGAGGGGAGGGCAAAAGAACGGAGGGAACGGATGGCAGGCTGCGCAGCTCGGCACACACAGACTGCCCAAAATCGGCAGCCTTGCGTGAGCCGATCCCGGATTTTATAAGATACGTGCGGCTACGCGCGTATCTTATAAAATCCAGCGTACTTTTGTTCACGCCTGGTGCGTGAACAAAAGTACGCGATTGCACAAATTTTAAAATCTACCCCACAACTTCCTGTCCTACACACAGACAGATCGCTCCCGGGACCCCCACTGACCACCAGGTACCTGTAAAACATTTTTTTTTGGGGGGGGTCAGGAGGTGGGGGAAGCTAAGGGATTCGTTTTAAAAGGGTCGGGGTGGGTTTTTTGTTTATCGGCTCAGGCACAGCCGATAAACAAAACCACGATCAGGCCGGACGAAAAAACCCCCCACAATGTGAATCGGAACCAGAATCAGAACCGATTCCGATTCACATCTCTAACTGCCAGTAAGCGAGGACAGGTTTGCCACCAATGGCCTGTGAGACGGTGGTATCATTGTCCAGGATAGGTTGTACATCCTTAATGATATGTTTCAGTGTTTCAACTGGGAGCTATAGGTAACACAAAGCATAGGTAGAGTAAGAGATTAGGGGTGTGAATTGTGTGATCGATCATCTTAACGATCGATTTTGGCTGGGGGAGAGGGAAATCTTATCGTCATGTTTTTTTTTTTTTGTTTAAAATCGTAAATCGGGGGAGGGCGGGAAAACCGACACACCAAAAAACCCGAAAACCCACCCCGAACCTTTAAAACAAATCCCCCACCCTCCCAAACCCCCCCAAAATGTTTTAAATTACCTGGGGTCCAGTGGAGGGGGGGGGGTCCCGACGCGATCTCCCTCTCCCTGGCCATGACTGCGTTGAGAGAAATGGTGCCGGTGGCCCTTTGCCCTTATCATGTGACAGGGCAAAGGTAGCGCCGGCGCATTTTGGTTCCTGGTTCCCGACGTCACGCGTCCAGGAGATCTCCCCCGGACCCCCGCTGGGACCCCCCAGGGAATTTTGGCCAGCTTGGGGGGGCCTCCTGACCCCCACAAGACTTACCAAAAGTCCAGCGGGTGTCCGGGAGCGACCTCCTGCACGCGGGCCATATTGCCAATCTTCAAAATGGCCGCCGGCGCTACCTTTGCCCTGTTACATGATAAGGGCAAAGGGCCACCGGCGCCATTTCTCTCAACGCAGTCAGGGCCAGAGAGAGGGAGATTGCGTCAGGACCCCCCCCCCCCACTGGACCCCCAGTGGCGGGGGGGTGCAATACAAATGCCCCTGACGATAAATCGGGGCATTGTATTGTATCGTGCACTCTAACATTTGGACGATTTTAAAATTATCTGATGATAATTTTAATCGTTCAAAAATGATTCACATCCCTATAATAGATCACACATCAAATAATATTCAAAAAACAGAATGTGTGAGTCTATCTTTAAATGTTTCAGAGAAACACATTTTCAAAAACACTGGCTGTTTATTAATAAGCAATTCACATCAGAGCAGTCCCCCAACATGGCCGTGTTTTGCCGGTTGGGGCTGCATTTGGAGGGACCCAGGGGAGAACTCTCAGGAAGGGAGCAGGACTAAAGGCAGCCAGAGTTAATCGCAAACACAGTCATAGTAGAGGTGGGCTTCGATTTTGGCCCTGCCGCGGAAATTTTGTATTTTCCCGTAGTTCGGGCCTTTGTAATTTAGGGGATCTGTTGAAATGTCCTAATTCATCCTAACGATTGAACATCCCTAAGTCATAGTAGCTCAATGAATTGAAATCGTTGTTACATTTTCACTTAATGACACAATGTTATTTCCGCTGCCTTGAGCTGCTGAGAGGAGAGGATCACCTTGCTGGTGGCTGGAAGGAATCAGTAGTACTGCTTGGAGACATGTTTTAAAACGTAAAAGTATTAGGGAGAAGTAAACTATCGGGGGGTGTATTATTTAGTGTGTTCATGTGTTTTGTTTTAAATAGGTAGTCAGAAAGGCAGGTAACAAACATTTGTAATTGATGATCTCTACAAAATCATGAAAGTTCTTGAACAAGTTAATGTAAATTGGTTATTTACTCTCTCAGAAGGACCAGGGGGCACTCCATGAAGTTAACAAGTAGCTCATTTAAAGCAAATTGAAGAAAATTCTTTTCATTCAGCTCATAGTTGAGCTCTGGAATTCATTGGCCAGAGGATATAGCTTCAGCAGTTAAATGTAACTGGGTGTAAAAAAAAGGTTGGATAAGTTCAAAGAGGCTAAATCCATAAACTGCTATGACGGTAAGTAATAAGCAACAGTGGCTTGTTTTTTGTATCTAGTGTTTGGGGTTCTCGCCAGATACTTGTGACTTGGATTGGCCACTGCTGGAAACAGGATACTGGGCTTGATTAACCCTTGGTCTGACCCAGTACGGCATATCTTATAACTCATATGAGTGTGTTTCCGATTAACTCTGGCCGCCTTTAGTCCTGCTCCATTCTTCAGAGTTCATCTTTGGCTCTCCCAAAGCAGCCCCAACGGCAAAACACAGCCGTGTTGAGGGACTGCACTGATGTGAATTACTACTAAATAAACAGCCTGTGGTTTTGAAAATATTTATTTGTTTCTCTGAAACATTTAAAGACTGAACAGTTTATAATATTGACTCACACATTTTGTTTTTAGCTATAGGTAACAACCAGAGGTTTTCTATTATTAACATTTTTTTGGTGATCCTGCAGCAGAGTGTATCTGGATATTTGTCTGGCTCTAATGATTTGTTTTCTTAACTCATTGGGTAGGTTAATGTAATTCCAAATATGTCCACAGCGATTTCTCCTGATGCGAGTCCCTCTCAGCGGGGTCAGAATAGTCTGGGTTACTTTTCTGTATGTGCATCATTCTGCACGTGTCCTCATCGTATTTCTTCTGCCCTGTGGATTCTCAGTCTCTCAGTCGCATAAGGTCCTCCTGCAATTTCCTACAATCTGCTTGTGATTTAACAACTCAGAATAATTTTGTGCCATCTACAAAAACACTTATTGTTCCATTTATAAAATCATTCATAAAAATATTTAAAGCAGTACAGGGTCATTACCAAGACCCAGCTCATTCCTTTTCTTCAAATGTTGTTACCGAACCTGTTGTGATTTCAGACAGGTTCTTTCACCAAAGCTACGCTCATTACTGTGATTTATGGCATCCAACATGTATCTCTTTGCTGAAAAACTTTGCTGTAGTTCTCTTATTGCCAATAGATATATCTCCAAATTTTAGTTGCTTTTTTTTTATCCACCAAGGGTTGTTGTGTGTGAGAAGTCTCATAACGCTAGACCAAAAAAAAAAATCACACTGTATAAAATGTCTCCCTTTTATGTTTTCCCTGCTTGGCAGTGTTTCATCATTAAACATACATGTATTGAGGAAGAAATTGTTTGTATATCTCTGAAAAATAACATATAAATCCCGACTACTAACTTATCCCAATATTAACCATTAATAAGAAGCCCAGTCTTACTGCAAACTAGCGTGTATAGCCCTCTTCAAGGAAAATGGCTGATCTAAGTCATCTTTATGTGTCTCCCCAATTAAAGATCAAATAGACCAATCACAACTTATTGTTACAAGGCACAGCAGCATTAATAAAAATACAGACCATTCTACCTCTTTATGGAGGCCATTGGGTATGAGTGTGTTCTATTTAAAAATGTATTCTTGCACTTTGTGAAAAACCATCTTAGAACAATTCCCCTCCACGTCTTGGCTGGACTAATTGTGTTAAAGATGAGGAATTTAAATCCTTTATTTAATGGGCCCTTTTCTATCCAATGGGTCACAAGCAGAACCTGCTGCTTTTTTTCTTTTGAAGCAGCTTAAATGTTTCTAGGTACAAAATCTTTAATTTTCAAATTGTTTTCCCTATGTAAAGCAACCCACATGGCACCAGATTACATAAATGATAGGGATGTGCAGAGCAAAAGTTTATGTTCATAAGTCCATAAGTCGAAAGGGGGTCCCATTTGCGGTCAATATGGACATATGGAGAATTCCATAAGTTGAGTCGATGTCCCATTCGTGCAAATAAAAATTTAAACCCCTCACACCTCCTTAATCCCCCCCCCAAGACTTACCAAAAACTCCCTGGTGGTACAGCAGAGAGTCAGGACGCCATTTTCTGAACTCCTTTGCGAGGAGCACGTGACGTCAGCGTCACGTCGGAGTGACGCGGCGTCACGTGATTCCCCGCGCGATCGGCTCCGGGATCCTCGTTGCAACCCAAAAGGAACTTTGGCCAGCTGGGGGGGGGTCAGGAGGGCCCCCCCAAGCTGGCCAAAGTTCCTTTTGGGTGAAACGAGGGTCCCCCAGAGCGATCACGCGGGGAATCACGTGACGCCGCGTCACTCCGACGTGACGCCGACGTCACGTGCTCCTCGCAAAGGAATTCAGAATGGCGTCCTGACTCCCTGCTGTACAACCAGGGAGTTTTGTAAGTCTTGGGGGGGGATTAAGGAGGGTGAGGGGTTTAAATTTTATTTAGGATCAACAATCGCATTCCAACTTATTCAACATAGCTATGTTGAATAAGTTGGAAAATCCGATCGTTTTCCGCCTCATCACTTTTTTAAGTTAAAAAAAAAAAGTTGCGTTTTACATTTAAGTTCAAAACGAATGCACACCCCTAATAAATGACACCTGTGGATTCACAAGAAGTATGAGACCATAATTTCAGTGTCCGCTCACCAGAAACATTGTGTCACTCCTCTTAACGATCTGGATGGACTCCACACTGTCCACATGGAAAATGTGGGCAGTGTGGAGTCCACAGATTATCCCATCTGTAAAAGGTTTAAATGCACAAAACAACTTTATCTCAAATCTTAGTCCTAGTTAGAGTGAATGTAAGCAATTCTTGGAGCAACGTGTGTAATCTCTGAACATCCCAGTGTGTGCAGATACTATTCTGAACTTTCCATGTGCCAGGTAAGAGGAAGACAATAACCAATTTGAGGGCATCAAGTTAGTGGTGGATTTATTTATTTATCCGTTCTAGCCTGGAGTCCTTTTTAAATATTGAGGTTACAATAGCCACCCTCCAGTCTTCAGGTTACAATGGATGATTTTAATGATAGGTTACAACTTTTAACTAATAGGTCTGAAATTTCATTATTACTTCCTTCAGAACCCTGGGGTTTATACCATCCGGTCCAGGGGGATTTACTACTCTTCAGTTTGTCAGTCAGGCCTACTACATCTTCTAGGTTCACCATGATTTGATTCAGTTCATCTGAATCATGACCCAAGAAAACCTTCTCCAGAATGGGTATTTCCCCCAAATCCTCGTCAGTAAACACTGAAGCAAAGAAATTAATTTAATCTTTCTGTGATGGCCTTAGCTTCTCTAAGTGCCCCCTTTAACCCCATTTATTTATTTATTTATTTATAAATTTTTATATACCTGCCGCTCATCAAAGATATCACGTCGGTGTACAGTGAACAGGAACTTACGCCGGAGCGTTTTAACATTTAACAGAGTTATATAAGCGTTATACAATTAAACAATTAAAAAGGCAAGTATATAAATATTTGAACATAAATAAGTAGAATCTTTTAAAAAATAAAAACAGAACTATCATTTAGTTGTAACTTAACTGAGCTGAATTAAAACAACACTATAGAGTAAAGAGGGTTCAAGGAGAATAGGTAAAAGCTAAGGGAGAGGGTTAGAGGGTGATGGAGTTCTAAATTATATGTGGTAAGAGGGGAGCGATTGTGCTAATCTTAGATTAGGAGCAATTATATGGAAGGATCATTAGAGTAGGAGCAGAAATAGGGGAAGTTAGAGATGGTATATAGACAGAGGGTGTCGGGTAGAAAAGCAGGGCAGGTAAAGGAGGGGAGGACATATTTATTTCAAGTATAGGCATGTGTGAATAACCATGTCTTGAGTTTTTGCTTGAAAGTTTTTGGGAGATGGCTCAAGGCGCAGTTCGGTGGGCATGGTATTCCATAACAAAGGGCCAGCAAAAGAAAGCGCTCGCGCTTTGGTAGAAGCATAGTTATATAGTTTGGGCGAGGGGGTCGGTAATTTGGCAAGGTATTGATTTCTGGTGGGTTTAATAGAGTTTTGAAATTGTAGTGTAATTATTAAACCATTTCATTTCAGGATTGTGGAGGGCTTTATGGATAAGTGTTAGTGTCTTATAGTGTAATGCGAGATTGGATGGGGAGCCAGTGTAAATCCTTCAAAACTGGCGTAATGTGTTCCTTTGCGTTTGTATTAGTAAGGATGTGGGCTGCAGTATTTTGCAGGATTTGTAAGGGGCGGATGGCATTTTAGGTAGGCCTAGGAGGAGTGAATTGCAATAATCTGTTTTTGAAAACAGCATGCTTGTAAAACTGTCCGGAAATCAGATGTGTGAAGTAAAGGGTTCACAATTTTTTGAGTGTATGTAATTTGAAAAAACACTCTTTAGGATTGTGCTGATAAATTTTTGAGGGTCATTTGGGTCGTCAATAATGACCCTATGTCGCGGACTTGGTGGGAGAATTGTATGTGCGTCGATGTTATCATCTAATGGTCCAACCGACTCGCCTCGCAGGCTTTCTGCTTCAGATATATTTTTAAAAAAGTTTTTACAATGAGCTTTTGCCTCTATGACCAACTTCTTTTCAAAATTCTCTCTTAGCCTGTCTTATCAATGTCTTATATTTAACTTGCCAGCACTTATGCTTTATCCTATTTTATTACTGTTGGTCCTTCTTCCCAATGTTTCAATGAAGATCTTTTGGATAAAATATTCCTCTTTCACCTCATATTTTAACCATGCCAGTAATCAATTTTGCCTTCCTTCCACCTTTCTGAATGGTGGAATACATCTGGACTGTGCTTTCTAGGATGGTATTTTTAACAACATCCATGCCTCTTGCACACTTTTACCTTTGTAACTGGTCCTTTCAGTTTTTTTCTATTTTTTCTCAGTTTATCAAAGCTTCTCTTTTGAAAGTTTAGTGCTAAAGCTGTAGATTTACTTATTGCCCCCCCCCCCCTTCCTGCTATTAATTCAAATTCGATCATATTGTGATCACTATTGCTCCACTGAGAATTAGATCTAAAAATGCTCCCTCTCTCATTGGTTTCCTGAATCAATTACTTCATAAAACTGTCATTTATTCCATCCAGGGAACTTTATCTCTCTTGTATGTCCTGATGTTACATTTACCCAGTCGAGATTAGGGTTAGTGGAAATCTCCCATTATTACCGCATTACCAATTTGGCTAAGCTTACCTAATTTCTCTTAGCATTTCAACTGTCCATCTCACCATCTTGACCAGGTGGACGTAGTATACTCCTATCACTATACTTTTTCCCCAACACACAAGGGGTTAGCTACCCATAAACATTTGATTGTGCATTTGTCCTCATGCAGGATCTTTATCCTTTGGCCTCTATGCCATTCATTCCTATATTCTAGGTGCATAAAATCCTATACAGTATATTCAAAACCATGATTTATACTGGAGGCAGATAATTTATAATGCATATATTCATGCCATTTTGAAAATACTTGCATTTGTACTTTTAATCACTAGTTTGCTGATACCCTCCACCAGTATACCTACATCTCCAGGTTTCCTAGACTAGGACTTAATCCAGTTAATCTAGTCCCTCTCACTCTAAAACGGCAGCCTATAGAAAAGTCATACTTCACTTGCATCAGTCCATGAGTATAAAAATTGTAGGAGTAATTTTGTTAACTTATCTGCATATATCTCTTACAGAAAAGTGTACAATACCCTGAAAAGTTACTGGACAGATAGAGAAACAATGTCATAACATGTGAAACAAGATGGCTTGCCACTGATTTCCTCTCCTTCCCCTTTGACAATAATAACGCTGACAACTTTTGGCTTAACACACAAAAAAAGGCCGCAGTTTATTAACAATTAACCCTAGCCAGCAACACATTAATACAATAAACCAAAATATCCTTCCCCCTTTCCCCCCCCCCCCCTTCTTGCTCCGTTGAGCTCCTCTTCACTTACCATCGTGTTCAATGGTAAGTCAGCTCCTCTCCCTCCCTAAACTCACCCACCATGGCACCAGCGAGGGTAAGTGTGCAGCCTAGCATCAGCCCCCCCTTGCTCGTTAGGCCTTCCCGTGTTAGCAGCCCCAAAACTACACGGGCATTTCCCCCCCTCCACCATCCTTCCCCAGAAATACAATAACTTCCAATTCATGGCTCGGGTTTCCACCACAACAAAGGCAACCCTTGCCTGTGTTCTCCCAACTGCGGCCCTCTTAATTAGCTTGTCGCTCCAATCCCTCCTCCAGGGCATTGTTAAAGAGATCCATGCCTACATCCGAAAGATGTACACCATCTCCCAGGAAAACCCCCCACCACCACCTCCCAGGACAACTCATGCCTAATCCAAAAATCCCCTTGCTGCACCAACCATTTCCCAATTTGCCTGTTACCTTTTTCACCCCACTGCGCCATAAAGGCTCCTCATGATGCTTAAGGCGAATTATGATGTCTGATCATCCGATTTTTGTCCCCGGCAAACCATTCAGTATTTGTGCAAGGTCCTTCCTCATAATGGTCACCAAATTATGACACGTCAGTTTTCCAATGTCGTTCCCCCCCAAATGTATAATCAGGATTCTTGGGGCAACCCAACCTACGGACTTTACCCTGGAGGACAGAAAGCAGCTCCCCCCACCACATACCCCCTTTCCCAAACCATCGCACTCTCCATCTGTCTGCATTCATGTTCAAATTTCGCCATATGGCCTCTTGCCGGCCCTTCTTTGAGCGCAAATGAACATAGGAATGGCCCATGACCCAGACACATTCTCGCCCACTGTCTACCCTTTCAATGTCTGCAAAAACAAAATATTCGGGTAGGGTACTGATTTGCCTATCCCGAACCCCAACCTCTTTATTTACGCACGTAGGATTGAAAAACTGCTGACTTCCATCGACCTATTCTTTGGATCCTGTTTGCCGACCAACCCAACTCTGCAGCCGTAGTGGCCGCCCCTATTCAAAACGAATGTGTCAAATATACACTCGAATCCCACCCCACTGCAGTACTCGAGCAAATTGAAATACTGTTAACGGCGGACCCATCCTCGTGAACCAAAAGAAACCCCCTACCCTAGCCCTGACCTGCACGAAGTTCTGTGTACACCCTACTGGACATGTTTCCGCATCCCTTGCCTTTACCAATGAAATCCAACAGCCATTACCTAATTGATCTGTTTGGACTTCCGTATATGCAACTTCACACTCGCTATCATATACTCACACATCCTGTACCTTCATCCATACCCTCCATTCTGCGTCTTGGACTTAGCTACCAGTTCGCTAACAGCGCAGAGCCCCAAAGAACGCGAACACGAAAGCCACTTGAAAAAGCAAAACCGTCATAACGCGAACCGGCAAACTGCATCCAGTTGGCCGACCAGATGAACTAATTCCTGATAACGAATAGGCTTCCTCCGATCCCCTCTATGCTCATAACCCTCGCCGCCATCCCCTCAATATATGCCTTACTAAAAAAACTATTTTCCGGATCTCTTTCGCCACTTAACTTCTGAAAGAAGGCGAAAACCCGCCAACTGACACCTTACAGATCCTAACAAGTATCCAGCCCCTTTTGCCCACATAATGAACTGTACTACCTCCTCCTCCATACCGCCCCCGCCTACCCACCCCAAGCCCTCAGAAAACCGAGCTACCACTCACGTCCAGACACATAAGATTTCCACTCATTGGCGCCACCAATTGCCGAATCAATCCCCAGGTGTCATCCTGCCGATCTGCCACAACTGTTCGGGAAAGGCCTCTGCTCGCAGACTCGCTTGGGGTGCTTCGGACCGGAATGTGTCCCACTTGAAACGAGAAAGAGCATCAGCAATCAGATTCAAATTCCCCGGCACATGCCTCGCTCTTATCGTCATGTTCCAGTGCATACATAAGAACAACCATCTGCTGGCCACTGGCATCCCGCTCCGTGAATGCCTCTGTGGCTACTGCTGCTCTGCTCCGTGCAGTGTTTGAATGCCTACTCTTTATTCTGCCCTCTAGACTTGATGGATCCACAGGGTTTTATCCCACGCCCCTTTGAAGTCGTTCACAGTTTTAGACTTCACCACTTCCTCCAGAAGGGCATTCCAGGGATCCACCACCCTTTCCGTGAAGAATACTTCCTGACATTGGTGATTAGTCTTCCCTCCCTGGAGCCCTCAGCTCGTGACCTCTGGTTCTCCTGATTTTTTTCTGATGGAAAAGGTTTGTCGTTGTCTTTGGGATCATTAAAGTTTTTCAAGTATCTGAAAGTCTGAATCATATCACCCCCTGCTCCTCCTTTCCCTCCAGGGAGTACATATTTAGATTGTTCAATCTCTCCTCGTATGTCATCCAATGAAGAACCCTCCACCTTCCTGGTCGCCCTTCTCTGTACCGCCTCCATCTTGTCCTTGTCTCTTTGTAGATATGGTCTCCAGAACTGAACACAGTACTCCAGGTGAGGCCTCACCAAGGACCTGTACAAGGGGATAATCACTTCCCTTTTTCTTACTCGATATTCCTCTCTCTATGCAGCCCAGCATTCTTCTGGCTTTTGCTATCGCCTTGTCGCATTGTTTCGCAGACTTCATATTGTTAGACACTATCACCCCAAGGTCCTCTCTCCTGCTCCGTGCACAACAGCCCTTCTCCCTCTCCCCTCATCGAATACAGTTCATTCGGATTTCCACTCCCCATATGCATGACTCTGCACTTCTTGGCATTGAATCTCAGCTGCCAACATCTTCGACCACTCTTCCAGCTTCCTTAAATCCCGTCTCATTCTCTCCACTCCTTCCGGCGTGTCCACTCTGTTGCAGATCTTAGTGTCATCCGCAAAAAGACAAACCTTACCTTCTATTCCGTCCGCAATGTCGCTCACAAATATATTGAAGAGGACCGGTCCCAACACCGATCCTTGTGGTACACCCACTTAAAACCTACCTCCCTCTCTTCAGAGAGAGCTCCATTACCATCACACATTGTCTTCTGTCCGTCAACAAGTTTGCAATCCAGGTCACCACCTTGGCACTCACTCCTAAGCTTCTCATTTTATTCACCAGTCTCCTGTGTGGGACCGTATCAAAAGCTTTGCTGAAAATCCAAGTAGATGACATCGAGTTCTCTTCCTTGATCCAATTCCTTGGTTACCCAGGCAAAAAAGTCAAGATTTGTCTGGCAGGATCTTCCCCTGGTGAATCCATGCTGCTCTGGTCCAGCATTCTCTCCGACTGTAGATAGTTCATGGCTTTGTCTACTTTCAGTTTCACCCAGCTCTCCCATACATTTTCTAATGTAAATGGGAGTTACATCTACTCCACTCCCCTCCAGTATTTTGTTAACTAGGGGACGGTCCTTCTCCAGGGTCCTCCTTCGTGAACACAGAACAGAAGTATTCGTTTTAATATTTCTGCCCATTTCTTCGTCCTCGTCTCTCCCACACATTGATCCTTTCCACATTTCATTTCACTATACTACTTTGAACTTTTCTCTTTTCACTGATGTATCTGAAAAATGTTTTTGTCACCTCTTTACTTCCTTGGCAATCCTCTCTTCTGCTTGACTTTTTGCTCTCTTGATTATTTCTTCATCTCCCTCAGTTCTACCAGATATTCTTCTTGTGCTCCTCTCTTTGGTATTTCTTGAAAGCTGTTCTTTTAGCCTTTATTTTGTCAGCCACCTCCTTTGAGAACCAGATAGGTTTCATTTTTCTTTTGCTTTTCTTTACTTTTCTTTACTTTCTAACATATAGATTAGTTGACTTGGCAATTGCTTCTTTAGATTGGTCCACTGTTGATCCACATCTCTCATATCTCCCGGCCTTTTAGTTCTTCCTCCAGGTACTTCCCTATTTCATCAAAGTTTTGTGTTTTGAACTGCATAACGCGGGTTTTTGTGCTTCTTTCCGTATCTTTTTTGTGATATTAAACCATACCGTTTGATGATCACTGGTGCTGAGGTGGGCGCCCACCTGGACATCAGAGATGTTATCTCCATTAGTGAGTACTAAGTCAAGTATTGCTCCTTCTCTTGTGGGGTTCCATAACCATTTGTTTGAACAAAGATACTTGCAGGGCATCCACTATTTCTTTCTCTACTATTATTAGATTTTGCAGATGGGATTCTCCAGTTTACATCTGGCATATTAAAGTCTCCAATGATCACCACTTCTCCCTTCTTCCCTATCCTGTGGATGTCATTAACCAGATCTCTGTCCAGCTCATCTTTTTGGTTTGGAGGCCTGTAAACCACTCCAATAAAAATGGATTGTCCCATCTTTTTTTAGGTTGGCCCATAGTGAACATAAGAAACATAAGAAAATGCCATACTGGGTCAGACCAAGGGTCCATCAAGCCCAGCATCCTGTTTCCAACAGTGGCCAATCCAGGCCATAAGAACCTGGCAAGTACCCAAAAACTAAGTCTATTCCATGTAACCATTGTAACCATTGCTAATGGCAGTGCTTCTTCATTGCCCCATCTTCCTTGCAGCTCCGATGCTTGGATATTGTTTCTGACGTAAAGAGCCACTCCTCCCCCTTTCCTGTCCTCTCTGTCTTTCCTTAACAAGTTATAGCCCGGTATTGCCGTATCCCAGTCATGAGATTCCGTAAACCACGTTTCCGTGACAGCAACAACGTCCAAGTCCGCCTCCACCATTAGGGCTTGCAGATCTGGGATTTTATTGCCCAAACTACGAGCATTTGTGCTCATAGCTTTCCAGCTTTCTTCGTTCAGGTTACTGCTGTTTCTGGACTCCCTTTTGTGACCTCGTTAGTTGAGTTTTGTTATCCACTTTTTCCTTGCTTTGTGCAAGGGAAAGGATTAGTGCCTCTGATGGCAGAGATATCCATCACAGTGAGCCTTTTCCTTTGGTTTCTGATCTGGAATTTCGTCGTAGTTGAGCCAAGCCCAACCGTCATAATCCCTGAAAGCGCCTAATATGCTGTCCGCATAGGACTTCAACGCCCCATATTGAGAAGCATCGAAATGGCTGACTACACTAGCCAAACGAAGAAAACCCCTAACCCAATTCACAATATTCTTTGAAATTTTTGGTCCTGAACTTTCCCCTTTTCCCTTTTTTTAGCTCTCTTCTTCTCTCTTTTTCTCCCTCTCCGCCCTTCCAGTAATTTAAATATGTCAACGAACTTACGCTTACGGATTCTCTTAACTAATCATGTAGGAACTTCCTCCCACAATTCTGTTAAGGAAGCCAGCGCCGGATGCCCCGCATCCTGTCTCGGACCTTCGCATAATGCAGAAATCCTACCCTGACCCGCGCTAGTCGAACTGCTAGACGAAGACGAGGAGCTCGAAGAAGAGCTCCTAAGAGACCTTTTCCTTTTCTTTTTCTGTACCCTTCTGCCTTGTTTTATATGACCTTGCGTACCTGCTCCTTCGTGTTGCACCGCCGTCCTGCACCCCCTTCAGTTCCTTCGCTCACGCCCTTTCGGCCAGGCAGCTTGGTCTGCGATGATCGCCTTCTGCTTATCTCTCTCTGTGCCTCGGGCTCTCTCTCCTCCATGCCTCCTGCCTTGACGGACCTGGAACTTCTTCCCCATCCAGACCTGCAACAGACTCAAAATCCCTCTGCCCCCCGTCAAAACCCTTCCGTTCCGAAAGCATACCACTCCCCTCCCGCATATGCACTATATGCCCCAGGCTGACCATGCCCATATGCTAAATCCCGCCGCCTCCCCTTGCAAGATACCGTCTCTTTTGTTCCCTGCTGTCCCAAGGTAGCCACCCTCCGAAGCCCTGTGTTCCTTCCCCTGATCTCTCCAGCCCCCTTTCCTTTCCTCCTGCTCTTTATTGAAATAGTGCTTGAGAATATTCGCTAACACCTCCACAGGGATGCTGCGCTCCCTCATCTCCACCTCCCCTTGCGCCTTCCCGACGGAGGGTACTGGTCGCCGGCTGCTCTTATCCTTCTCCCCTTGAGCACCTGTAATTGGCCTTTTACGGCCCTGTCCTACTCTCTTATGGCCCACCGGGCTGCTTAACTCCCATGCTTTTTACCTCTGCTCCCTTTTCTCACACTGGCCTCACCAGCAGGCCCGAACTCTTTCTCTCCTACTGACCCTCCCACAAAACCCTTAGCTCGCCCCCTTCCATCCTTACTCCGCCCTCTAATAGGCGGAGCCTGGGAAGGAACCTCCCCTGCCCCGGCAAGAACCCTGGAAGGGAGTCGGGGCAGGGGCAGAGCCCGGCCGAGCCTGCACTTTGGAGAGCTCCTGGGAGGGGCCTCCTCCCCTTCGCTCTCCTCTGCAGCTCGAGGGAATCCTTCGACGAGCGGACGCGTTGGGGGGCGGACCAGGCCCTTATGACCCCACTCTTCAGTCGAGGGCAGGCCCCTTCGGAAAGTGCACGACAAATCGTGCTTGACAAGCCGAGGAGCGCCAGTAAGCAAAACAGGAGGCGTCAGGGAAGCAAGCTGATCATCCGGCTGGACCCCACTCTCCCCCAAATCGGAGAGGGTGAGAGTGGGGGGGCTGGGGGAGGGGGGAACTGAGGTAGCTGGGGCCAGGCACGCTGAGGGCACAGCGGAGGCAGTCGAGCCGCTGAGGGGAGTGCGGCTTATCCCGTACCTAGGAACCAGGCTGGGTGAGGGGGGGAACCGAGGAAGCTGGGGCCAGGCCCGCCGCGGGCGCAGTGGAGGCAATCGAGCCGCCGGGGGGGGCGACTTACCCCGTCCCTGGGGATCAAGCGAACCGGCACCTGGAGATCCATGTGGCTGGTTGCCGGAGCGGGCTGGCGGCTCGACGGCGTCGCGTCTGCTCTCGCAGCTTGCCTGTTCCTGTCTTTCCTCATCTCAAAAACCGCGAAAACCTCCTTCACTGACACTGCTCTAAAAAAACCCACGAAAAAGCGCAGTTGAGCCTCCACAACTAGCGAGACACAGAAAACAGGTTTCTGCCTCTTGCCTGCTGTTTCTGCCCAACTGACCAATGTGCCTCTAACCCGCTTTCAGCGCTCACACAGCCAATAGCAATGCAGCAATTTGAAATTGTTGCTACTGCCATTGCCTGCTTCCACTCTCTCGCCTCTTCCCTCAACCCCCTCTCTCCCTAAGCTAACTGCCACTTGTTCCCAGGTTAATAGTCACAGGGCAATACCTGCTTGCCCCGCTTCCTATTGTATCACTTAATGATAAAAGCATGTTTCTAATATCATAAAAGACAAAAAGTACTAAAGCTATAGTCAGAATGAAGGGAGAGGGATAATTATTTTAAAATATGTATCATGGGATTTAAATTGTAGTCTCACCATGACAAAGCTAATGATGATTTTTTTTTTCTCAACAGATCAGCTATGCCTCGGAGAACCTTTTAATGAGTGATGCTGTTAAGTTTCCTTATTTCTACCGGACAATACCTAATGAGCTGCACCTCTGCAAGGGAATATTAAAGATACTGAAGCATTTTGACTGGACCTGGGTTGGCATCATTGCATCTGATGATGAAAGCAGCATGAGGGCTCTCAATTTCCTGAAAGAAGGGATTGAGCAGAACAGTGGCTGTATTGAATTCACAGAAATATTCAGTCGCACCAATGACCTGTCAGCAGAGAAAATACATAAAATTAATGAGACTATATATACATCATCGACTAATGTGATCATATACTATTGTCATGGAGAAATTGCATATAATCTATTAGATAAAATAGACATATTGCAGGTGCCTGGCAAGGTCTGGATCACAACACATAAATCAGACTTTGTTTCAGATATATACGATATAAGTTTCAATACTAAGAATAAGAACAACACCTTGGCATTCACAACAGTAGAGAAGAACATTCCAAGCTTTTCAAAATTTGTGCAGGAGGTGAATCCTACCCTACTTCCGGAATATCATAAATTTAATTTCTTTTGGTGGAGCCTGTGTAACAGCAGTTGCCATAAGAGCATCATACGAACATGTAGCAGAGATGAACCAAGTGTCTTCATGAGACAGTGTACTGCCAAATTCCTTGGGAGCAGCTACAGTATATACAATGCTGTCTATGCCCTGGCACATGCACTGCATGACATGGTCACATCTGGCTCTGGAAACTCCATGCGGAGTGGAGAAAGTAAACATTTTGTGGATTATTTTCCATGGAAGGTAATGTTGATTGTTAAAGTTTAGTTTAGAAGAAAAGAAGGGATGTATAATGACACAAGGTGAAAGGGAATCCTTAAAGGGAGAAGGTAGCAAGAAATCTTTATTCTCTTACTGATGCTCAGAGCCCGGAGTCACAAAATGCTGCTCAGACTGGGATAATTTAGTAGAAGTGAAGCTGATGTTGTTGGGAGTGAGTATTTGAAAGGTCTTTAACCTGGCTGTATTTAACAAGTAAATATGCCCCTTAATGGAGAAAAAGGAGGTAAATGATTGAAATCACTCAGTACGGTAGGAAAATGAAGGACTGAGGGTTTTGAGGAGGAGAACACACCCTGGAGCTCCACCATCTAAATCAAATAATTGCGATGGAGAAGGTACAGAGAAGGGCTACCAAAATGATAAGGGGAATGGAACAACTCCCCTATGAGGAAAGACTAAAGAGGTTAGGACTTTTCAGCTTGGAGAAGAGACGACTGAGGGGGGATATGAAAGAGGTGTTTAAAATCATGAGAGGTCTAGAACGGGTAGATGTGAATCGGTTATTTACTCTTTCGGATAGTAGAAAGACTAGGGGGCACTCCATGAAGTTAGCATGGGGCACATTTAAAACTAAACGGAGAAAGTTCTTTTTTACTCAACGCACAATTAAACTCTGGAATTTGTTGCCAGGGGATGTGGTTAGTGCAGTTAGTATAGCTGTGTTTAAAAAAGGATTGGATAAGTTCTTGGAGGAGAAGTCCATTACCTGCTATTAATTAAGTTGACTTAGAAAATAGCCACTGCTATTACTAGCAACGGTAACATGGAATAGACTTAGTTTTTGGGTACTTGCCAGGTTCTTATGGCCTGGATTGGCCACTGTTGGAAACAGGATGCTGGGCTTGATGGACCCTTGGTCTGACCCAGTATGGCATTTTCTTATGTTCTTAAAAAGAAATCTCTCCTTGAAGCCATATACATTATTTATTTTAATCTTAGATTGATCAGATATCTTTTATTTTTCAATAAAATAGATATCAAATCCTTTATCTGATCTAGATATCTTTCTTTGCACAGAAGAAAGTGATAATATGATTTCTAGAATGAGAAAAAGCTTTCTGATGTGTGTTGCTCTGGAGGTGGTGGAGTGCAGCTTTGTGGAGAGAGCTATCTTACCTGTGAAGAAGTGGGGAAGCTGTAGTGTTGTTAACTTCCCAGAAATTGCTTTCTGGGCTGTGTCCAGCCAGGATCCCACTGATTCCTATTAAACCCACCTTATTCATCAACCTATTCTTAAGTGCTGGCCAGCAGTTTATTACCGGGTCTGAACAACTATTGTGTTGCTTTGCTAAGGCTCTGGCAGATTGTTCCAGCCCAGTTGAAGAGATTCAGCAGCTTAATATTATTTTTCCTTTTTTCTTGTAGGAACTGTAAATTCTTTTTCTGTTAGACATCCATAGAGAAGGAGAAAGTTTCAGTCAGAGCTCAGTTGAGCTAGGAGATCCTTTTCTTGTTTTTGTGAACCCAGCCCATTCTTAGAGAGAGGATCACACCCTTAATTAACTGGTCTGGTTACCCAGCTTTTGTAGTGTGCAAGGAAAAAGGACTTTAACTCTGCTAGAATATTGCTGAAGTATTGGAAATCTTGTTTTTTTTCTCTCTTTCTTCCCAACCATGATTTCAACAGAGCAGATTCAATATCTAGGAAAAGTGTTTATCCTCCAAATGCAATATTCAGAGTATAATCACTCAACAGAAGCAACACCTCTCGATAGTTATCTCACACAAGCTAAGTGTAAACACTAATAGAGGGAAATAGTATTATACCTATTCACCACAAACCATATATCAAACTAGACTGGAGACAATTAGGGATGTGAATCGTTTTAGGACGATTAAAATTATCGTCCGTTAATTTTAATATCGTCTTAAACCGTTATGGAACACAATACAATAGAGATTCTAACGATTTATCGTTATAAATCGTTAGAATCGTGAGCCGGCACACTAAAACCCCCTAAAACCCACCCCCGACCCTTTAAATTAAATCCCCCACCCTCCCGAACCCCCCCCCAAATGACTTAAATAACCTGCGGGTCCAGCGGCGGTCCGGAACGGCAGCGGTCTGGAACGGGCTCCTGCTCCTCAATCTTGTTGTCTTCAGCCGGCGCCATTTTCCAAAATGGCGGCGAAAAATGGCGGCGGCCATAGACGAACACGATTGGACGGCAGGAAGTCCTTCCGGACCCCCGCTGGACTTTTGGCAAGTCTCGTGGGGGTCAGGAGGCCCCCCACAAGCTGGCCAAAAGTTCCTGGAGGTCCAGCGGGGGTCAGGGAGCGATTTCCCGCCGCGAATCGTTTTCGTACGGAAAATGGCGCCGGCAGGAGATCGACTGCAGGAGGTTGTTCAGCGAGGCGCCAGAAACCCTCGCTGAACGACCTCCTGCAGTCGATCTCCTGCCGGCGCCATTTTCCGTACGAAAACGATTCGCGGCGGGAAATCGCTCCCTGACCCCCGCTGGACCTCCAGGAACTTTTGGCCAGCTTGTGGGGGGCCTCCTGACCCCCACGAGACTTGCCAAAAGTCCAGCGGGGGTCCGGAAGGACCTCCTGCCGTCCAATCGTGTTCGTCTATGGCCGCCGCCATTTTTCGGCGCCATTTTGGAAAATGGCGCCGGCTGAAGACAACAAGATTGAGGAGCAGGAGCCCGTTCCGGACCGCTGCCGTTCCGGACCGCCGCTGGACCCGCAGGTTATTTAAGTCATTTGGGGGGGGTTCGGGAGGGTGGGGGATTTAATTTAAAGGGTCGGGGGTGGGGTTTTAGGAGGTTTTAATGTGCCGGGTTTGCGATTTTTCGATTTTTCGATTTTTCACGATTTTTCACGATATTTTACCCCCCCAAACGGCAACAATACGATTCCCTCCCCCTCCCAGCCGAAATCGATCGTTAAGACGATCGAGGACACGATTCACATCCCTAGAGACAATATCATAGGCTAGTGCTCACAATGGAATTTCGATCCGCTGTCTCTCGCCCTCAATGGGCCGCAGGCAGTAATCAGCCTGTGAGCTCAAATGATTTTTAATCATCTATTGTCTCCTGTCTACCCACCCCTCACTCCAAAAAACATATTTTATTTAATCAAATAGTATATCAACCATTAAAGTGGAAATTATCAAAGCAGCTGAACATATATATTTCTCAGAATCTATTACTTTTTACCGGCTTAGTAACCCATAGATATTTAACAAAAATATTGAGGCACAAAAGTGGTCACTCAAATATCAAAAAATATACAAAGGCGTGAATCGCCATGTTGTGAACTTGAGCTTTATGATTCTGGCGTTCCGGAACTGAATGAAAATAATACACCGGTGACATAGTGATCTGTCATCTTCATTCCCCTTGAAAAAGACTCCTTGTGAGTCGAAACATGGACCATGTCGGGGTGAACAATGGAAGTATATTTTTTGATATTTGAGTGACCACTTTTGTGCCGCAATATTTTTGTTAAATATCTATGGGTTACTAAGCCGGTAAAAAGTAATAGATTCTGAGAAATATATATGTTCAGCTGCTTTGATAATTTTGCACTTTAATGGTTGATATACTATTTGATTAAATAAAATATGTTTTTTGGAGTGAGGGGTGGGTAGACAGGAGACAATAGATGATTAAAAATCGTTTGAGCTCACAGGCTGATTACTGCCTGCGGCCCATTGAGGGCAAGAGACAGCGGATCGAAATTCCATTGTAAGCACTAGCCTATGATATTGTCTCCAGTCTAGTTTGATATATGGTTTGTGGTGAATAGATATTCAGAGTATAACCATAAATATCAAACCCTCCAAACATAATATCAAAAATTGCAGTAGATAAATCAGCTACATAATCAACAGACTTTCACATGCAATACCAAGAATTGCTGCCAATCAGCCAGCATTTGGAAACATTGCATAACTAAAACTACCAACATTTAGAAAATCTGATACAAAGAAATGATTTGAGGGGAATATGGGGCACCACTGCCGGCTTATGAGCCAATGAGACTTACATTTTCACCATTACCCAGCATTCTTTTCTGTCATTGTAAATAAATTCTGTTGGGTAATACTACTTATGGGAAAGGCTCTGAAATTGGCCACCTCTTTTATACGCTGGCATGGGATATGCTTCTCCAAGAATTTCAGAAATATTTTTTGGCCCCCCTCGCCAGAAACGTGCCGCTGAGAGAGGCTTACTACAACGGCATTAAGGAACAGTCTAGGCCCTATCATTTGCTGCTGACTTCCTCCAGCAAAAAGCAGATGTGCCTGCGGGGTTTGTGTGTGAATAGGAACCTTTCTGGGCTCTGTGTGTGTGTATGAATGGGAATCTGCTTCAGTGTGTGTGTGTGCGTGTGAATAGGAACCTGTCTGGTATGGGTGTGTGTGTCAATGGGAACCTGTCTGAAGTGTGTGTATGTGTGAACGTGAGCCTGCCTTTGTGTGTAAAGAAAGTTTGTGTGCCCTCTAATCCACTAGATGCTCTGGATGACTAGAAATGACATTTTCAAGCATGAAGAATGGTGAATTTTTCTTCCTTGTCGTTTTAATTATTGTGTCTGCCATTTTGAAGTATTTTATTGCTGTTTGGAAATTGTTTTAAATTTTGTATGATAGCTTAATTATTGAATGCTATTCTGTTCCTTAGCTTGTTGGAAATGTTATTTTTATTAGTGTGGTTCTACTAATAGGCTTGATTAATATTCCATGATTTTATTGTTTGATGATTTATGAGGACTGGTGATGTTTGTTTCCCCGTTGCTGCATTGCATACAGAATCTGACTTGTTACACTTTCCAGTCCAGTTTCTGTCCCTGTGATTCTATTTATACTTCATGATCTCCTTATTCTGTATTCAGGGAGGCTGAATCTGTGCTCTGCATGTTTAGCTGAGGTGGGGTATTCTGCTAGCATGTATTTTCTATGGAAGGATTTTTAGCAGCCTGGTTTCATTACTTTTCCCACAGGACATTTATTTTTGTTTTAAGGCCTGGTGTAATATTTGCAGTGTTTCCTTTTCATAGATAGGATTGAGTGCTGGCAGTTAGTACTGTTTTAGTATGGGAAGTTTACTATATCATTATTGTCATTTAGTTTACTCAAGACTTTCTGAGAACCAAACCCAGACCCAGCATGTCGCAATAGGCCTAATACCCTATTGCTTTACTAGGTGCTTTACAAGAGCAGTGCAGGCCAGCCGGCACCGTTTTTACATACCAGTTAGTGGCTGACTCCTGCCCAGTTTTGTCATAGATGTTCAGGAGGTGGAGTCAATTTTAAAAGTTTAGATTGTCAGAGGGAGCAAGCCATAGAGTGTGAGAATGACAGTTTCTGCTGTGTTTTGGTTCCTGGGAAAACAACATTCTGTGTGGGGGTTTTTTTTTTTTAAAGAAATAAGGAAGGGGCAGCACAGTTATTGATCACTCAGGGCTGCATAACTGATAGCAGCAGTCCTGCCATGGCTGCCGGGGGACCTCACCCTGCCCAGCGGCAGAGGTGGAGGAGGGTAAGTGACTGAAAGGGAAGACAAGGGATTAGAGGAATGCATGAGGTGAGTGACTAAGAGGGAAGGGGTGGGGTAGTGAGTGACTGAAAGGGAAAGGGGACCAGTGATGGAGACAGGGCTGAGTGACTGAGGGAAGGGAAAAGGGACAGGTGAGTGAGACTGAAGGAGAGGAAGAGTGAGGAAGTGGAAGAGGGGAGGAAGAAGAGAAGGTAGAAGAGTTCTATTTTTGTGTGTGTGTATGATAGAGAAAGGAAAAAGTTTGTGTATTTCCTTCTCCCTTCTCCCCTCTCCCCCTTCTTCTTGTCATTATTCCATGACAATCTCAGGGTGACTGAAAATCAAAAGTTCCCAGGTATAGAGAAGGGAATTTCTTTATCTTTTTATATTCATTTTTTGTAAATATTTTAATTTTTTAAATTCTATTTTTATTTATTAGATGCTCTGTAATCTGTTTTGAAATACTGTTTTTATTCATATGGTTTAGTATTATGATTGATTTATATTTCTTTATTTTGTTTTATGAGGAATGATAATGATTCTGTTTTTGCATTATTGCACTGCGTATGAGTCTGGCTGGGAGGTCTGAGAGGGGAGAGGAGGCTCATGAGCAAGACTGCTGGGGAGTGGAATATTAGAGGGAGCAAGAATGCGGGGAATGCAAGGGGAGAAGGACCAAGACTGCTGGGAAAACCCCTGGCAGTGCCCACAGGCAGGGACAGGAGAAGCAGAGTGAGCCATGCTGTGATGCAGTCTGTCTCTGCTGCAGCATATAGATCAGTTGCAGTAGTTTTGTGGAGGCCTTCCCTTTGCCTCCCGAAGTCCAACATTGCCTCAGAAGGGGGGAGGGCCCAGAATGACTGATCGATCACTCGTCTGATAGCCGCAGCAGAGAGAGAAGGAAGCACCATCCAGCGCCGCAGAGAGACCTGGCTCCCATGCCTTCCACGGTCTCTCCGTCCCTTGTGTGTGTGTGTGTGGGGGGGGGGGGGGGGGGCGAGGGGGCAGAACCTGTGCTGCTGCTGCTGCGGCAGATCTGTGCGATGATCGCTTTTGGTAGCTGCACAGAAAATCATTGATGGCAGACTGGATGGGCCTTTTTGGTCTATTTTGTTATTTACTATCAGGTCGATACAGTAAAGTGTGCTCCGTCGGAGCGCACTGTCAGCCTGCTCTGGACGCGTGTTTTCCCTTACCCCTTATTCAGTAAGGGGAGGAAAACACGCAGCCCACCCGCGGCACCTAATAGCGCCCTCAACATGCAAATGCATGTTGATGGCCCTATTAGGTATGCGCGCGGGATCCAGTAAGTAAAATGTGCAGCCAAGCCGCACATTTTACTCTAAGAAA
Source organism: Rhinatrema bivittatum (assembly GCF_901001135.1). Taxonomy (NCBI): domain Eukaryota; kingdom Metazoa; phylum Chordata; class Amphibia; order Gymnophiona; family Rhinatrematidae; genus Rhinatrema; species Rhinatrema bivittatum. Next base: position 41,859,352 of record NC_042630.1, on the reverse strand, counting down.
TTAGCGCCGACCCAAAGGTCGGCGCTAATTTCTTCCGGCGCCAGGAGAGTGCACAGAAAAGCAGTAAAAACTGCTTTTCTGTGCACCCTCCGACTTAATATCATGGCGATATTAAGTCGGAGGTCCCCAAAAGTAAAAAAAAAAAAAAAAAAAAATTTGAATTCGGCCCGCGGCTGTCGGGCCGTAAACCGGATGCTCAATTTTGCCGGCGTCCGGTTTCCGAGCCCGTGGCTGTCAGCGGGCTCGAGAACCGACGCCGGCAAAATTGAGCGTCGGCTGTCAAACCCGCTGACAGCCGCCGCTCCAGGCCAAAAGGAGGCGCTAGGGACGCGTTAGTGTCCCTAGCGCCTCCTTTCCCTCGTTTGCACCGCGTCGCCTAATTTGCATGCTGGAGCATACTGGATAGCTCGCACCGGCGAAGGGCCGGTGCGTGCACCGGGAGAGCGGGCGTTCGTCCGCTCTCCCGCGGTTTTACAGTATCGGGCTGTATGTTACTATGTTCAAATCCATTTTTACAGGCTAAAGAGTGCTTTCTTGACTGGAAGGCGTCTTTTGTAAATTGTCCACAATACATGTGGCTTAAAGTCCATGGGCAGCAATGGAAAGAGTTATAGTGGGGCTTGGGACTCTGTGCTGACTATTGTTAGGTCAGATGCTATTTTCTAAGAGAAAGTGTCCATGTAGTTTCCTTCTTTGACAATTGGTACAATGTCTGAGGATAAAAAGTACCCCCCCCCCCCCGACCTTGCAGATATTTTAAAGTTGCCCCTTTTATGGCAAAATTTGCTTACAAAAACCAGGGGACAAGGAGCAATGGTTTTATTTCAGTGGCATTTTAAAGATTTATTCATGCAATCTCAATTTTCAAATAGCCATGGAAACAGTGAGCAGTATTTCTGAAATTAGTTTGATTATCCTACAGTCAATGACAATTTGGGCAAAAAATAGTTACCGCATCTTAAAAAACACATGGCAGAACTAAGAAAGGTAGGGAAGAAGTTAACCAAAATAATAAAGGGTTCTTCTATTAGGAAAGGCTAAAGAGGTTAGGATGCTTCAGACTGGAGAAGAGAAGGCTGAGGGGAGATATGATAGAGGTCTATAATATAATGAGTGGAGTGCAACGGGTAATGCAAATTGTTTGTTTACTCTTTCAAAAAGTGCAAAACTAGGGGACACTCAATGAAGTTACTAGGTGAAATACTTAAGACAAATAGGAGAAAATATTTCTTATTCATCACATAATTAAACTCTAGAATTTGTTGCCGGAGGAAGTGGTGAAAGCTGTTATTGTAGTTTGCTTTAAAAAAGATTTAGGCAAGTTCCTGGATAAAATGTCCATAAAGCATTATTAAGGTGAAATTGGGAGGAATCCACTGCTTATCCGTGGGATAAGTGACATGGCATCTATTGACTTTTGGGGATCCTGCCAGGTATTTGTAACCTAGATTGGCCACTTTGAAACAGGATACTGGGCTTGATGGACCTTTGGTCTGACCCAATATGGAAAACTTAGGTTCATATGTTCTAACATTTTTTAAAAAAGAAAAAAAAATGAAACAGAGGTTCACTTATTTGTTTTACTGCGTACATCAGTAATTAGAGATGTGAATCGTGTGATCGATCCTCTTAACGATCGATTTCGGCTGGGAAGGGGAGGGAATCGGATCGTCGCAGTTTGGTTTTTTTAAATATCGTGTAAATCGTGTAAATCGAAAACCGGCACACTAAAACATCCCTAAAACCCACCCGACCCTTTAAAATAAATCCCCCACCCTCCCGAACCCCCCCAAAATGCCTTATATTACCTGGGGTCCAGAGGAAGGGTCCCGGTGTGATCTTTTACTCTCGGACCTCCGGTGCGTTGTAGAAATGGCGCCGGCGCCATTTTGTTTTTTTGTCCCCCGACATCAGGAGCGCCATTTTGTACAGAAAAACGATTCGCGTGCAGGAAGTCGTTCCCGGACCCCCGCTGGACTTTTGGCAAGTCTTGTGGGGGTCAGGAGGCCCCCCCAAGCTGGCCAAAAGTCCCTGGGGGTCCAGCGGGGGTCCGGGAGCGATCTCCTACGCTCCTGACGTCGGGGGACAAAAAACAAAATGGCGCCAGCGCTACCTTTGACCTGTCATATGACAAGGCAAAGGTAGCGCCAGTGCCATTTCTACAACGCACTGGAGGCCTGAGAGTAAAAGATCACACCAGGACCCTCCCTCTGGACCCCAGGTAATTTAAGGCATTTTGGGGGGGTTCGGGAGGGTGGGGGATTTATTTTAAAGGGTCGGGGTGGGTTTTAGGGTTGTTTTAGTGTGCCGGTTTTCCCCTCCTCCCCCTTCCCCTCCCCCTTCCCCCGATTTACGATTTGTTGACGATAAATCGGGGGAATTGTTATTGTATCGCAGCTGTAACGATTTTTGACGATTTAAAATATATCGGACGATATTTTAAATCGTCAAAAAACAATTCACATCCCTATCAGTAATAGAGAAATAAATTAGAATGGAGTCCTAAAATAAATACATGTGTGGATATTCAGTCAAGGATATGCATTTGATTTCAGTTTGTAAATGATTGATATAATATATTATATACAACTTTATCTAATTTAGCTCAAATAAGGGAAAATGTGTTTGTTTTTATATATTGTGTATGCCTGAAAATATTTGAGCCACATTGCATTTTGGGACACCCCTGAAAAGTTACCCTTTGTTCCTTAGCTCAATCACTATCTGAGGAACCTCCACTTTAAGAATGTTTTAGGTGAAGATCTATCTTTTGATGAGAATGGTGACTTCTCCGGGGGATATTATATTATAAATCCAGTCTTTCTAGCCAATAAGATACAGAATATTGAAGTTGTTGGAGGTTATAACCCAAATGCTCCCTCGGGACAGGATTTCATCATCAATGAGAAGGCGATCGTATGGGAAAGCGCATTTACCCAGGTTAGAGTTAAGGCACATTATAGCATGAAAGAAGGCACTGAATCATGGAAATATCATTTATAACAAGTATGGAAAGATGGGAAAGTTTTGTTTCATTTTTTTGGAGGGATTTCCTCACAAATTTTGTTTCATGTAATGTTTACTTCATTGATCTATTTAAAAAAAAATAAAAGAAATAAACATTGAAACCTCTAAAAAAAAACTGGAAAAAGAAGTATGAAAAGGGACCTCCCAGGGCCTCTGGAGCACCCAACTCATCCCTTTTAACTGGAAAAATACCAGGGCCAGGAATTTCCATGGCCCTCACTGACCCATCCGAGAAGGACCTGCAGATGAAGCCTAGCCCTGGCCCAAGCTGTGGCCTTGCATGGAGCCCAGGCTGAGGTCATGGCTACCTGCCATGACCTAAGCATCTGCAAGGCTGAGGCTTCAGCCTGGGCCTATGCACTGGGGGCCAGCTAGTCCCAATGGTGTGACCTTGAATAGGCTTTGCCCACAGTAGAATGCCACAACCTTGGCCTAGGCCTTATGCGAGGCCCCACCTTAAAGCCTAGGCCCAATCATCAACAGTTTTTTTTAAATACGTTTTCAAAACAAAATGAGATTCTGAGGAAATTTTGTTGGAATTTCTCTTGTTCCATTTTGAAAAAGATCCAAACTGAAATAGGAAAATGTGTCTCATTTCCTATTTTGTTTCTCCCAAATGCTAATTACTAATTCATAATATTATGAATGCTCAGAAGGGCTGCTATGTGATTAGGTGCCAAAAATACTGACTTATCCTAAGATAAAGAGGGACAGACTTTGTAAATCTCATTTTAATCTATAAGAGAATGACAATTTATACCTAGAGAATTTAGGGAGGAACAAGGAGAAATTACATTAGACAGATGGGCTTTCACATAAAGAGACTCTCAAGGATGCCAATAACTTCCACACTATCCATAAAGTCCCATATTTTTTCTGTTATTCTAATAGAAATGATCACAAATAACTGTATTCTCTTACCAGCTAATGGAGGGAGCAGAAATAATGCTATATGCTTTTGATTACAATTCTTGATTTCAAAGTTCATCTATGAAGTTTTTGTATACAGGAAAGGATTAATTCCCAGCTAAACTAAAACCTCCGACGCCAGATGGAAAGGAGTTTCACATTTTATATTTTATCAGACAGGGCTCATACCTCACAGTCATAATCTGCTGAGTACACTGGAAAGGAATTCATCAAAATAAATGGTTTGAATTTTCACATATGTGAAGAGAAACTAGAAACAATTACAGCCCAACCTAACAGATGCTTTTCTCAAAACTTAGACACCTCCACAGTCCAAATGCAGTCAGAGTTGCCCTCCAGGATTCAGGAAATTAACCAGTAAAGAAAAACCCATCTGCTGCTATGATTGTATTCCCTGTCCAGATGGAGAGGCCTCCAACCAAACTGGTAGGTGATTTGATATAAAATGTGGAGGGTTCATGGCTGCAAATTATTAATTTTGACCACTGTTAGAAAACTCAAAGGTCTTCAAAGCTTATGAAGAAGATCAAATTCCCATATAGTGTTCTCAATTATTCCCCTGTTAGGCTTTCATTTTTTTAATATAAAAATGAAAACAGTTATTATAGTTATGATTAAACTGAATGCATAGTGTACTTATTTATTTATTTATTTATATAAAATAAAATAAATAAAATAAATAAATAAATTATAGTTATGATTAAACTGAATGCATAGTGTACTATACAATGATATTATAAATTAATATATAAGACACTGTCAACTAAGATCTGCAACTAAGATCTCCTGAGAAAGGAGAGGATGAGAAGTGATCTGAGAAACCACAAAGAATGTTTTAAATTTTGACAGAAAAAAGACTAAATGCCATGAAATGCAGAGTCAGCATTTGGGCTGTAACAATCAAATGAGCTGTGATTGATGGCAGCTGAAGGACTCATGACCATGAACATAGAATAAGACCTTGGGTTGATAGGCTCCTATGACCTGAATGTGGTGAAACAATGTGACAAGGCAGTGACTGAGGACAGAGGGATGCTGGGCTGCATAGAGAGAGGCTTAAGTAGCAAGAAAAAGGAGGTGAACAGCCCATATGTGGTTCATTGGTAAGGCCTCAAATGGAGTATCATGCTGATTTCTGAAGACTGTATCTCAAAAGTGATAGAAACAGGATGAAAGTCATCCAGATAAAATCAACTAAAATGGTATGGCATCTGTACAGAATGATATATGAGATGAGACTGAATGACCTAAATAGATTTACCCTGGAGGAGAGCAGAAGCAGGGAAGATATGAGAGAGGCTATTAAATACTTGAAAAGTATTAAAGCTGCACATGAATTTCAGCTTCTCCAATGGTAATGAAGCTGAAGAACTAGTGATTTTGATATGAACCTTCATGCGGGGGGTGAGGGGGGGAGACTCGGGAGCAATGCCAGGAAATATTTCTTAATGTAAACAGTGCTGGACCCATGGATTTCCCTGCTTGAAGAGGTGGGATATAAAAGAATGGTGATGGACATCAAAAGGACATTGAATAGACACAGAGGAACCCTTGTAGCTAAATGATGGAAATCAAGAAATCTGGTAACCTGTAGTAACTTTTGTATAACATTTTGGCATGGGGTAAACTGAGCAGAGAAATTTGCTGTGCATACTGGATTGACCAGTTGGTACTTTATGTAGCATCATGTAGTATGTTACTATTATGTTATAAGGGCTCTGGGAAGTGCCGAGGCAGGCGAGGAGTACCCAAGCATGGGCAGACAGGCTGGAGACAGTGTCCCTGGCCTCTGATGCATCAGAGAGACTCAACAACACAATGTTGGTCTCTGGAGTAGCCCTCTGGCCACTCAACAGTACTTTTGAACCTGCCATAGGGAACAGAAGATGTGACAGGACAGACAGAGGCTGAGGGCAGAACACATGGACTTAGACAAAGACTCAAACATGGATTCAGATGAAGACTCAGACGAAGACTCAGATGATGTTTCAGATGGGTTTCAGGATGAAGAAGACTGAAGGAATGCTGCCATGCCACATGCCCTACATGGCCAATCAAGGCAGGTCATGGGCCACATTGGAGGTGAAGCAGACTCCAAACTGACATCGACTGTGGTGAGTACTGAAGGTGTACTCCAAACTGACATCGACTGTGGTGAGTACTGAAGGTGTACCGCCTCACCGCGCACCCTACACAGCCACTCCTGGCTGGTAGCAGACCGTGCTGAATGATGAAGCAGACTTCAAGTGAAGATTCAGAAGAGATTTCAGACGAAGACTGAAGCAGATGCAGGGACTCCAGAGACCCGGTTCAGGATATGGATTCAGGTCTGAACCTCAGGATTCAAGACTTAGAGAAAGGAACTTGGAGCAGACTGCTCTGAGAAAGGAAGCTCAGAGTGGGAACTCAGAGCAAGGAGGAACTCGGAGCTGGAACCTGAGGCTTGAATATAAAATGAAGGTCCCGGAAGCTTGTGCTGCTGATGAGAAGAGGCATCTGGACAGGCGGACAACTGGACCGGCAAACATCTGGACAGCAGACACGGTGGAAGTCAGGACACTGAGGACATCGGAACATTAGGAACATGGTCATGGTCTAAGGAAGGGCGTGAAGAATCCTCGGCGACGACGGATGGAACTATCCCACCAAGTGCCCTACACTCTCCAGCCAGGGTGGTCACGGACCACTTGGACCACTGCGGGCCATACACAACAATGTCGGGCTGATCGCGGACCACGCAGGGATGGGACAACAGAGCCTCAGAGACATCTGGAGACAGTGGATTACTGTAAATCAAGACACATCAGGAACAGAATAAATGTCAGCAGAGACGAGGACAAAGACACGGGATCCCATGGAGAACAGAATGCCTAGGAGAAGCTGGGGTTTGAGGAGTACTAGGGAGGACTAGCTCCTTGCAAAGGCAAAGAAGAAGTAAAGACAGGCCATCTTTATAGGAAAGAAGAGGAGACTCCCACGATGACATCAAAGGAGAACCACTCTATCACTGGCCCTTTAAGGCGTGGCCTCTCCAGGAAGTGGCTCTACATGGATTGAAGATAATAGCAATGGCTTAGCTATTGGTGTGGTAGGAATCTGTAGATGTTCCACTAAGCTTTTTAAGATTTGAAATTTCCTCCGGCCCCAGAATCTATGAGGGCTAGAGTGTGAAACTCAAGGCTTTCCGCAGATAAGTGAGACTGGTAGAGACAATGGAGGAGTTGGAGTGATGAGGTCTAGGAGGAGTCTTCCTGCAGATCCTAGGCCTAAAGGTTTCCTGGACAGATGGGACAAGTTTAGACGGCATGCACAGCACTTGCATAACCCCATGCGTTTGCGGAATCTTCTCTCATTAGAAGTTAAATGACTTCATCCTAATTGCTTAGGCTCGTCTTCTTCTATGGGAGCAGATGATAGACTCGAGGCAATTGGCACAGGTTTAGAATGGTTAGCTCCCGGGACAGGCTTTCGAGGACTCTTAGCTTCTTGAGTCCGGTCTCAAAGATGGCAGTCAATTCTCCCAGCCAGTTCCATGAGAGACTCAAGGGTGTCAGGCAGATTGTGAGCCACCAGTTCATCCTTTAAACGAGAGTCGAGACCTTCCATAAAGATAGCATGCAAACATCCAAGGTCCCAGTGTAGTTCGGATGCTAAAGTCTTGAATTCATTCACATAGTCTGTTAGCGGCTTATTACCTTGCTGGAGATGAAGCAGAGCAAATCCAGTGATGGTGTGGTGAGCCGAGGCGTCGAAGACAGATTTGAAAGGTTTCAGAAATCCTGATAGGTCATTCAGGATAGGATCTTCATGTTCCTATAACAGTGAAGCCCAAGCCAAGGCTCTCCCTTCAAGTAGAGATAGGATATATGTGGTCTTGGATGCTTCTGTGGGAAAGAGGGTAGGCTGCAGTGAAAAATGCATACTGCATTGGTTGACAAACCCTCTACATATCTGTGCTTCTCCCATGAAGCGAGTAGGTGAGATAACGGTAAGGAGAGTTTTGACAGTCACCACTGGAGACAGTAATTCCTTCACTGGAGTTGCCAAAGTGTTCAGTTGTCCATGTAACTGACTGAAAGTGGCAGCCAGACTCTCCAGAGACTTTTGTTGCTCAGTGATCCGCTGGGCTAGGCCAGGAACATCCTGCAAGTCTGCAAGCTGAGTTGAGTCCATGAAATTAGAAACCTGTTGGGTTCGTGGCATGATGTCGACCCTTGGTCGAAGTGGTGATGACTCCTCCCATGGGGAGGGGCCCCATGGGGAACCACAATGATAGGCTAGACTCAATAGCAAGCAGACACAGAGGAAAGGAAGCTTTATTATACTGCTGTGAGGAAGATGATACTTGTCTGAGGAACGGACAGCACTGTAATCCGATATCACAGTAAGGCTCCACAATAGTCTCATTAGAATGTAGATGATCTCACCCAGATATAGTGAAGGTCTGGTGATATTCTGCAGAGCAGAATAGGCCGTGAACCTGAAGGGTGCAGCGAGAAGAGCCTTGGAGCGTAGTAGTACTCACAGGGTAGCAGCAATGATAACTTCCTTTGGTAGTCGAGTGAAGAGAAGGATCCATGGTCTAAGGTGCAGAATATCCAAAGCAGGATAGGCCCTCGAGGAGCGAGTACCTAGGAGCATCGAGGGTCCTGGAATAAAGCAGACAGGAACCCTGAGGAGCAGGTGTCCTGAAGGTTAGGCAGAATAACCCCAAAGGGCGAGTAGAAGCGAGGGGCCCCCGTGGAGCGGGTACCCAGAGCTTCAGTGGTAGAGAGATACCCAGGAGGGTAACAAGGAATCCAAGCAAGCAGCTTAGAAGCGGTCACAGTAGCAAAACCGAAGTCCTTGCTAACTCGTTGTATTGGAGCAGAGCGGAGGTTTAAATATTCGGAGGTACTGATGTCATGTGGTGGGGCCGCCCACAAGGTTCCTGCCATGATGTGTTTAAGAACGTGGGCAGCGTATTCCCTAGGAGATCTCAGGAAGAAGCATGGTTGACAGGGACACACATGCTGGCTCGGAGATGCCGAGGGGTTTGGCAAACAGCAGCAGAGGCAGCCATCCTTCCGAAGGAGAAGGAGATGGACGCAACACTACATAGTGAGGTGCAAAACGTGCTGATGGCAGTTTAAGATGGAGGAACTTGGTAGTCAGCCAGACCTTGTCTCCAGGCTGAAACTGAGATGCTTCTCGATGGTGAGCATCATAGATCCTTTATGCTTTCTGTCATGCTTTAAGGAGCAGATCCTTTGTTTGCTTCCAAAGCTGAGATAACTCTGCTGCAGGAGAAGCCACCGATAAAGGAATTGGCAGAGGAGGAAGTGGTTGTCATCCATAGATGAGTTGAAATGATCCCATAGATGTAGCAGGATGCAAGTTGATAGCGAATTCTGCCCAAGGTATTAGTTACGACCAGTCACTCTGTCTTGAGTTAACGTAGGACCGTAGACACTGTTTAAATGTTCTGTTCATTCTTTCAGTCTGTCCATTAGACTGAGGGTGGTAAGTGTAGGTCAAGTCCAAGAAGATGTCAAACTTTTAAAACGTATCATCAGAAAATTAGAGAAGGACTGGCGGAACAACCCCTCCCCCATAAAACAAAATTCTTATAGAGCCACCCTACGCATTTATCGTGACCAAACCCTCAATGCAAAAAAAAACTATCATGCAAAAAAAATACACGACCTACAATTTAATGCAAATGCTCTCTTCACATACGTAGCACAAATGACTAAAACCAACATAAGATGTCCATATCAATAGTGAGAAATTGGCCACATTCTTCCATGAGAAGATAGCTAAAATCATGGCTTGATTTCCTAGCAACAATCCCCCCACCGGAACCAACCCTCTAGGCCCACTAGCAACCTTCAATTCCTTTGAACCTACCTCCTCTTTTGAGATTCAAAATACCACTAAAAAATTGAAACCTGCCACACACCCTAGTGACACCATTCCCACCAAGCACCTGCTTTCTATCCTAGAAATTATAGCTCCTCGAATTGCGAAAATCATCAACTGCTCATTAACCTCTGGAGAAATCCCTACTACACTTAAACAAGCTATCATTAAACCTATACTAAAAAGACCTAAAGCTGATGCCTCCGAACTAACCAACTACCGACCCATTTCCAACCTTCCCTTCCTAGCTAAAATTCTTGAAAAGAATTAATACACAACTCACGGATCACCTTGAAAAATATAAACTTCTTTCACTCTCACAATTCGGATTTCATAAATTTATGAGCACTGAAACACTACTTATCTCTCTCACCAACACCATATTAACTGGATTTGACAAAGGGCAGTCCCACCTTCTAGCCATGCTTGACATCTCTGCAGCCTTTGACACTATTAACCACAACATTCTCATCACATGGCTCCAGGAAACTGGCATTACTGATACCCCCCTCCAATGGTTTAAAGCCTCCCTACATAGGCGACAATATAAAGTTAACTTTGAAAACCACGAATCTCTGCCATATGACATAAATCATGGAGTCCCGCAAGGATCTGCCCTCTCCTCTACCCTCTTTAACATTTACATTATCCCACTCTTCCACCTTCTAACTGAACTCGGCCTCCTGTACTTCATATATGCTGATGATGTACAAATCATCATCCCCTTCAAAGATTCCATCAATGACGCACTCAAAACATGGGACAATGCCCTTACTGCTATTAGTAAACTCCTTACTAATATCAAACTAGCCATTAACCCTGACAAAACAGAGCTCATGATCATTACCCCCCAAAACTGCAAAACCATGCTCACTACCATTCAACCACTACTCATACCTCGTACCATTACAAATAATGTTAGAAACCTTGATGTCACTTTAGTCAACCACCTTAACTTTAAGCAGCATATCAACAATACTATTAAAGATGGCTATTTCAAACTACACACCCTAAAACAACTCAGACCCTTACTATATCAACATGATTTCCGCACCATACTTCAATCACTCATATTTTCAAAAATAGATTACTGTAATGCCCTCCTCCTGGGCCTACCTAAAGCTACCATACTGCCGCTGCAAATGCTTCAAAATTCAGCAGCACGCATACTCACCAGCACAAGAAGATCGGAACACATTACTCCCATACTCAGAGACCTACATTGGCTTCCCCATTGCACAGAGAATCATGTTTAAAACTTTATCCTTAATTCACAAAACCCTTCATACTGACAATATGGCATGGCTCAATAATGACTTATACTTCCACGAACCCTCCAGACCCGCCAGAACACAACATGCTGCCACCCTACATACCCCCTCTCATAAAACTTTCACTCTTGAGGCAACTAAGAAACGTGCCATTCCCGCAGCCGGAGCAACAGCAAGACACCAGAACTATGTCAGGAAATCTGCCCAGTAAAATTCAAACAAAAACTCAAAACATGGCTATTCCTGCAAGCATATACTTCATTTGCACACCTGTCACTCACGCACTCTCACTTCTACACAATTACTCCCTTCTTACCACAACAATTCCCTTATAACATTTTATTCCCCTCCCTGCCTCACATTTTTTTTGAATGTTTATTTTCCACTTGTTCTCTCAAATACCTGACAATTATTACATATCTTTCCACTATATTGCATTATTCTTATAAGCTCATTAATATCTCAATCTAACTTGTATCTTTGTATATAATTGTAAATATTTGATCCTATTTATCCTATGTATATGCACAGTTAATTTCATATCCTATTTACCCCCTTCCAGCCTCACTATAGTTAATTTATCTCCCCTAAGTTAATTTTTATCTGTAAAGCTCCATTGCCTACTTCTAGTTTTGTAGCTCAGTTGCAAGTTTATGTTCTATGTAAACCGATGTGAAGTTACTAAACAAAAGTCGGTATATAAAAACTGCAAATAAATAAATAAATAAATAAATAGATAAATAAACAAACTTTTGACATAGGCCTCTCCAGAACATAGCAGCGAATTGTACTCCTCTGTCAGAAAGTATATGCTTAGGCATTCCATGAATATAGAAGATGTGTTTGATGAAGAGTCTCACTAACTCCACAGAAGAGGGTAATCCTGGTAAGGCTACTAAATGTGCCATACTGGAGAAGCGATCGACGGTGACTCAGATGGTATTGTTCCCATTGCAGAGAGGTAAATCAACCATGAAATTGGTTGCTATATGTGTCCAGGGTTCATCTGGCGCTGGCAGGGGTTGTAACAGACCCCAAGGACATCCGACTGTTGGCTTTTGCTTGGCATAAACAGCGCAGGAACCCACATAAGCTTGTACATCCTTCTTCATGGTTGGCCAACAGTAATACCATTACAACATGGCCAATGTACGACTCAGTCCAGGATGGCCGGCCAAGCAGGAATCATGTGCCTACTTCAGTTTCTTCCTTTGACTTCTAGCCACAACCATCTTCCCAGTGGGTACCACATGAGTGGCTGCAAGAACCACCTTCTCTGGATCAATAATGTGACGGGGTTCATCAGTCACATCCTCAGGAGAGAAGGATAGTGACAGGGCATCAGCCCAGGTGTTCTTTTCTCCAGGACGGTATTTCAAAAGGAAATCAAAACTGTTAAAGAACAGTGCCATCTTGCTTGACGGTGATTGAGCCATTGTGCATGTCTGATGTACTCCATTTTCTTGTGATCGATGTACACTACTATCTGATGTTGTGTACCTTCCAGCCAAGATGCCACTCCTCAAAGGCCAGCTTAATTGTGAGTAACTCTTTGTCTCCGATTCCGTAATTTCTTTCAGCAGGCGAGAACCGCCTTGAGAAGAAGGAGCAGGGATGGAGCACATTGGATTCTCTGTACTGGCTCAAAACCACTCCCACATCGACGTCTGATGCATCGATCTTGACGATGAATGGGCGATGCGGATCTGGGTGGCAAAGGCATGGCTTCTTTTGAAAATTCTCTTTGAGGGTCAGGAAGGCTGAAATTGCTTCAGGAGACCATTTAGAAGGATTGGCCCCCTTTCTGGTCATTGCAGTGAGAGTGACCATCAATGATGAATAGTTCTTGATAAAGGAACGGTAGTAGTCCGTGAAGCTCAAGAAGTGACGCAGTGCCCTCAGGCCTGTAGGTTGGGGCCAATCTTGGATGCTTTCTAATTTCTTGGGGTCCATCTGGAATCCGTTCTTTGAAACAATGAATCCCAGGAAGGGTACAGACTCTTTGTGGAATTCACTCTTCCTTAATTTCGCGTATAAGTGGTACTCCTGCAGGCGTCTTAAAACCTTCTTGACGTCCTTTTGATGTGTTTGTAGATCTTGGGATAAGATCAGAATGTCATCAAGGTACACTACTATACATTGATATAGTAAGTCCCATAAGATGTCATTCATCATTTTTTGGAAAACGGACGGTGTGTTACTTAGTCCAAAGGGCATGACGAAGTATTCGAAATGTCCATCACAGATGTTAAAGGCTGTTTTCCATTTGTCGCCCTCACAAATGCACACCAAGTTGTAAGCCCCTTTGAGATCCAGTTTAGAAAATATATTGGCTCCCTGGAGCCTGTCGAATAGCTCAGAAATTAAGGGAAAGAATACAGGTCCTTGACAGTATTCTCATTCGGACTCCTAAAGTCGATGTAGGGACGTAAAGTGCCATCTTTTTTTCCCACAGGAAAGAATCCTGCACCTGCCGGGGATTTGGAGGGTCTGATACATCCTTTTTGAAGGTTCTCTTGTATATAGGCAGACATGGCCTTATTCTCTGCTGTGGAAAGAAAGTAGACTCTTCCTTTTGGAGGCTCTGAATTGGGTTTCAGGTTTATAGCACAGTCAAAAACCCTGTGGGATGGAAGTACATTTGCTGCTTGTTTAGAGAATACCTTGGAAGGAGGTGTATTGTGGAGGTAGGCCTGGTAATGATGGTGTAGTGGGCATGCATATCAATAGAGAAACTTCCGCAAGACACCGGCCCTGACGGCCAGGTCCCCACTGGGATAATTCCAGCGTTGCCCAGTTAAACTGTGGCACATGATCCTGTAGCGAGGGTAGTCCGAGCACCACCAGATGTATGGCCTTTTCCAATACTAGGAAGGAGATGGTTTGAGAGTGCAAAGCTCCGGTGTGTAGACCAATGGCCTGAGTAATCAGTGAAACCTCTCCAGAAAGTGGCTCTCCATGGAATGAAGATCATAGCAATGGCTTAGCTATTGGTGTGGTAGGAATCACAAAGCATTTTAAGATGAAATTTCCTCTGGCCCCAGAGACTATGAGTGCTAGAGTCTGAAACTCAAGGCTTTCGCAGATAAGTGAGACTGGTAGAGACAATGGAGGAGTTGGACCAGTGAGGGCTAGGAGGAGTCCTCCTGTGAATCCTAGTCCTGAAAGTTTCCTGGACAGATGGGACAAGTTTGGACAGCATGCACAGTACATGCATATCCCCATGCGTTTGCGGAATCTTCTCTCTTTAGAAGTTAAATGACTTCGTCCTAATTGCATAGGCTCGTCTTCTTCTATGGGAGCAGATGGTAGTCCCGAGGCAATTGGCACAGGTTTAGAATGGTTAGCTCCTGGGACGGGCTTTTGAGGACTCTTAACCTCTTGAGTCTGGTCTCGAAGATGGTGGTCAATTCTCCCAGCCAGTTCCATGAGAGACTCAAAGGTGTCAGGCAGATCGCGAGCCACCAGTTTGTCCTTTAAACGAGAGTCGAGACCTTCCATAAAGATATCATCCAAACATCCAAGGTCCCAGTGTAGTTTGGATGCTAAAGTCTTGAATTCAATCACATAGTCTGTTAGCAGCTTATTACCTTGCTGGAGATGAAGCAGAGTGGATCCAGCGATGGTGTGGCGAGCCGGGTCATCGAAGACAAACTTGAAAAGTTTCAGAAATCCTGATAGGTCACTCAGGATAGGATCTTCAGGTTCCCGTAACGATGAAGTCCAAGCCAAGGCTCTCCCTTCAAGTAGAGATAGGATATAGGTGGTCTTGGATTCTTCTGTGGGAAAGAGGGTAGGCTGCAGTGAAAAATGCATTCTTTATTGGTTGACAAACCCTCTACATATCCGTGCTTCTCCCATGAAGCAGGTAGGCGTAGATAATGGTACGATAGTTTTGACAGTCACCACCGGAGACAGTAATTCCTTCACTGGAGTTGCCAAAGTGTTCAGTTGTGCATGTAACTGATTGAAAGCGGCAGCCAGACTCTCCAGAGACTTTTGTTGCTCGGTGATCTGCTGGGCTAGGCCAGGAATGGACTGCAAGTCTGCAAGCTGAGCCGAGTCCATGGAGTTAGCAATCTATTGGGTTTGTTGCATGATGTGGACCCTTGGTCGAAGTGGCGATGACTCATCCCACAGGGAGGGGTCCCGTGGGGAACCACGATAGGCTAGACTCAATAGCAAGTAGGGATGTGCAGAGCAAAATTTTATGTTCATATTTCTTATGTCCGAAAGTGGGTCCCACTTGCGGCCAATATGGACATAAAAAAAATCTAATGAGTTGGGTATATGTACATATGTCGCCCATTAAAGTCAATGGGGGAAGGATTTCCAGCCTATTTTTGGCTGCAGAATTGTGGTTTTCTTATCAATTGGCCCAGGAGAGAGTTCCCTTTCCTTTGTGCAGGGAAGTACTCCCTGGAAAGGGTCCACCCCTAGAGTTGTGTGTACCCGGTGTTTACATTGGCGTCCAGTGAATATCGTTGGCGTCTAGTGAATTCCGTTGGCGTCTAGTGAATTCAGACGGTACTTACGCACTTCAGCAGATGACAAAGGAATTGGAGGATCTCTCAGAAATAAGAATACGTGTGGGAATACAAGGTCTGGATGAACAGGCAGGCACAGCAATGGAGTTAAAACAGCAGTAGGAACACAAGGCCTGGATGAACAGGCACTTCATTCGAGGACAGAGGTCAATCCCAGCTAGGGACACAAGGCCTGCATGAACAGGCACAGGAACTAGGTTAAAACACTGGTAGCTCGCCAGCATCTTTCTGATGCATGCTAGAATATTGGCAGCGGTATGGGCATGGTCCGTCAGGTGGGTGTGCAGTAAAGCCCACCTCCACCCTCATGCTTGTTCAGGGAAGGACTCCCTGGAACGGGTCCACCCCTAGAGTTGTGTGTACCCGGTGTTTACATTGGCGTCCAGTGAATATCGTTGGCGTCTAGTGAATTCCATTGGCGTCTAGTGAATTCAGACTGTACTTACGCACTTCAGCTGATGACAAACGAATTGGAGCCTAGGATCTCTCACAAATAAGAATACGTGTGGGAACACAAGGCCTGGATGAACAGGTACATCATTCGAGGACAGAGGTCAATTCCAGCTAGGGACACAAGGCCTGCATGAACAGGCACAGCAACCAGGTTAAAACACTTGTGGGAACACAAGGCCTGGATGAACAGGCACAGCCACTGAGTTAAAACACCTGTGGGAACACAAGGCCTGGATGAACAGGCACCGCCACTGAGTTAAAACACCTGTGGGAACACAAGGCCCGGAAGAATGGGTACAGTAACTGAGTTAAAACACCTGTGGGAACACAAGGCCGGGATGAAGAGGCGCAGCAGTCGAGCACAGAGGTCGATCCCAGCTAGGGACACAAGGCCTGGATGAAGAGGCACATCATTCGAGGACAGAGTTCAATCACAGCTAGGGACACAAGCCGCGGAGGAAAAGACACTAACCAGGATCCTCCAAGCCCTCATTTTCTCCAAATTAGACTACTGCAACTCTACATTTCTTGGACTCCCTTCCTCATACACAAAACCACTCCAAATGGTTCAAAACGCAGCAGCCCGCCTACTAACAAACACTAGGAAAAGAGACCACATTTCCCCAGTCCTAAAAGACCTCCACTGGTTACCAATTCAGTTCAGAGTCATTTACAAATCCATCACCTTGATATACAAAATCTTTCACCAACACACCATAATCGACCTACAAATTCCTCTCCGTTTATACAAATGCACAAGACCGACCAGGGAAGCCTACAGAGGATGCCTCCTTGTTCCACCCTCCAAAACCACTTATCACAGCACCTTTAGAGATTGAGCCCTTTCCACAGCAGGTCCACCGTTATGGAACTCCATCCCCCCAGATCTCAGAAATGAACCTTGCCTCCTAACCTTTCGGAAAAGACTCAAGACATGGCTTTTCAGGCAAGCCTTCCCGAACTGCACCTAACACACACCATCAATAAATTCTCAGCTCAGAAGCTGTATATATTGGACGCCATATTTGTAATGTACTCTTGTATATTTTTATATTCTACACATGTATATAATTAACCTCCTCTATCCCTCTTTATTTCTTACACTCCCAGTTCATAGCCCCAGTTAATTGTAACTGCATCTCTTCACCACGTGTATTTATGTTATAGGTTGTTTTCTTTGCACCCCTGTTTTCTGTAAAGCGACATCATGTGAACGATTTCATGAATGCCGGTATAAAAAAACCTTAAATAAATAAAATAAATAAGTAAGTACCGCAAGGGAAAGTTGAAAACAACTTTGAAGAGGGAGTTCAAGAGGGCGTGAAATTGTAAAGAGGTAAATGGGTGGGGTCCGTGCAGCACGCCCGCAGGATTCAACCCGGCGGGTTCGGTCGGACCGGGGTTTCGGCGGATCCCCCACCCCCACCCCTTTCGCGGGGGGTGGGGGAGGGGCGGGGAACGCCTCCCGGACGGCCCCGGCCCCCGCGGGGCGCATTTCCTCTGCGGCGGTGTGCCGCGACCGGCTACGGTTCGGCTGGGAAGGCCCAGGGGGGGCAGGTGGCCCGCTGCTCCAGCGGCGCGTGTTATAGCCCCCCCTCCCGGCGTTTCCTCCTTCCCCTTTGGCAACTGTTAACTTGTCTTAACCTCATTCACTACATCTATGCAGACGATGTTCAGATTCTTATTCCCATAACAGAATCTATTAACAAACTTGGCTATTCTTACAAGCCTTCCCTGATCCTTCAAACTTTCACTAGATAAGTAAAGCTACTCAGCTTTCAATATGGAACTTCGCCCCTCCAATATTCTCCTCATTTAGCTACCCTACTTATGCACTTCAGAAAATGACAAAGGAATTGGAAGATCTCTCAGAAATAATAATACGTGTGGGAACACAAGGTCTGGATGAACAGGCAGGCACAGCAATGGACTTAAAACACCAGTAGGAACACTAGGCCTGGATGAAGAGGCACATCATTCTAGGACAGAGGTC